>NW_027307767.1:0-300000 GCF_047496885.1 Scyliorhinus torazame | reverse complement strand
TGCCGATCAGCAGGGTGTGTCCTTCCCCCCATTGCCGATCAGCTGGGTCTGTCCTTCCCCCCATTGCCGATCAGCTGGGAGTGTGCTTCCCCCCATTGCCGATCAGCTGGGTGTGCCCTTCCCCCCATTTACGATCAGCTGGGAGTGTCCTTCCCCCCATTGCCGATCAGCTGGGAGTGTCCTTCCCCCTATTGCCGATTAGCTGGGTGTGTGCCTCCCCCCATTGCCGATCAGCTGGGTGTGTGCTTCCCCTCATTGCCGATCAGCGAGGTCTGTCCTTCCCCCCCATTGCCGATCAGCTGGTAGTGTTCTTCCCCGCTTTACCGATCAGCTGGGTCTTTCCTTCCCCCCATTGCCGATCAGCTGGGAGTGTGCTTCCCCGCTTTGCCGATCAGCTGGGTGTGTGCTTCCACCCATTGCCGATCAGCTGGGTCTGTCCTTCCCCCATTGCCGATCAGCTGGGAGTGTGCTTCCCCCCATTGCCGATTAGTTGTGTGTGTGCTTCCCGCATTGCCGATCAGCTGGGTGTGTCCTTCCCCGCATTGCCGATCAGTTGGATGTGTGCTTCCCCCCATTGCCGATCAGCTGTGTGTTTGAATCCCCGCATTGCCGATCAGCTGGGTGTGTGCTACCCCCCATTGCCGATCGGCTGTGAGTGTGCTTCCCCTCATTGCCGATCAGCTGGGTGTTTGCTTCCCCCCATTGCCGATCAGCTTGGTGTGTGCTTCCCCGCATGGCCGATCATCTGGGTCTGTCCTTCCCCCCATAGCCGATCAGCTGGGTGTGTCCTTCCCCCCATTGCCGATCAGCTGGGTGTGTCCTTCCACCATTGCCGATCAGCTGGGTGTGTCCTTCCCCCCATTGCCGATCAGCTGGGTGTGTGCCTCCCCCCATAGCCTTTCAGCTGGGTGTGTGCCTCCCCCCATTGCCGATCAGCTGGGTGTGTGCTTCCCCGCATTGCCGATCAGCTGGGTGTGTGCTTCCCCCCATTGCCGATCAGCTGGGTGTGTGCCTCCCCCCATTGCCGAACAGCATGGTGTGTGCTTCCCCCCATTGCCGATCAGCTGGGTGTATGTTTCCCCCATTACCGATCAGCTGGGTGTGTCCTTCCCCGCATTGCCGATCAGCTGTGTGTGTGCTTCCCCGCATTGCCGATCAGCTGGGAGTGTGCATCCCCGCATTGCCGATCAGCTGGGCGTGTGCTTCCCCGCATTGCCGATCAGCTGGGAGTGTGCTTCCCCGCATTGCCGATCAGCTGGGATTGTGCTTCCCCGCATTGCCGATCAGCTGGGAGTGTGCTTCCCCGCATTGCCGATCAGCTGTGTGTGTACTTCCTCGCATTGCCGATCAGCTGGGAGTGTGCTTCCCCGCATTGCCGATAAGCTGGGAATGTGCTTCCCCGCATTGCCGATCAGCTGGGAGTATCCTTCCCCACATTGCAGATCAGCTGGGAGTGTGCTTCCCCGCATTGCCGATTAGCTGGGTGTGTCCTTCCCCCCATTGCCGATCAGCTGGGTGTGTGCTTCCCCACATTGCCGATCCGCTGGTTGTGTCCTTCCCCCCCCATTGCCGATCAGCTGGGTGTGTGCTTCCCCGCATTGCCGATCAGCTGGGTGTGTGCTTCCCCCCCATTGCCGATCAGCTGGGTGTATGCTTCCCCCCATTGCCGATAAGCTGGGTGTGTGCTTCCCCCCATTGCCGATCAGCTGGGTGTGTGCTTCCCCCCATTGCCGATCAGCTGGGTGTGTCCTTCCCCCCATTGCCGATCAGCTGGGTCTGTCCTTCCCCCCATTGCCGATCAGCTGGGTGTGTCCTTCCCACCATTGCCGATCAGCTGGGTGTGTGCTTCCCCGCATTGCCGAGCAGCTGGGTCTTTCCTTCCCTCCATTGCCGATCAGCTGGGTGTGTGCTTCCCCCATTGCCAATCAGCTGTGTGTGTGCTTCCCCCCATTGCCGATCAGCTAGATCTGCCCTTCCCCCCATTGCCAATCAGCTGGGTGTGTGCTTCCCCCCATTGCCGATCAGCTGGGTGTGAGCTTCCCCGCATTGCCGATCAGCTGGGTCTATCCATCCCCACATTGCCGATGAGCTGGGTGTGTGCTTCCCCGCTTTGCCGATCAGCTGGGTGTGTGCTTCCCCGCATTGCCGATCAGCTGCGTCTGGCCTTCCCCCCATTGCCGATCAGCTGGGTGTGTCTTTCCCCCAATTGCCGATCAGCTGGGTGTGTGCTTCCCCCCATTGCCGATCAGCTGGGTGTGTGCTTCCCCGCATTGCCGATCAGCTGGGTCTGTCCTTCCCCCCATTGCCGATCAGCTGGGCGCGTCCTTCCCCCCATTGCCGATCAGCTGGGTCTGTCCTTCTCCCCATTGCCGATCAGCTGGGAGTGTGCTTCCCCGCATTGCCGATCAGCTGGGTGTGTCCTTCCCCCCATTGCCGATCAGCTGGGTGTGTGCTTCCCCGCATTGCCGATCAGCTGGGTGTGTCCTTTCCCCCATTGCCGATCAGCTAGGTCTGTCCTTCCCCGCATTGACGATCAGCTGGGTGTGTCCTTCCCCCCATTGCCGATCAGCTGGGTGTGTGCTTCCCCGCATTGCCGATCAGCTGGGTGTGTCCTTCCCCCCATTGCCGATCAGCTGGGTGTGACCTTCCCCCATTGCCGATCAGCTGGGTGTGTCCTTCCCCTCATTGCCGATCAGCTAGGTCTGTCCTTCCCCGCATTGCCGATTGCTAGGTCTGTCCTTCGCCCCATTGCCGATCAGCTGGGTCTGTGCTTCCCCTCATTGCCGATCAGCTAGGTCGTCCTTCCCCCCATTGCCGATCAGCTGGCTGTGCCCTTCCCCGCATTGCCGATCAGCTGGGTTTGCCCTTCCCCCCCCCCATTGCCGATCAGCTGGGTGTGTCCTTCCCCCCCGCATTGCCGATCAGCTGGGTGTGTGCTTCCCCGCATTGCCGATCAGCTGAGTATTTCCTTCCCCCCATTGCCGATTAGCTGGGCGTGTGCTTCCCCCCATTGCCGATCAGCTGGGTCTGTCCTTCCCCCCATTGTCGATCAGCTGGGAGTGTGCTTCGCCCCATTGCCGATCAGCTGGGTCTGTCCTTCCCCCCATTGCCGATCAGCTGGGTGTGTGCTTCCCCGCATTGCCGTTCAGCTGGGAGTGTCCTTCCCCCCATTGCCGATCAGCTGGGTGTGTGCTTCCCCCCATTGCCGATCAGCTGGGCCTGTCCTTCCCACCATTGCCGATCAGCTGGGTGTGTGCTTCCCCCGATTGCCGATCAGCTGGGTGTGTGCTTCCCCCCATTGCCGATCAGCTGGGTGTGCCCTTCCCCCCATTGCCGATCAGCTGGTTGTGTGCTTCCCTCCATTGCCGATCAGCTGGGACTGTCCTTCCCCCCATTGCCGATCAGCTGGGTGTGTGCTTCTCCCCTTTGCCGATCAGCTGGGTGTGTCCTTCCCCCCATTGCCGATCAGCTGGGAGTGTGCTTCCCCCCATTGCCGTTCAGCTGGGTGTGACCTTCCCTCCATTGCCGATCAGCTGGGTGTGTGCTTCCCCGCATTGCCGATCAGCTGGGTGTGTGCTTCCCCCCATTGCCGATCAGCTAGGTGTGCCCTTCCCCGCATTGCCGATCAGCTGGGTGTGCCCTTCCCCCCCCATTGCCGATCAGCTGGGAGTGTGCTTCCCCGCATTGCCGATCAGCTGGGTGTGTGCTTCCTCCCATTGCCGATCAGCTGATGTGTGTGCTTCCCCCCATTGCCGATCAGCTGGGTGTGTGCTTCCCCCGATTGCCGATCAGCTGGGTGTGTGCTTCCACTCAAAGAACAAAGAACAAAGAACAAAGAAATGTACAGCACAGGAACAGGCCCTTCGGCCCTCCAAGCCCGCGCCGACCATACTGCCCGACTAAACTACAATCTTCTACACTTCCTGGGTCCGTATCCTTCTATTCCCATCCTATTCATATATTTGTCAAGATGCCCCTTAAATGTCCCTATCGTCCCTGCCTCCACTACCTCCTCCGGTAGCGAGTTCCAGGCACCCACTACCCTCTGCGTAAAAAACTTGCCTCGTACATCTACTCTAAACCTTGCCCCTCTCACCTTAAACCTATGCCCCCTAGTAATTGACCCCTCTACCCTGGGGAAAAGCCTCTGACTATCCACTCTGTCTGTGCCCCTCATAATTTTGTAGACCTCTATCAGGTCGCCCCTCAACCTCCTTCGTTCCAGAGAGAACAAACCGAGTTTATTCAATCGCTCCTCATAGCTTATGCCCTCCATACCAGGCAACATTCTGGTAAATCTCTTCTGCACCCTCTCTAAAGCCTCCACATCCTTCTGGTAGTGTGGCGACCAGAATTGAACACTATACTCCAAGTGTGGCCTAACTAAGGTCCTATACAGCTGCAACATGACTTGCCAATTCTTATACTCAATGCCCCGTCCAATGAAGGCAAGCATGCCGTATGCCTTCTTGACTACCTTCTCCACCTGTGTTGCCCCTTTCAATGATCTGTGGACCTGTACTCCTAGATCTCTTTGACTTTCAATACTCTTGAGGGTTCTACCATTTACTGTATATTCCCTACCTGCATTAGCCCTTCCAAAATGCATTACCTCACATTTGTCCGGATTAAACTCCATCTGCCATCTCTCCGCCCAAGTCTCCAGACAATCTAAATCCTGCTGTATCCTCAGACAGTCCTCATCGCTATCCGCAATTCCACCAACCTTTGTGTCGTCTGCAAACTTACTAATCAGACCAGTTACATTTTCCTCCAAATCATTTATATATACTACAAACAGCAAAGGTCCCAGCACTGATCCCTGTGGAACACCACTGGTCACAGCCCTCCAATTAGAAAAGCATCCCTCCATTGCTACCCTCTGCCTTCTATGGCCTAGCCAGTTCTGAATCCACCTTGCCAGCTCACCCCTGATCCCGTGTGACTTCACCTTTTGTACTAGTCTACCATGAGGGACCTTGTCAAAGGCCTTACTGAAGTCCATGTAGACAACATCCACTGCCCTACCTGCATCAATCATCTTAGTGACCTCCTCGAAAAACTCTATCAAGTTAGTGAGACACGACCTCCCCTTCACAAAACCGTGCTGCCTCTCACTAATACGTCCATTTGCTTCCAAATGGGAGTAGATCCTGTCTCGAAGAATTCTCTCCAGTAATTTCCCTACCACTGAAGTAAGGCTCACCGGCCTGTAGTTCCCGGGATTATCCTTGCTACCCTTCTTAAACAGAGGAACAACATTGGCTATTCTCCAGTCCTCCGGGACATCCCCTGAAGACAGCGAGGATCCAAAGATTTCTGTCAAGGCCTCAGCAATTTCCTCTCCAGCCTCCTTCAGTATTCTGGAGTAGATCCCATCAGGCCCTGGGGACTTATCTACCTTAATATTTTTTAAGACACCCAACACCTCGTCTTTTTGGATCACAATGTGACCCAGGCTATCTACACCCCCTTCTCCAGACTCAACATCTACCAATTCCTTCTCTTTGGTGAATACTGATGCAAAGTATTCATTTAGTACCTCGCCCATTTCCTCTGGCTCCACACATAGATTCCCTTGCCTATCCTTCAGTGGGCCAACCCTTTCCCTGGCTACCCTCTTGCTTTTTATGTATGTGTAAAAAGCCTTGGGATTTTCCTTAACCCTATTTGCCAATGACTTTTCATGACCCCTTCTAGCCCTCCTGACTCCTTGCTTAAGTTCCTTCCTACTTTCCTTATATGCCACACAGGCTTCGTCTGTTCCCAGCCTTTTAGCCCTGACAAATGCCTCCTTTTTCTTTTTGACGAGGCCTACAATATCACTCGTCATCCAAGGTTCCCGAAAATTGCCGTATTTATCTTTCTTCCTCACAGGAACATGCCTGTCCTGTATTCCCTTCAACTGACACTTGAAAGCCTCCCACATGTCAGATGTTGATTTGCCCTCAAACATCCGCCCCCAATCTATGTTCTTCAGTTCCCACCTAATATTGTCATAATTAGCCTTCCCCCAATTTAGCACATTCATCCTCGGACCACTCTTATCCTTGTCCACCAGTACTTTAAAACTTACTGAATTGTGGTCACTGTTACCGAAATGCTCCCCTACTGAAACATCTACCACCTGGCCGGGCTCATTCCCCAATACCAGGTCCAGTACCGCCCCTTCCCTAGTTGGACTGTCTACATATTGTTTTAAGAAGCCCTCCTGGATGCTCCTTACAAACTCCGCCCCGTCTAAGCCCCTGGCACTAAGTGAGTCCCAGTCAATATTGGGGAAGTTGAAGTCTCCCATCACCACAACCCTGTTGTTTTTACTCTTTTCCAAAATCTGTCTACCTATCTGCTCCTCTATCTCCCGCTGGCTGTTGGGAGGCCTGTAGTATACCCCCAACATTGTGACTGCACCCTTCTTATTCCTGATCTCTACCCATATAGCCTCACTGCCCTCTGAGGTGTCCTCTCGCAGTATAGCTGTGATATTCTCCCGAACAAGTAGCGCAACTCCGCCTCCCCTTTTACATCCCCCTCTATCCCGCCTGAAACATCTAAATCCTGGAACGTTTAGCTGCCAATCCTGCCCTTCCCTCAACCAGGTCTCTGTAATGGCAATAACATCATAGTTCCAAGTAGTAATCCAAGCTCTAAGTTCATCTGCCTTACCCGTAATGCTCCTTGCATTAAAACATAGGCACTTCAGGCCACCAGACCCGCTGTGTTCAGCAACTTTTCCCCGTCTGCTCTGCCTCAGAGCCACACTGTCCCTATTCCCTAGTTCTCCCTCAATGCTCTCACCTTCTGACCTATTGCTCCCGTACCCACCCCCCTGCCATACTAGTTTAAACCCTCATTGCAGATCAGATGTGTTTGTGCTTCCCCCATTGCCGAACAGCTGGGTGTGTGCTTCCCCCCATTGCTGATCAGCTGGGTGTGTGCTTCCCCTCCTTGCCGATCAGCTGGGTGTGTGCTTCCCCCCATTGCCGATCAGCTAGGTGTGTGCTTCCCCTCATGGCCGATCAGCTGGGTCTGTCCTTCCCCCCATAGCCGATCAGCTGGGTGTGTCCTTCCCCCCATTGCCGATCAGCTGGGTGTGTGCTTCCCCCCATTGCCGATCAGCTGGGTGTGTCCTTCCCCCCATTGCCGATCATCTGGGTCTCTCCTTCCCCCCATTGCCGATCAGCTGGGTGTGCCCTGCACCCATTGCCGATCAGCTGGGTGTGTCCTTCCCCCATTGCCGATCAGCTGGGCCTGTCCTTCCCCCCATTGCCGATCAGCTGTGCCTGTCCTTCCCCCCATTGCCGATCAGCTGGGTGTGTCCTTCCCCCATTGCCGATCAGCTTGGCCTGTCCTTCCCCACATTGCCGATTAGCTGTGCCTGTCCTTCCCCCCATTGCCGATCAGCTGCGTGTGTCCTTCCCCCATTGCCGATCAGCTGGGTGTGCCCTTCACTCATTGCCGATCAGCTGGGTCTGTGCTTCCCCCCATTGCCGATCAGCTGGGTGTGCCCTTCACTCATTGCCGATCAGCTGGGAGTGTCCTTCCCCCCATTGCCGATCAGCTGGGTGTGCCCTTCACTCATTGCCGATCAGCTGGGTGTGTGCTTCTCCAGTTGCCGATCAGCTGAGAGTGTCCTTCCCCCCATTGCCGATCAGCTGGGAGTGTGCTTCCGTCCATTGCCGATCAGCTGGGAGTGTCCTTCCCCCCATTGCCGATCAGCTGGGTGTGCCCTTCCCCGCATTGCCGATCAGCTGGGTGTGCCCTTCCCCCCATTGCCGATCAGCTGGGAGTGTGCTTCCCCGCATTGCCGATCAGCTGGGTGTGTGCTTCCCCCAATTGCCGATCAGCTGGGTGTGTGCTTCCCCCCATTGCCGATCAGCTGGGTGTGTGCTTCCCCCCATTGCCAATCAGCTGGGTGTGCCCTTCCCCCATTGCCGATGAGCTGATTGTGTCCTTCCCCTCATTGCCGATCAAATAGGTCTGTCCTTCGCCCCATTGCCGATCAGCTGGGTGTGCCCTTCCCCGCATTGCCGATCAGCTGGGTGTGCCCTTCCCCCCCATTGCCGATCAGCTGGGTGTGTGCTTCCCCCCATTGCCGATCGGCTGTGTCTGTCCTTCCCCCCATTGCCGATGAGCTGGGAGTATGCTTCCCCCCATTGCTTATCAGCTGGGTGTGTGCTTCCCCGCATTGCCGATCAGCTGGGAGTGTCCTTCCCCCCATTGCCGATCAGCTGGGTGTGTGCTTCCCCCCATTGCCGATCAGCTGGGCCTGTCCTTCCCCCCATTGCCGATCACCTGGGTGTGTGCTTCCCCCCATTGCCGATCAGCTGGGTGTGTGCTTCCCCCCATTGCCGATCAGCTGGTTGTGCCCTTCCCCCCATTGCTGATCAGCTGGTTGTGTGCTTCCCCCCATTGTCGATCAGCTGGCTGTGTGCTTCCCCGCATTGCCGATCAGCTGGGTGTGCCGTTCCCCCCATTACCGATCAGCTGGGTGTGTGCTTCCCCTCATTGCCGATCAGCTGGGTGTGTGCTTCCCCCATTGCCGATCAGCTGGGTGCGTCCTTCCCCCATTGCCATTCAGCGGGGCCTGTCCTTCCCCCTATTGCCGATCAGCTGGGCCTGTCCTTCCCCCCATTGCCGATTAGCTGGGTGTGTCCTTCCCCCCATTGCCGATCAGCTGGGTCTGTGGTTCCCCCCATTACAGATCAGCTGGGAGTGTCCTTCCCCCCATTGCCGATCAGCTGGGTGTGTGCTTCTCCCCATTGCCGATCAGCTGGGTGTGTCCTTCCCCCCATTGCCGATCAGCTGGGTGTGTGCTTCCCTCCGTTGCCAATCAGCTGGGAGTGTCCTTCCCCCCATTGCCGATCAGCTGGGTGTGTGCTTCTCCCCATTGTCGATCAGCTGGGTTTGTCCTTCCACCCATTGCCGATCAGCTGGGAGTGTGCTTCCCTCCATTGCCGATGAGCTGGGAGTGTCCTTCCCCGCATTGCCGATCAGCTGGGTGTGACCTTCCCTCCATTGCCGATTAGCTGGGTGTGTGCTTCCCCGCATTCCCGATCAGCTAGGTCTGTCCTTCCCCGCATTGCCCATCATCTGGGTGTGTGCTTCCCCCCATTGCCGATCAGCTGGGAGTGTGCTTCCCCCATTGCCGATCAGCTGGGTCTGTCCTTCCCCCCATAGCCGATCAGCTGGGTATGTCCTTCCCCCCATTGCCGATCAGCTGGGTGTGTGCTTCCCCCCATTGCCGATCAGCTGGGTGTGTCCTTCCCCCCATTGCCGATCATCTGGGTCTGTCCTTCCCCCCATTGCCGATCAGCTGGGTGTGTCCTTCCCCCATTGCCGATCAGCTGGCCGTGTCCTTCCCCCATTGCCGATCAGCTGGTCCTGTCCTTCCCCCCATTGCCGATCAGCTGTGCCTGTCCTTCCCCCCATTGCCGATCAGCTGGATGTGTCCTTCCCCCATTGCCGATCAGCTGGGTGTGTGCTTCCCCCCATTGCCGATCAGCTGGATGTGTCCTTCCCCCATTGCCGATCAGCTGGGTGTGTCCTTCCCCCCATTGCCGATCAGCTGGGAGTGTCCTTCCCCCCCCATTTCTGATTAGCTGGGTGTGTCCTTCCCCCCATTGCCGATCAGCTGGGTGTGTGCTTCTCCAATTGCCGATCAGCTGGGAGTGTCCTTCCCCCCCATTGCCGATGAGCTGGGTGTGCCCTTCCCCGCATTGCCGATCAGCTGGGTGTGCCCTTCCCCCCCAATGCCGATCAGCTGGGAGTGTGCTTCCCCGCATTGCCGATCAGCTGGGTTGGTGCTTCCCCCATTGCCGATCAGCTGGGTGTTTGCTTCCCCCCATTGCCGATCAGCTGGGTCTGTGCTTCCCCCGTTTGCCGATCAGCTGGGTGTGTGCTTCCCCCCATTGCCAATCAGATGTGTGTGTGCTTCCTCCATTGCCAATCAGCTGGGTGTGTGCTTCCCCCCATTGCCGATCAGCTGGGTGTGTGCTTCCCCTCATTGCCGATCAGCTGGGTGTGTGCTTCCCCCCATTGCCGATCAGTTGTGTGTGTGCTTCCCCGCATGGCCGATCAGCTGGATCTGTCCTTCCCCCCCATAGCCGATCAGCTGGGTGTGTCCTTCCCCCCATTGCCGATCAGCTGGGTGTGTGCTTCCCCCCATTGCCGATCAGCTGAGTGTGTGCTTCCCCCTATTGCCGATCAGCTGGGTGTGTGCTTCCCCTGATTGACGATCAGCTGGGAGTGTGCTTCCCCCCATTGCCGATCAGATGTGTGTGTGCTTCCCCCATTGCCGATCAGCTGGGTGTGTTCTTCCCCCCATTGCCGATCAGCAGGGTGTGTGCTTCCCCTCATTGCCGATCAGCTGAGTGTGTGCTTCCCCCCATTGCCGATCAGCTGGGTGTGTGCTTCCCCGCATGGCCGATCAGCTGGATCTGTCCTTCCCCCCATAGCCGATCAGCTGGGTGTGTCCTTCCCCGCATGGCCGAACAGCTGGGTCTGTCCTTCCCCCCATAGCCGATCAGCTGGGTGTGTCCTTCCCCCCATTGCCGATCTGCTGGCTGTATGCTTCCCCCCATTGCCGATCAGCTGGGTGTGTGCTTCCTCCCATTGCCGATCAGCTGGGTGTGTGCTTCCCCGCATTGCCGATCAGCTGGGTCTGTCCTTCCCCCCATTGCCGATCTGCTGGGTGTGCCCTTCCACCATTGCCGATCAGCTCGGTGTGTCCTTCCCCCATTGCCGATCAGCTGGGCCTGTCCTTCTCCCCATTGCCGATCAGCTGGGCCTGTCCTTCCCCCCATTGCCGATCAGCTGGGAGTGTCCTTCCCCCCATTGCCGATCAGCTGGGTGTGTGCTTTCCCCCATTGACGATCAGCTGGGTGTGTGCTTCCCCGCATGGTCGATCAGCTGGATCTGTCGTTCCCCCCATAGCCGATCAGCTGGGTGTGTCCTTCCCCCCATTGCCGATCAGCTGGGTGTGTGCTTCCCCCCATTACCGATCAGCTGGATGTGTGCTTCCCCCCATTGCCGATCAGCTGGGTCTGTCCTTCCCCCCATTGCCGATCAGCTGGGTGTGCCCTTCCCCCATTGCCGATCAGCTGGGTGTGTCCTTCCCATTGCCGATCAGCTGGGCCTGTCCTTCCCCCCCATTGCCGATCAGCTGGGCCTGTCCTTCCCCCCATTGCCGATCAGCTGGGTGTGTCCTTCCCCCATTGCCGATTAGCTGGGTGTGTCCTTCCCCCAATGCCGATCAGCTGGGCCTGTCCTTCCCCCCATTGCCGATCAGCTGGGTGTGTCCTTCCCCCATTGCTGATCAGCTGGGCCTGTCCTTCCCCCCATTGCCGATCAGCTGGGTGTGTCCTTCCCCCATTGCCGATCAGCTGGGTCTGTCCTTCCCCCCATTGCCGATTAGCTGGGTGTGTCCTTCCCCCAATGCCGATCAGCTGGGTGTGTTCTTCCCCCCATTGCCGATCAGCTGGGTGTGTCCTTCCCCCCATTGCCGATTAGCTGGATGTGTCCTTCCCCCCATTGCCGATCAGCTGGGTGTGTGCTTCTCCCATTGCCGATCAGCTGGGAGTGTCCTTCCCCCCATTGCCGATCAGCTGGGAGTGTCCTTCCCCCCATTGCCGATCAGCTGGGTCTGTCCTTCCCCCCATTGCCGATCAGCTGGGAGTGTCCTTCCCCCCATTGCCGATCAGCTGGGTCAGTCCTTCCCCCCATTGCCGATCAGCTGGGAGTGTCCTTCCCCGCATTGCCGATCAGCTGGGTGTGTGCCTCTCCAATTGCCGATCAGCTGAGTGTGTGCTTCCCCCCATTGCCGATCAGCTGGGTGTGTCCTTCCCCCCATTGCCGCTCAGCTGGGTCTGTCCTTCCCCCCGTTGCCGATCAGCTGGGAGTGTCCTTCCCCCCATTGCCGATTAGCTGGGCGTGTCCTTCCCCCCATTGCCGATCAGCTGGGTGTGTGCCTTTCCCATTGCCGATCAGCTGGGAGTGTCCTTCCCCCCATTGCCGATCAGCTGGGAGTGTCCTTCCCCCCATTGCCGATCAGCTGGGAGTGTGCTTCCCTCCATTGCCGATCAGCTGGGAGTGTTCTTCCCCCCATTGCCGATCAGCTGGGTGTGTGCTTCTCCCCATTGCCGATCAGCTGGGAGTGTCCTTCCCCCCATTGCCGATCAGCTGGGTGTGACCTTCCCTCCATTGCCGATTAGCTGGGTGTGTACTTCCCCTCATTGCCGATCAGCTGGGTCTTTCCTTCCCCGCATTGCCGATCATCTGGGTGTGTGCTTCCCCCCATTGCCGATCAGCTGGGAGTGTGCTACCCCCCATTGCCGATCAGCTGGGAGTGTGCTTCCCCCCATTGCCGATCAGCTGGGTGTGCCCTTTCCCCCCATTGCCAATCAGCTGGGAGTGTGCTTCCCCCCATTGCCGATCAGCTGGGTGTGTGATTTCCCCCATTGCCGATCAGCAGGGTGTGTGCTTCCCCCCATTGCCGATCAGTTGGGTGTGCGCTTCCCCCCATTGCCGATCAGCTGGGAGTGTGATTCCCCCCATTGCCGATCAGCTGGGTGTGTGCTTCCCCCCATTGCCGATCAGCTGGGTGTGTCCTTCCCCCCATTGCCGATCTGCTGGGAGTGTCCTTCCCCCCATTGCCGATCAGATTTGTGTGTACTTCCCCCATTGCCGATCAGCTGGGTGTCTGCTTTCACCCATAGCCGATCAGCAGGGTGTGTCCTTCCCCCGTTTGCCGATCAGCTGGGCCTGTCCTTCCCCCCATTGCCGATCAGCTGGGTATGTCCTTCCCCCATTGCCGATCAGCTGGGTCTGTCCTTCCCCCCATTGCCGATCAGCTGGGTGTGTCCTTCCCCCATTGCCGATCAGCTGGGTGTGTTCTTCCCCCCATTGCCGATCAGCTGGGAGTGTCCTTCCCCCCATTGCCGATTAGCTGGATGTGTCCTTCCCCCCATTGCCGATCAGCTGGGTGTGTGCTTCTCCCATTGCCGATCAGCTGGGAGTGTCCTTCCCCCCATTGCCGATCAGCTGGGAGTGTGCTTCCCTCCATTGCCGATCAGCTGGGTGTGTCCTTCCCCCCCATTGCCGATCAGCTGGGTGTGTGCTTCTCCCCATTGCCGATCAGCTGGGAGTGTCCTTCCCCCAATTGCCGATCAGCTGGGTGTGCCCTTCCCCCCCATTGCCGATCAGCTGGGAGTGTGCTTCCCCGCATTGCCGATCAGCTGGGTGTGTGCTTCCCCCCATTGCCGATCAGCTGGGTGTGTGCTTCCCCCCATTGCCGATCAGCTGGGTGTGTGCTTCCCCCGATTGCCGATCAGCTGGGAGTGTGCTTCCCCCCCATTGCCGACCAGAGGTGTGTGTGCTTCCCCCATTGCCGATCAGCTGGGTGTGTGCTTCCCCACATTGCCGATCAGCTGGGTGTGTGCTTCCCCTCATTGCCGATCAGCTGAGTGTGTGCTTCCCCCCATTGCCGAGCAGCTGGGTGTGTGCTTTCCCGCATGGCCGAACAGCTGGGTCTGACCTTCCCCCCATAGCCGATCAGCTGGGTGTGTCCTTCCCCCCATTGCCGATCTGCTGGGTGTGTGCTTCCCCCCATTGCCGATCAGCTGGGTGTGTGCTTCCCCCCATTGCCGATCAGCTGTGTGTGTGCTTCCCCGCATTGCCGATCAGCTGGGTCTGTCCTTCCCCCCATTGCCGATCTGCTGGGTGTGCCCTTCCACCATTGCCGATCAGCTCGGTGTGTCCTTCCCCCATTGCCGATCAGCTGGGCCTGTCCTTCTCCCCATTGCCGATCAGCTGGGCCTGTCCTTCCCCCCATTGCCGATCAGCTGGGAGTGCCCTTCCCCCCATTGCCGATCAGCTGGGTGTGTGCTTCCCCCCATTGCCGATCAGCTGGGTGTGTGCTTCCCCGCATGGCCGATCAGCTGGATCTGTCCTACCCCCCATAGCCGACCAGCTGGTTGTGTCCTTCCCCCCTTTGCCAATCAGCTGGGTGTGTGCTTCCCCCCATTGCCGATCAGCTGGATGTGTGCTTCCCCCCATTGCCGATCAGATGGGTCTGTCCTTCCCCCCATTGCCGATCAGCTGGGTGTGCCCTTCCCCCATTGCCGATCAGCTGGGAGTGTCCTTCCCCCATTGCCGATCAGCTGGGCCTGTCCTTCCCCCCCATTGCCGATCAGCTGGGTGTGCCCTTCCCCCATTGCCGATCAGCTGGGTGTGTCCTTCCCCCATGCCGATCAGCTGGGCCTGTCCTTCCCCACCATTGCCGATCAGCTGGGCCTGTCCTGCCCCCCATTGCCGATCAGCTGGGTGTGTCCTTCCTCCATTGCCGATCAGCTGGATCTGTCCTTCCCCCCATTGCCGATTAGCTGGGTGTGTCCTTCCCCCATTGCCGATCAGCTGGGTGTGTTCTTCCCCCCATTGCCGATTTACTGGGAGTGTTTTTCCCCTCATTGCCGATTAGCTGGATGTGTCCTTCCCCCCATTGCCGATCAGCTGGGTGTGTGCTTCTCCCATTGCCGATCAGCTGGGAGTGTCCTTCCCCCATTGCCGATCAGCTGGGAGTGTCCTTCCCCCCATTGCCGATCAGCTGGGTCTGTCCTTCCCCCCATTGCCGATCAGCTGGGAGTGTCCTTCCCCCCATTGCCGATCAGCTGGGTCAGTCCTTCCCCCCATTGCCGATCAGCTGGGAGTGTCCTTCCCCGCATTGCCGATCAGCTGGGTGTGTGTCTCTCCCATTGCCGATCAGCTGGGTGTTTGCTTCCCCCCATTGCCGATCAGCTGGGTGTGTCCTTCCCCCCATTGCCGATCAGCTGGGTCTGTCCTTCCCCCCGTTGCCGATCAGCTGGGAGTGTCCTTCCCCCCATTGCCGATTAGCTGGGAGTGTGCTTCCCCCCATTGCCGATTAGCTGGGTGTGTCCTTCCCCCCATTGCCGATCAGCTGGGTCTGTGCCTCGCCCATTGCCGATCAGCTGGGAGTGTCCTTCCCCCCATTGCCGATCAGCTGGGAGTGTGCTTCCCTCCATTGCCAATCAGCTGGGAGTGTCCTTCCCCCCATTGCCGATCAGCTGGGTGTGTGCTTCTCCCCATTGCCGATCAGCTGGGTGTGTCCTTCCCCCCATTGCCGATCAGTTGGGTGTGACCTTCCCTCCATTGCCGATCAGCTGGGTGTGTGCTTCTCCCCATTGCCGATCAGCTGGGAGTGTCCTACCCCCATTGCCGATCAGCTGGGTGTGACCTTCCCTCCATTGCCGATTAGCTGGGTGTGTCCTTCCCCGCATTGCCGATCATCTGGGTGTGTGCTTCCCCCCATTGCCGATTAGCTGGGAGTGTGCTTCCCCCCATTGCCGATCAGCTGGGTGTCTGCTTTCACCCATAGCCGATCAGCAGGGTGTGTCCTTCCCCCGTTTGCCGATCAGCTGGGCCTGTCCTTCCCCCCATTGCCGATCAGCTGGGTGTGTCCTTCCCCCATTGCCGATCAGCTGGGTCTGTCCTTCCCCCCATTGCCGATCAGCTGGGTGTGTCCTTCCCCCATTGCCGATCAGCTGGGTGTGTTCTTCCCCCCATTGCCGATCAGCTGGGAGTGTCCATCCCCCCATTGCCGATTAGCTGGATGTGTCCTTCCCCCCATTGCCGATCAGCTGGGTGTGTGCTTCTCCCATTGACGATCAGCTGGGAGTGTCCTTCCCCCCCATTGCCGATCAGCTGGGAGTGTGCTTCCCTCCATTGCCGATCAGCTGGGTGTGTCCTTCCCCCCATTGCCGATCAGCTGGGTGTGTGCTTCTCCCCATTGCCGATCAGCTGGGAGTGTCCTTCCCCCAATTGCCGATCAGCTGGGTGTGCCCTTCCCCGCATTGCCGATCAGCTGGGTGTGCCCTTCCCCCCCATTGCCGATCAGCTGGGAGTGTGCTTCCCCGCATTGCCGATCAGCTGGGTGTGTGCTTCCCCCCATTGCCGATCAGCTGGGTGTGTGCTTCCCCCCATTGCCGATCAGCTGGGTGTGTGCTTCCCCCGATTGCCGATCAGCTGGGAGTGTGCTTCCCCCCCATTGCCGATCAGATGTGTGTGTGCTTCCCCCATTCCCGATCAGCTGGGTGTGTGCTTCCCCACATTGCCGATCAGCTGGGTGTGTGCTTCCCCTCATTGCCGATCAGCTGAGTGTGTGCTTCCCCCCATTGCCGAGCAGCTGGGTGTGTGCTTCCCCGCATGGCCGAACAGCTGGGTCTGACCTTCCCCCCATAGCCGATCAGCTGGGTGTGTCCTTCCCCCCATTGCCGATTTGCTGGGTGTGTGCTTCCCTGCATTGCCGATCAGCTGGGTCTGTCCTTCCCCCCATTGCCGATCCGCTGGGTGTGCCCTTCCACCATTGCCGATCAGCTCGGTGTGTCCTTCCCCCATTGCCGATCAGCTGGGCCTGTCCTTCTCCCCATTGCCGATCAGCTGGGCCTGTCCTTCCCCCCATTGCCGATCAGCTGGGAGTGCCCTTCCCCCAATTGCCGATCAGCTGGGTGTGTGCTTCCCCCCATTGCCGATCAGCTGGGAGTGTCCTTCCCCCAATTGCCGATCAGCTGGGTGTGTGCTTCTCCCCATTGCCGATCAGCTGGGAGTGTCCTTCCCCCAATTGCCGATCAGCTGGGTGTGCCCTTCCCCGCATTGCCGATCAGCTGGGTGTGCCCTTCCCCCCCATTGCCGATCAGCTGGGAGTGCGCTTCCCCGCATTGCCGATCAGCTGGGTGTGTGCTTCCCCCCATTGCCGATCAGCTGGGTGTGTGCTTCCCCCCATTGCCGATCAGCTGGGTGTGTGCTTCCCCCGATTGCCGATCAGCTGGGAGTGTGCTTCCCCCCCATTGCCGATCAGATGTGTGTGTGCTTCCCCCATTGCCGATCAGCTGGGTGTGTGCTTCCCCACATTGCAGATCAGCTGGGTGTGTGCTTCCCCTCATTGCCGATCAGCTGAGTGTGTGCTTCCCCCCATTGCCGAGCAGCTGGGTGTGTGCTTCCCCGCATGGCCGAACAGCTTTGTCTGACCTTCCCCCCATAGCCGACCAGCTGGGTGTGTCCTTCCCCCCATTGCCGATCTGCTGGGTGTGTGCTTCCCCCCATTGCCGATCAGCTGGGTGTGTGCTTCCCCCCATTGCCGATCAGCTGTGTGTGTGCTTCCCCGCATTGCCGATCAGCTGGGTCTGTCCTTCCCCCCATTGCCGATCTGCTGGGTGTGCCCTTCCACCATTGCCGATCAGCTCGGTGTGTCCTTCCCCCATTGCCGATCATCTGGGCCTGTCCTTCTCCCCATTGCCGATCAGCTGGGCCTGTCCTTCCCCCATTTGCCGATCAGCTGGGAGTGCCCTTCCACCCATTGCCGATCAGCTGGGTGTGTGCTTCCCCCCATTGCCGATCAGCTGGGTGTGTGCTTCCCCGCATGGCCGATCAGCTGGATCTGTCCTTCCCCCCATAGCCGACCAGCTGGTTGTGTCCTTCCCCCCTTTGCCGATCAGCTGGGTGTGTGCTTCCCCCCATTGCCGATCAGCTGGATGTGTGCTTCCCCCTATTGCCGATCAGATGGGTCTGTCCTTCCCCCCATTGCCGATCAGCTGGGTGTGTCCTTCCCCCATTGCCGATCAGCTGGGTGTGACCTTCCCTCCATTGCCGATTAGCTGGGTGTGTCCTTCCCCGCATTGCCGATCATCTGGGTGTGTGCTTCCCCCCATTGCCGATCAGCTGGGAGTGTGCTTCCCCCCATTGCCGATCAGCTGGGTCTGTGCTTCCACGCATTGCCGATCAGCTGGGTGTGTGCTACTCCCCATTGCCGACCAGCTGGGAGTGTGCTTCCCCCCATTGCCGATCAGCTGGGTGTGCCCTTCCCCGCATTGCCGATCACTTGGGTGTGCCCTTTCCCCCCATTGCCAATCAGCAGGGTGTGTGCTTCCCCCCATTGCCGATCAGTTGGGTGTGCGCTTCCCCCCATTGCCGATCAGCTGGGAGTGTGCTTCCCCCCATTGCCGATCAGCTGGGTGTGTGCTTCCCCCCATTGCCGATCAGCTGGGTGTGTCCTTCCCCCCATTGCCGATCAGCTGGGTGTGTCCTTTCCCCCATTGCCGATCAGCTGGGCGTGTGCTTCCCCCCATTGCCGATCAGCTGGGTGTGTGCTTCCCCCCCATTGCCGATCAGCTGGGAGTGTGCTTTCCCGCATTGCCGATCAGCTGGGTGTGTGCTTCCCCGCATGGCCGATAAGCTGGGTCTGTCCTTCCCCCCATAGCCGATCAGCTGGGTGTGTCCTTCCCCCCATTGCCGATCAGCTGGGTGTGTGCTTCCCCCCATTGCCGATCAGCTGGGTGTGTGCTTACCCCCCATTGCCGATCAGCTGGGAGTGTGCTTCCCCGCACGGCCGATCAGCTGGGTGTGTCCTTCCCCCCATTGCCGATCAGCTGGGTGTGTGCTTCCCCCCATTGCCGATCAGCTGGGTGTGTGCTTCCCCCCCATTGCCGATCAGCTGGAAGTGTGCTTTCCCGCATTGCCGATCAGCTGGGTGTGTGCTTCCCCGCATGGCCGATAAGCTGGGTCTGTCCTTCCCCCCATAGCCGATCAGCTGGGTGTGTCCTTCCCCCCATTGCCGATCAGCTGGGTGTGTGCTTCCCCCCATTGCCGATCAGCTGGGTGTGTGCTTCCCCCCCATTGCCGATCAGCTGGGAGTGTGCTTCCCCGCATGGCCGATCAGCTGGGTGTGCTTCCCCCCATTGCCGATCAGCTGGATGTGTGCTTCCCCCCATTGCCGATCAGCTGGGTCTGTCCTTCCCCCCATTGCCGATCAGCTGGGTGTGCCTTCCCCCATTGCCGATCAGCTGGGTGTGTCCTTCCCCCATGCCGATCAGCTGGGCCTGTCCTTCCCCACCATTGCCGATCAGCTGGGCCTGTCCTTCCCCCCCCATTGCCGATCAGCTGGGTGTGTCCTTCCCCCATTGCCGATCAGCTGGGTCTGTCCTTCCCCCCATTGCCGATTAGCTGGGTGTGTCCTTCCCCCATTGCCGATCAGCTGGGTGTGTTCTTCCCCCCATTGCCGATTTACTGGGAGTGTCCTTCCCCTCATTGCCGATTAGCTGGATGTGTCCTTCCCCCCATTGCCGATCAGCTGGGTGTGTGCTTCTCCCATTGCCGATCAGCTGGGAGTGTCCTTCCCCCCATTGCCCATCAGCTGGGAGTGTCCTTCCCCCCATTGCCGATCAGCTGGGTCTGTCCTTTCCCCCATTGCCGATCAGCTGGGAGTGTCCTTCCCCCCATTGCCGATCAGCTGGGTCAGTCCTTCCCCCCATTGCCAATCAGCTGGGAGTGTCCTTCTCCGCATTGCCGATCAGCTGGGTGTGTGTCTCTCCCATTGCCGATCAGCTGGGTGTGTGCTTCCCCCCATTGCCGATCAGCTGGGTGTGTCCTTCCACCCCATTGCCGATCAGCTGGGTCTGTCCTTCCCCCCGTTGCCGATCAGCTGGGAGTGTCCTTCCCCCCATTGCCGATTAGCTGGGAGTGTGCTTCCCCCATTGCCGATTAGCTGGGTGTGTCCTTCCCCCCATTGACGATCAGCTGGGTGTGTGCCTCTCCCATTGCCGATCAGCTGGGAGTGTCCATCCCCCCATTGCCGATCAGCTGGGAGTGTGCTTCCCTCCATTGCCGATCAGCTGGGAGTGTCCTTCCCCCCATTGTCGGTCAGCTGTGTGTGTGCTTCTCCCCATTGCCGATCATCTGGTGTGTCCTTCCCCCCATTGCCGATCAGCTGGGTGTGACCTTCCCTCCATTGCCGATCAGCTGGGTGTGTGCTTCTCCCCATTGCCGATCAGCTGGGAGTGTCCTTCCCCCCATTGCCGATCAGCTGGGTGTGACCTTCCCCCCATTGCCGATTAGCTGGGTGTGTGCTTCCCCGCATTGCCGATCATCTGGGTGTGTGCTTCCCCCCATTGCCGATCAGCTGGGAGTGTGCTTCCCCCATTGCCGATCAGCTGGGAGTGTGCTTCCCCCCATTGCCGATCAGCTGGGTGTGCCCTTCCCCGCATTGCCGATCACCTGGGTGTGCCCTTTCCCCCCATTGCCAATCAGCTGGGAGTGTGCTTCCCCCCATTGCCGATCAGCTGGCTGTGTGATTTCCCCCATTGCCGATCGGCAGGGTGTGTGCTTCCCCCCATTGCCGATCAGCTGGGTGTGTTCTTCCCCCCATTGCCGATTTACTGGGAGTGTCCATCCCCTCATTGCCGATTAGCTGGATGTGTCCTTCCCCCCATTGCCGATCAGCTGGGTGTGTGCTTCTCCCATTGCCGATCAGCTGGGAGTGTCCTTCCCCCCATTGCCGATCAGCTGGGAGTGTCCTTCCCCCCATTGCCGATCAGCTGGGTCTGTCCTTCCCCCCATTGCCGATCAGCTGGGAGTGTCCTTCCCCCCATTGCCGATCAGCTGGGTCAGTCCTTCCCCCCATTGCCGATCAGCTGGGAGTGTCCTTCCCCGCATTGCCGATCAGCTGGGTGTGTGCCTCTCCCATTGCCGATCAGCTGGGTGTGTGCTTCCCCCCATTGCCGATCAGCTGGGTGTGTCCTTCCCCCCATTGCCGATCAGCTGGGTGTGTGCTTCCCCCCCATTGCCGATCAGCTGGGAGTGTGCTTTCCCGCATTGCCGATCAGCTGGGTGTGTGCTTCCCCGCATGGCCGATAAGCTGGGTCTGTCCTTCCCCCCATAGCCGATCAGCTGGGTGTGTCCTTCCCCCCATTGCCGATCAGCTGGGTGTGTGCTTCCCCCCATTGCCGATCAGCTGGGTGTGTGCTTCCCCCCCATTGCCGATCAGCTGGGAGTGTGCTTCCCCGCACGGCCGATCAGCTGGGTGTGTCCTTCCCCCCATTGCCGATCAGCTGGGTGTGTGCTTCCCCCCATTGCCGATCAACTGGGTGTGTGCTTCCCCCCCATTGCCGATCAGCTGGAAGTGTGCTTTCCCGCATTGCCGATCAGCTGGGTGTGTGCTTCCCCGCATGGCCGATAAGCTGGGTCTGTCCTTCCCCCCCATAGCCGATCAGCTGGGTGTGTCCTTCCCCCCATTGCCGATCAGCTGGGTGTGTGCTTCCCCCCATTGCCGATCAGCTGGGTGTGTGCTTCCCCCCCATTGCCGATCAGCTGGGTCTGTCCTTCCCCCCATTGCCGATCAGCTGGGTGTGCCCTTCCCCCATTGCCGATCAGCTGGGTGTGTCCTTCCCCACCATTGCCGATCAGCTGGGCCTGTCCTTCCCCCCCCATTGCCGATCAGCTGTGTGTGTCCTTCCCCCATTGCCGATCAGCTGGGTCTGTCCTTCCCCCCATTGCCGATTAGCTGTGTGTGTCCTTCCCCCATTGCCGATCAGCTGGGTGTGTTCTTCCCCCCATTGCCGATTTACTGGGAGTGTCCTTCCCCTCATTGCCGATTAGCTGGATGTGTCCTTCCCCCCATTGCCGATCAGCTGGGTGTGTGCTTCTCCCATTGCCGATCAGCTGGGAGTGTCCTTCCCCCCATTGCCCATCAGCTGGGAGTGTCCTTCCCCCCATTGCCGATCAGCTGGGTCTGTCCTTTCCCCCATTGCCGATCAGCTGGGAGTGTCCTTCCCCCCATTGCCGATCAGCTGGGTCAGTCCTTCCCCCCATTGCCGATCAGCTGGGAGTGTCCTTCCCCGCATTGCCGATCAGCTGGGTGTGTGTCTCTCCCATTGCCGATCAGCTGGGTGTGTGCTTCCCCCCATTGCCGATCAGCTGGGTGTGTCCTTCCACCCCATTGCCGATCAGCTGGGTCTGTCCTTCCCCCCATTGCCGATCAGCTGGGAGTGTCCTTCCCCCCATTGCCGATTAGCAGGGAGTGTGCTTCCCCCATTGCCGATTAGCTGGGTGTGTCCTTCCCCCCATTGACGATCAGCTGGGTGTGTGCCTCTCCCATTGCCGATCAGCTGGGAGTGTCCATCCCCCCATTGCCGATCAGCTGGGAGTGTGCTTCCCTCCATTGCCGATCAGCTGGGAGTGTCCTTCCCCCCATTGTCGGTCAGCTGTGTGTGTGCTTCTCCCCATTGCCGATCAGCTGGGTGTGTCCTTCCCCCCATTGTCGATCAGCTGGGTGTGACCTTCCCTCCATTGCCGATCAGCTGGGTGTGTGCTTCTCCCCATTGCCGATCAGCTGGGAGTGTCCTTCCCCCCATTGCCGATCAGCTGGGTGTGACCTTCCCCCCATTGCCGATTAGCTGGGTGTGTGCTTCACCGCATTGCCGATCATCTGGGTGTGTGCTTCCCCCCATTGCCGATCAGCTGGGAGTGTGCTTCCCCCATTGCCGATCAGCTGGGAGTGTGCTTCCCCCCATTGCCGATCAGCTGGGTGTGCCCTTCCCCGCATTGCCGATCACCTGGGTGTGCCCTTTCCCCCCATTGCCAATCAGCTGGGAGTGTGCTTCCCCCCATTGCCGATCAGCTGGCTGTGTGATTTCCCCCATTGCCGATCAGCAGGGTGTGTGCTTCCCCCCATTGCCGATCAGCTGGGTGTGTTCTTCCCCCCATTGCCGATTTACTGGGAGTGTCCATCCCCTCATTGCCGATTAGCTGGATGTGTCCTTCCCCCCATTGCCGATCAGCTGGGTGTGTGCTTCTCCCATTGCCGATCAGCTGGGAGTGTCCTTCCCCCCATTGCCGATCAGCTGGGAGTGTCCTTCCCCCCATTGCCGATCAGCTGGGTCTGTCCTTCCCCCCATTGCCGATCAGCTGGGAGTGTCCTTCCCCCCATTGCCGATCAGCTGGGTCAGTCCTTCCCCCCATTGCCGATCAGCTGGGAGTGTCCTTCCCCGCATTGCCGATCAGCTGGGTGTGTGCCTCTCCCATTGCCGATCAGCTGGGTGTGTGCTTCCCCCCATTGCCGATCAGCTGGGTGTGTCCTTCCCCCCATTGCCGACCAGCTGGGTCTGTCCTTCCCCCCGTTGCAGATCAGCTGGGAGTGTCCTTCCCCCCATTGCCGATTAGCTGGGAGTGTGCTTCCCCCCATTGCCGATTAGCTGGGTGTGTCCTTCCCCCCATTGCCGATCAGCTGGGTGTGTGCCTCTCCCAATGCCGATCAGCTGGGAGTGTCCTTCCCCCCATTGCCGATCAGCTGGGAGTGTGCTTCCCTCCATTGCAGATCAGCTGGGAGTGTCCTTCCCCCCATTGCCGATCAGCTGGGTGTGACCTTCCCTCCATTGCCGATTAGCTGGGTGTGTGCTTCCCCCCATTGCCGATCAGCTGGGTGTGTGCTTCCCCCCATTGCCGATCAGCTGGGTGTGTGCTTCCCCCGATTGCCGATCAGCTGGGAGTGTGCTTCCCCCCCATTGCCGATCAGATGTGTGTGTGCTTCCCCCATTGCCGATCAGCTGGGTGTGTGCTTCCCCACATTGCAGATCAGCTGGGTGTGTGCTTCCCCTCATTGCCGATCAGCTGAGTGTGTGCTTCCCCCCATTGCCGAGCAGCTGGGTGTGTGCTTCCCCGCATGGCCGAACAGCTTTGTCTGACCTTCCCCCCATAGCCGACCAGCTGGGTGTGTCCTTCCCCCCATTGCCGATCTGCTGGGTGTGTGCTTCCCCCCATTGCCGATCAGCTGGGTGTGTGCTTCCCCCCATTGCCGATCAGCTGTGTGTGTGCTTCCCCGCATTGCCGATCAGCTGGGTCTGTCCTTCCCCCCATTGCCGATCTGCTGGGTGTGCCCTTCCACCATTGCCGATCAGCTCGGTGTGTCCTTCCCCCATTGCCGATCATCTGGGCCTGTCCTTCTCCCCATTGCCGATCAGCTGGGCCTGTCCTTCCCCCATTTGCCGATCAGCTGGGAGTGCCCTTCCACCCATTGCCGATCAGCTGGGTGTGTGCTTCCCCCCATTGCCGATCAGCTGGGTGTGTGCTTCCCCGCATGGCCGATCAGCTGGATCTGTCCTTCCCCCCATAGCCGACCAGCTGGTTGTGTCCTTCCCCCCTTTGCCGATCAGCTGGGTGTGTGCTTCCCCCCATTGCCGATCAGCTGGATGTGTGCTTCCCCCTATTGCCGATCAGATGGGTCTGTCCTTCCCCCCATTGCCGATCAGCTGGGTGTGTCCTTCCCCCATTGCCGATCAGCTGGGTGTGACCTTCCCTCCATTGCCGATTAGCTGGGTGTGTCCTTCCCCGCATTGCCGATCATCTGGGTGTGTGCTTCCCCCCATTGCCGATCAGCTGGGAGTGTGCTTCCCCCCATTGCCGATCAGCTGGGTCTGTGCTTCCACGCATTGCCGATCAGCTGGGTGTGTGCTACTCCCCATTGCCGACCAGCTGGGAGTGTGCTTCCCCCCATTGCCGATCAGCTGGGTGTGCCCTTCCCCGCATTGCCGATCACTTGGGTGTGCCCTTTCCCCCCATTGCCAATCAGCAGGGTGTGTGCTTCCCCCCATTGCCGATCAGTTGGGTGTGCGCTTCCCCCCATTGCCGATCAGCTGGGAGTGTGCTTCCCCCCATTGCCGATCAGCTGGGTGTGTGCTTCCCCCCATTGCCGATCAGCTGGGTGTGTCCTTCCCCCCATTGCCGATCAGCTGGGTGTGTCCTTTCCCCCATTGCCGATCAGCTGGGCGTGTGCTTCCCCCCATTGCCGATCAGCTGGGTGTGTGCTTCCCCCCCATTGCCGATCAGCTGGGAGTGTGCTTTCCCGCATTGCCGATCAGCTGGGTGTGTGCTTCCCCGCATGGCCGATAAGCTGGGTCTGTCCTTCCCCCCATAGCCGATCAGCTGGGTGTGTCCTTCCCCCCATTGCCGATCAGCTGGGTGTGTGCTTCCCCCCATTGCCGATCAGCTGGGTGTGTGCTTACCCCCCATTGCCGATCAGCTGGGAGTGTGCTTCCCCGCACGGCCGATCAGCTGGGTGTGTCCTTCCCCCCATTGCCGATCAGCTGGGTGTGTGCTTCCCCCCATTGCCGATCAGCTGGGTGTGTGCTTCCCCCCCATTGCCGATCAGCTGGAAGTGTGCTTTCCCGCATTGCCGATCAGCTGGGTGTGTGCTTCCCCGCATGGCCGATAAGCTGGGTCTGTCCTTCCCCCCATAGCCGATCAGCTGGGTGTGTCCTTCCCCCCATTGCCGATCAGCTGGGTGTGTGCTTCCCCCCATTGCCGATCAGCTGGGTGTGTGCTTCCCCCCCATTGCCGATCAGCTGGGAGTGTGCTTCCCCGCATGGCCGATCAGCTGGGTGTGCTTCCCCCCATTGCCGATCAGCTGGATGTGTGCTTCCCCCCATTGCCGATCAGCTGGGTCTGTCCTTCCCCCCATTGCCGATCAGCTGGGTGTGCCTTCCCCCATTGCCGATCAGCTGGGTGTGTCCTTCCCCCATGCCGATCAGCTGGGCCTGTCCTTCCCCACCATTGCCGATCAGCTGGGCCTGTCCTTCCCCCCCCATTGCCGATCAGCTGGGTGTGTCCTTCCCCCATTGCCGATCAGCTGGGTCTGTCCTTCCCCCCATTGCCGATTAGCTGGGTGTGTCCTTCCCCCATTGCCGATCAGCTGGGTGTGTTCTTCCCCCCATTGCCGATTTACTGGGAGTGTCCTTCCCCTCATTGCCGATTAGCTGGATGTGTCCTTCCCCCCATTGCCGATCAGCTGGGTGTGTGCTTCTCCCATTGCCGATCAGCTGGGAGTGTCCTTCCCCCCATTGCCCATCAGCTGGGAGTGTCCTTCCCCCCATTGCCGATCAGCTGGGTCTGTCCTTTCCCCCATTGCCGATCAGCTGGGAGTGTCCTTCCCCCCATTGCCGATCAGCTGGGTCAGTCCTTCCCCCCATTGCCAATCAGCTGGGAGTGTCCTTCTCCGCATTGCCGATCAGCTGGGTGTGTGTCTCTCCCATTGCCGATCAGCTGGGTGTGTGCTTCCCCCCATTGCCGATCAGCTGGGTGTGTCCTTCCACCCCATTGCCGATCAGCTGGGTCTGTCCTTCCCCCCGTTGCCGATCAGCTGGGAGTGTCCTTCCCCCCATTGCCGATTAGCTGGGAGTGTGCTTCCCCCATTGCCGATTAGCTGGGTGTGTCCTTCCCCCCATTGACGATCAGCTGGGTGTGTGCCTCTCCCATTGCCGATCAGCTGGGAGTGTCCATCCCCCCATTGCCGATCAGCTGGGAGTGTGCTTCCCTCCATTGCCGATCAGCTGGGAGTGTCCTTCCCCCCATTGTCGGTCAGCTGTGTGTGTGCTTCTCCCCATTGCCGATCATCTGGTGTGTCCTTCCCCCCATTGCCGATCAGCTGGGTGTGACCTTCCCTCCATTGCCGATCAGCTGGGTGTGTGCTTCTCCCCATTGCCGATCAGCTGGGAGTGTCCTTCCCCCCATTGCCGATCAGCTGGGTGTGACCTTCCCCCCATTGCCGATTAGCTGGGTGTGTGCTTCCCCGCATTGCCGATCATCTGGGTGTGTGCTTCCCCCCATTGCCGATCAGCTGGGAGTGTGCTTCCCCCATTGCCGATCAGCTGGGAGTGTGCTTCCCCCCATTGCCGATCAGCTGGGTGTGCCCTTCCCCGCATTGCCGATCACCTGGGTGTGCCCTTTCCCCCCATTGCCAATCAGCTGGGAGTGTGCTTCCCCCCATTGCCGATCAGCTGGCTGTGTGATTTCCCCCATTGCCGATCGGCAGGGTGTGTGCTTCCCCCCATTGCCGATCAGCTGGGTGTGTTCTTCCCCCCATTGCCGATTTACTGGGAGTGTCCATCCCCTCATTGCCGATTAGCTGGATGTGTCCTTCCCCCCATTGCCGATCAGCTGGGTGTGTGCTTCTCCCATTGCCGATCAGCTGGGAGTGTCCTTCCCCCCATTGCCGATCAGCTGGGAGTGTCCTTCCCCCCATTGCCGATCAGCTGGGTCTGTCCTTCCCCCCATTGCCGATCAGCTGGGAGTGTCCTTCCCCCCATTGCCGATCAGCTGGGTCAGTCCTTCCCCCCATTGCCGATCAGCTGGGAGTGTCCTTCCCCGCATTGCCGATCAGCTGGGTGTGTGCCTCTCCCATTGCCGATCAGCTGGGTGTGTGCTTCCCCCCATTGCCGATCAGCTGGGTGTGTCCTTCCCCCCATTGCCGATCAGCTGGGTGTGTGATTCCCCCCCATTGCCGATCAGCTGGGAGTGTGCTTTCCCGCATTGCCGATCAGCTGGGTGTGTGCTTCCCCGCATGGCCGATAAGCTGGGTCTGTCCTTCCCCCCATAGCCGATCAGCTGGGTGTGTCCTTCCCCCCATTGCCGATCAGCTGGGTGTGTGCTTCCCCCCATTGCCGATCAGCTGGGTGTGTGCTTCCCCCCCATTGCCGATCAGCTGGGAGTGTGCTTCCCCGCACGGCCGATCAGCTGGGTGTGTCCTTCCCCCCATTGCCGATCAGCTGGGTGTGTGCTTCCCCCCATTGCCGATCAACTGGGTGTGTGCTTCCCCCCCATTGCCGATCAGCTGGAAGTGTGCTTTCCCGCATTGCCGATCAGCTGGGTGTGTGCTTCCCCGCATGGCCGATAAGCTGGGTCTGTCCTTCCCCCCCATAGCCGATCAGCTGGGTGTGTCCTTCCCCCCATTGCCGATCAGCTGGGTGTGTGCTTCCCCCCATTGCCGATCAGCTGGGTGTGTGCTTCCCCCCCATTGCCGATCAGCTGGGTCTGTCCTTCCCCCCATTGCCGATCAGCTGGGTGTGCCCTTCCCCCATTGCCGATCAGCTGGGTGTGTCCTTCCCCACCATTGCCGATCAGCTGGGCCTGTCCTTCCCCCCCCATTGCCGATCAGCTGTGTGTGTCCTTCCCCCATTGCCGATCAGCTGGGTCTGTCCTTCCCCCCATTGCCGATTAGCTGTGTGTGTCCTTCCCCCATTGCCGATCAGCTGGGTGTGTTCTTCCCCCCATTGCCGATTTACTGGGAGTGTCCTTCCCCTCATTGCCGATTAGCTGGATGTGTCCTTCCCCCCATTGCCGATCAGCTGGGTGTGTGCTTCTCCCATTGCCGATCAGCTGGGAGTGTCCTTCCCCCCATTGCCCATCAGCTGGGAGTGTCCTTCCCCCCATTGCCGATCAGCTGGGTCTGTCCTTTCCCCCATTGCCGATCAGCTGGGAGTGTCCTTCCCCCCATTGCCGATCAGCTGGGTCAGTCCTTCCCCCCATTGCCGATCAGCTGGGAGTGTCCTTCCCCGCATTGCCGATCAGCTGGGTGTGTGTCTCTCCCATTGCCGATCAGCTGGGTGTGTGCTTCCCCCCATTGCCGATCAGCTGGGTGTGTCCTTCCACCCCATTGCCGATCAGCTGGGTCTGTCCTTCCCCCCATTGCCGATCAGCTGGGAGTGTCCTTCCCCCCATTGCCGATTAGCAGGGAGTGTGCTTCCCCCATTGCCGATTAGCTGGGTGTGTCCTTCCCCCCATTGACGATCAGCTGGGTGTGTGCCTCTCCCATTGCCGATCAGCTGGGAGTGTCCATCCCCCCATTGCCGATCAGCTGGGAGTGTGCTTCCCTCCATTGCCGATCAGCTGGGAGTGTCCTTCCCCCCATTGTCGGTCAGCTGTGTGTGTGCTTCTCCCCATTGCCGATCAGCTGGGTGTGTCCTTCCCCCCATTGTCGATCAGCTGGGTGTGACCTTCCCTCCATTGCCGATCAGCTGGGTGTGTGCTTCTCCCCATTGCCGATCAGCTGGGAGTGTCCTTCCCCCCATTGCCGATCAGCTGGGTGTGACCTTCCCCCCATTGCCGATTAGCTGGGTGTGTGCTTCACCGCATTGCCGATCATCTGGGTGTGTGCTTCCCCCCATTGCCGATCAGCTGGGAGTGTGCTTCCCCCATTGCCGATCAGCTGGGAGTGTGCTTCCCCCCATTGCCGATCAGCTGGGTGTGCCCTTCCCCGCATTGCCGATCACCTGGGTGTGCCCTTTCCCCCCATTGCCAATCAGCTGGGAGTGTGCTTCCCCCCATTGCCGATCAGCTGGCTGTGTGATTTCCCCCATTGCCGATCAGCAGGGTGTGTGCTTCCCCCCATTGCCGATCAGCTGGGTGTGTTCTTCCCCCCATTGCCGATTTACTGGGAGTGTCCATCCCCTCATTGCCGATTAGCTGGATGTGTCCTTCCCCCCATTGCCGATCAGCTGGGTGTGTGCTTCTCCCATTGCCGATCAGCTGGGAGTGTCCTTCCCCCCATTGCCGATCAGCTGGGAGTGTCCTTCCCCCCATTGCCGATCAGCTGGGTCTGTCCTTCCCCCCATTGCCGATCAGCTGGGAGTGTCCTTCCCCCCATTGCCGATCAGCTGGGTCAGTCCTTCCCCCCATTGCCGATCAGCTGGGAGTGTCCTTCCCCGCATTGCCGATCAGCTGGGTGTGTGCCTCTCCCATTGCCGATCAGCTGGGTGTGTGCTTCCCCCCATTGCCGATCAGCTGGGTGTGTCCTTCCCCCCATTGCCGACCAGCTGGGTCTGTCCTTCCCCCCGTTGCAGATCAGCTGGGAGTGTCCTTCCCCCCATTGCCGATTAGCTGGGAGTGTGCTTCCCCCCATTGCCGATTAGCTGGGTGTGTCCTTCCCCCCATTGCCGATCAGCTGGGTGTGTGCCTCTCCCAATGCCGATCAGCTGGGAGTGTCCTTCCCCCCATTGCCGATCAGCTGGGAGTGTGCTTCCCTCCATTGCAGATCAGCTGGGAGTGTCCTTCCCCCCATTGCCGATCAGCTGGGTGTGACCTTCCCTCCATTGCCGATTAGCTGGGTGTGTTCTTCTCCCATTGCCGATCAGCTGGGAGTGTCCTTCCCCCCATTGCCGATCAGCTGGGTCTGTCCTTCCCCCCATTGCCGATCAGCTGGGAGTGTCCTTCCCCCCATTGCCGATCAGCTGGGTCAGTCCTTCCCCCCATTGCCGATCAGCTGGGAGTGTCCTTCCCCGCATTGCCGATCAGCTGGGTGTGTGCCTCTCCCATTGCCGATCAGCTGAGTGTGTGCTTCCCCCCATTGCCGATCAGCTGGGTGTGTCCTTCCCCCCATTGCCGATCAGCTGGGTCTGTCCTTCCCCCCGTTTCCGATCAGCTGGGAGTGTCCTTCCCCCCATTGCCGATTAGCTGGGCGTGTCCTTCCCCCCATTGCCGATCAGCTGGGTGTGTGCCTTTCCCATTGCCGATCAGCTGGGAGTGTCCTTCCCCCCATTGCCGATCAGCTGGGAGTGTCCTTCCCCCCATTGCCGATCAGCTGGGAGTGTGCTTCTCTCCATTGCCGATCAGGTGGGAGTGTCCTTCCCCCCATTGCCGATCAGCTGGGTGTGTGCTTCTCCCCATTGCCGATCAGCAGGGAGTGTCCTTCCCCCCATTGCCGATCAGCTGGGTGTGACCTTCCCTCCATTGCCGATTAGCTGGGTGTGTGCTTCCCCTCATTGCCAATCAGCTAGGTCTGTCCTTCCCCGCATTGCCGATCATCTGGGTGTGTGCTTCCCCCCATTGCCGATCAGCTGGGAGTGTGCTTCCCCCCATTGCCGATCAGCTGGGAGTGTGCTTCCCCCCATTGCCGATCAGCTGGGTGTGCCCTTTCCCCCCATTGCCAATCAGCTGGGAGTGTGCTTCCCCCCATTGCCGATCAGCTGGGTGTGTGATTTCCCCCATTGCCGATCAGCAGGGTGTGTGCTTCCCCCCATTGCCGATCAGTTGGGTGTGCGCTTCCCCCCATTGCCGATCAGCTGGGAGTGTGCTTCCCCCCATTGCCGATCAGCTGGGTGTGTGCTTCCCCCCATTGCCGATCAGCTGGGTGTGTCCTTCCCCCCATTGCCGATCTGCTGGGAGTGTCCTTCCCCCCATTGCCGATCAGATTTGTGTGTGCTTCCCCCATTGCCGATCAGCTGGGTGTGTGCTTCTCACATTGCCGATCAGCTGGGAGTGTCCTTCCCCCCATTGCCGATCAGCTGGGTGTGTGCTTCCATCCATTGCCGATCAGCTGGGTGTGTCCTTCCCCCCATTGCCGATCAGCTGGGTGTGTGCTTCCCCCCATTGCCGATCAGCTGGGAGTGTCCTTCCCCCAATTGCCGATCAGCTGGGTGTGCCCTTCCCCGCATTGCCGATCAGCTGGGTGTGCCCTTCCCCCCCATTGCCGATCAGCTGGGAGTGTGCTTCCCCGCTTTGCCGATCAGCTGGGTGTGTGCTTCCCCCCATTGCCGATCAGCTGGGTGTGTGCTTCCCCCAATTGCCGATCAGCTGGGTGTGTGCTTCCCCCGATTGCCGATCAGCTGGGAGTGTGCTTCCCCCCATTGCCGATCAGATGTGTGTGTGCTTCCCCCATTGCCGATCAGCTGGGTGTGTGCTTCCCCACATTGCCGATCAGCTGGGTGTGTGCTTCCCCTCATTGCCGATCAGCTGAGTGTGTGCTTCCCCCCATTGCCGAGCAGCTGGGTGTGTGGTTCCCCGCATGGCCGAACAGCTGGGTCTGTCCTTCCCCCCATAGCCGATCAGCTGGCTGTGTCCTTCCCCCCATTGCCGATCTGCTGGGTGTGTGCTTCCCCCCATTGCCGATCAGCTGGGTGTGTGCTTCCCCCCATTGCCGATCAGCTGGGTGTGTGCTTCCCCGCATTGCCGATCAGCTGGGTCTGTCCTTCCCCCCATTGCCGATCTGCTGGGTGTGCCCTTCCACCATTGCCGATCAGCTCGGTGTGTCCTTCCCCCATTGCCGATCAGCTGGGCCTGTCCTTCTCCCCATTGCCGATCAGCTGGGCCTGTCCTTCCCCCCATTGCCGATCAGCTGGGAGTGTCCTTCCCCCCATTGCCGATCAGCTGGGTGTGTGCTTCTCCCCATTGCCGATCAGCTGGGAGTGTCCTTCCCCCATTGCCGATCAGCTGGGTGTGACCTTCCCTCCATTGCCGATTAGCTGGGTGTGTGCTTCCCCTCATTGCCAATCAGCTGGGTGTGTGCCTTTCCCATTGCCGATCAGCTGGGAGTGTCCTTCCCCCCATTGCCGATCAGCTGGGAGTGTCCTTCCCCCCATTGCCGATCAGCTGGGAGTGTGCTTCCCTCCATTGCCGATCAGGTGGGAGTGTCCTTCCCCCCATTGCCGATCAGCTGGGTGTGTGCTTCTCCCCATTGCCGATCAGCTGGGAGTGTCCTTCCCCCCATTGCCGATCAGCTGGGTGTGACCTTCCCTCCATTGCCGATTAGCTGGGTGTGTGCTTCCCCTCATTGCCAATCAGCTAGGTCTGTCCTTCCCCGCATTGCCGATCATCTGGGTGTGTGCTTCCCCCCATTGCCGATCAGCTGGGAGTGTGCTTCCCCCCATTGCCGATCAGCTGGGAGTGTGCTTCCCCCCATTGCCGATCAGCTGGGTGTGCCCTTTCCCCCCAATGCCAATCAGCTGGGAGTGTGCTTCCCCCCATTGCCGATCAGCTGGGTGTGTGATATCCCCCATTGCCGATCAGCAGGGTGTGTGCTTCCCCCCATTGCCGATCAGTTGGGTGTGCGCTTCCCCCCATTGCCGATCAGCTGGGAGTGTGCTTCCCCCCATTGCCGATCAGCTGGGTGTGTGCTTCCCCCCATTGCCGATCAGCTGGGTGTGTCCTTCCCCCCATTGCCGATCTGCTGGGAGTGTCCTTCCCCCCATTGCCGATCAGATTTGTGTGTGCTTCCCCCATTGCCGATCAGCTGGGTGTCTGCTTTCACCCATAGCCGATCAGCAGGGTGTGTCCTTCCCCCGTTTGCCGATCAGCTGGGCCTGTCCTTCCCCCCATTGCCGATCAGCTGGGTGTGTCCTTCCCCCATTGCCGATCAGCTGGGTCTGTCCTTCCCCCCATTGCCGATCAGCTGGGTGTGTCCTTCCCGCATTGCCTATCTGCTGGGTGTGTTCTTCCCCCCATTGCCGATCAGCTGGGAGTGTCCTTTCCCCACATTGCCGATTAGTTGGATGTGTCCTTCCCCCCATTGCCGATCAGCTGGGTGTGTGCTTCTCCCATTGCCGATCAGCTGGGAGTGTCCTTCCCCCCATTGCCGATCAGCTGGGTGTGTGCTTCCCTCCATTGCCGATCAGCTGGGTGTGTCCTTCCCCCCATTGCCGATCAGCTGGGTGTGTGCTTCCCCCCATTGCCGATCAGCTGGGAGTGTCCTTCCCCCAATTGCCGATCAGCTGGGTGTGCCCTTCCCCGCATTGCCGATCAGCTGGGTGTGCCCTTCCCCCCCATTGCCGATCAGCTGGGAGTGTGCTTCCCCGCATTGCCGATCAGCTGGGTGTGTGCTTCCCCCCATTGCCGATCAGCTGGGTGTGTGCTTCCCCCCATTGCCGATCAGCTGGGTGTGTGCTTCCCCCGATTGCCGATCAGCTGGGAGTGTGCTTCCCCCCATTGCCGATCAGATGTGTGTGTGCTTCCCCCATTGCCGATCAGCTGGGTGTGTGCTTCCCCACATTGCCGATCAGCTGGGTGTGTGCTTCCCCTCATTGCCGATCAGCTGAGTGTGTGCTTCCCCCCATTGCCGAGCAGCTGGGTGTGTGGTTCCCCGCATGGCCGAACAGCTGGGTCTGTCCTTCCCCCCATAGCCGATCAGCTGGCTGTGTCCTTCCCCCCATTGCCGATCTGCTGGGTGTGCGCTTCCCCCCATTGCCGATCAGCTGGGTGTGTGCTTCCCCCCATTGCCGATCAGCTGGGTGTGTGCTTCCCCGCATTGCCGATCAGCTGGGTCTGTCCTTCCCCCCATTGCCGATCTGCTGGGTGTGCCCTTCCACCATTGCCGATCAGCTCGGTGTGTCCTTCCCCCATTGCCGATCAGCTGGGCCTGTCCTTCTCCCCATTGCCGATCAGCTGGGCCTGTCCTTCCCGCCATTGCCGATCAGCTGGGAGTGTCCTTCCCCCCATTGCCGATCAGCTGGGTGTGTGCTTCTCCCCATTGCCGATCAGCAGGGAGTGTCCTTCCCCCCATTGCCGATCAGCTGGGTGTGACCTTCCCTCAATTGCCGATTAGCTGGGTGTGTGCTTCCCCTCATTGCCAATCAGCTAGGTCTGTCCTTCCCCGCATTGCCGATCATCTGGGTGTGTGCTTCCCCCCATTGCCGATCAGCTGGGAGTGTGCTTCCCCCCATTGCCGATCAGCTGGGAGTGTGCTTCCCCGCATTGCCGATCAGCTGGGTGTGTGCTTCCCCCCATTGCCGATCAGTTGGGTGTGTGCTTCCCCCCATTGCCGATCAGCTGGGTGTGTGCTTCCCCCGATTGCCGATCAGCTGGGAGTGTGCTTCCCCCCATTGCCGATCAGATGTGTGTGTGCTTCCCCCATTGCCGATCAGCTGGGTGTGTGCTTCCCCACATTGCCGATCAGCTGGGTGTGTGCTTCCCCTCATTGCCGATCAGCTGAGTGTGTGCTTCCCCCCATTGCCGAGCAGCTGGGTGTGTGGTTCCCCGCATGGCCGAACAGCTGGGTCTGTCCTTCCCCCCATAGCCGATCAGCTGGCTGTGTCCTTCCCCCCATTGCCGATCTGCTGGGTGTGCGCTTCCCCCCATTGCCGATCAGCTGGGTGTGTGCTTCCCCCCATTGCCGATCAGCTGGGTGTGTGCTTCCCCGCATTGCCGATCAGCTGGGTCTGTCCTTCCCCCCATTGCCGATCTGCTGGGTGTGCCCTTCCACCATTGCCGATCAGCTCGGTGTGTCCTTCCCCCATTGCCGATCAGCTGGGCCTGTCCTTCTCCCCATTGCCGATCAGCTGGGCCTGTCCTTCCCGCCATTGCCGATCAGCTGGGAGTGTCCTTCCCCCCATTGCCGATCAGCTGGGTGTGTGCTTCTCCCCATTGCCGATCAGCAGGGAGTGTCCTTCCCCCCATTGCCGATCAGCTGGGTGTGACCTTCCCTCAATTGCCGATTAGCTGGGTGTGTGCTTCCCCTCATTGCCAATCAGCTAGGTCTGTCCTTCCCCGCATTGCCGATCATCTGGGTGTGTGCTTCCCCCCATTGCCGATCAGCTGGGAGTGTGCTTCCCCCCATTGCCGATCAGCTGGGAGTGTGCTTCCCCCCATTGCCGATCAGCTGGGTGTGCCCTTTCCCCCCATTGCCAGTCAGCTGGGAGTGTGCTTCCCCCCATTGCCGATCAGCTGGGTGTGTGATTTCCCCCATTGCCGATCAGCAGGGTGTGTGCTTCCCCCCATTGCCGATCAGTTGGGTGTGCGCTTCCCCCCATTGCCGATCAGCTGGGAGTGTGCTTCCCCCCATTGCATATCAGCTGGGTGTGTGCTTCCCCCCATTGCCGATCAGCTGGGTGTGTCCTTCCCCCCATTGCCGATCTGCTGGGAGTGTCCTTCCCCCCATTGCCGATCAGATTTGTGTGTGCTTCCCCCATTGCCGATCAGCTGGGTGTCTGCTTTCACCCATAGCCGATCAGCAGGGTGTGTCCTTCCCCCGTTTGCCGATCAGCTGGGCCTGTCCTTCCCCCCATTGCCGATCAGCTGGGTGTGTCCTTCCCCCATTGCCGATCAGCTGGGTCTGTCCTTCCCCCCATTGCCGATCAGCTGGGTGTGTCCTTCCCGCATTGCCGATCTGCTGGGTGTGTTCTTCCCCCCATTGCCGATCAGCTGGGAGTGTCCTTTCCCCACATTGCCGATTAGTTGGATGTGTCCTTCCCCCCATTGCCGATCAGCTGGGTGTGTGCTTCTACCATTGCCGATCAGCTGGGAGTGTCCTTCCCCCCATTGCCGATCAGCTGGGAGTGTGCTTCCCTCCATTGCCAATCAGCTGGGTGTGTCCTTCCCCCCTTTGCCGATCAGCTGGGTGTGTGCTTCCCCCCATTGCCGATCAGCTGGGAGTGTCCTTCCCCGAATTGCCGATCAGCTGGGTGTGCCCTTCCCCGCATTGCCGATCAGCTGGGTGTGCCCTTCCCCCCCCATTGCCGATCAGCTGGGAGTGTGCTTCCCCGCATTGCCGATCAGCTGGGTGTGTGCTTCCCCCCATTGCCGATCAGCTGGGTGTGTGCTTCCCCCCATTGCCGATCGGCTGTGTGTGTGCTTCCCCCGATTGCCGATCAGCTGGGAGTGTGCTTCCCCCCATTGCCGATCAGATGTGTGTGTGCTTCCCCCATTGCCGATCAGCTGGGTGTGTGCTTCCCCACATTGCCGATCAGCTGGGTGTGTGCTTCCCCTCATTGCCGATCAGCTGAGTGTGTGCTTCCCCCCATTGCCGAGCAGCTGGGTGTGTGCTTCCCCGCATGGCCGAACAGCTGGGTCTGTCCTGCCCCCCATAGCCGATCAGCTGGCTGTGTCCTTCCCCCCATTGCCGATCTGCTGGGTGTGTGCTTCCCCCCATTGCCGATCAGCTGGGTGTGTGCTTCCCCCCATTGCCGATCAGCTGGGTGTGTGCTTCCCCGCATTGCCGATCAGCTGGGTCTGTCCTTCCCACCATTGCCGATCTGCTGGGTGTGCCCTTCCACCATTGCCGATCAGCTCGGTGTGTCCTTCCCCCATTGCCGATCAGCTGGGCCTGTCCTTCTCCCCATTGCCGATCAGCTGGGCCTGTCCTTCCCCCCATTGCCGATCAGCTGGGAGTGTCCTTCCCCCCATTGCCGATCAGCTGGGTGTGTGCTTCCCACCATTGCCGATCAGCTGGGTGTGTGCTTCCCCGCATGGCCGATCAGCTGGATCTGTCCTTCCCCCCATAGCCGATCAGCTGGTTGTGTCCTTCCCCCCTTTGCCGATCAGCTGGGTGTGTGCTTCCCCCCATTGCCGATCAGCTGGATGTGTGCTTCCCCCCATTGCCGATCAGCTGGGTGTGCCCTTCCCCCATTGCCGATCAGCTGGGTGTGTCCTTCCCCCATTGCCGATCAGCTGGGCCTCTCCTTCCCCCCCATTGCCGATCAGCTGGGTGTGCCCTTCCCCCATTGCCGATCAGCTGGGTGTGTCCTTCCCCCATGCCGATCAGCTGGGCCTGTCCTTCGCCACCATTGCCGATCAGCTGGGCCTGTGCTTCCCCCCATTGCCGATCAGCTGGGTGTGTCCTTCCCCCATTGCCGATCAGCTGGATCTGTCCTTCCCCCCATTGCCGATTAGCTGGGTGTGTCCTTCCCCCATTGCCGATCAGCTGGGTGTGTTCTTCCCCCCATTGCCGATTTACTGGGAGTGTCCTTCCCCTCATTGCCGATTAGCTGGATGTGTCCTTCCCCCCATTGCCGATCAGCTGGGTGTGTGCTTCTCCCATTGCCGATCAGCTGGGAGTGTCCTTCCCCCCATTGCCGATCAGCTGGGAGTGTCCTTCCCCCCATTGCCGATCAGCTGGGTCTGTCCTTCCCCCCATTGCCGATCAGCTGGGAGTGTCCTTCCCCCCATTGCCGATCAGCTGGGTCAGTCCTTCCCCCCATTGCCGATCAGCTGGGAGTGTCCTTCCCCGCATTGCCGATCAGCTGGGTGTGTGTCTCTCCCATTGCCGATCAGCTGGGTGTGTCCTTCCCCCCATTGCCGATCAGCTGGGTCTGTCCTTCCCCCCGTTGCCGATCAGCTGGGATTGTCCTTCCCCCCATTGCCGATCAGCAGGGTGTGTCCTTCCCCCCATTGCCGATCAGTTGGGTGTGCGCTTCCCCCCATTGCCGATCAGCTGGGAGTGTGCTTCCCCCCATTGCATATCAGCTGGGTGTGTGCTTCCCCCCATTGCCGATCAGCTGGGTGTGTCCTTCCCCCCATTGCCGATCTGCTGGGAGTGTCCTTCCCCCCATTGCCGATCAGATTTGTGTGTGCTTCCCCCATTGCCGATCAGCTGGGTGTCTGCTTTCACCCATAGCCGATCAGCAGGGTGTGTCCTTCCCCCGTTTGCCGATCAGCTGGGCCTGTCCTTCCCCCCATTGCCGATCAGCTGGGTGTGTCCTTCCCCCATTGCCGATCAGCTGGGTCTGTCCTTCCCCCCATTGCCGATCAGCTGGGTGTGTCCTTCCCGCATTGCCGATCTGCTGGGTGTGTTCTTCCCCCCATTGCCGATCAGCTGGGAGTGTCCTTTCCCCACATTGCCGATTAGTTGGATGTGTCCTTCCCCCCATTGCCGATCAGCTGGGTGTGTGCTTCTCCCATTGCCGATCAGCTGGGAGTGTCCTTCCCCCCATTGCCGATCAGCTGGGAGTGTGCTTCCCTCCATTGCCAATCAGCTGGGTGTGTCCTTCCCCCCATTGCCGATCAGCTGGGTGTGTGCTTCCCCCCATTGCCGATCAGCTGGGAGTGTCCTTCCCCGAATTGCCGATCAGCTGGGTGTGCCCTTCCCCGCATTGCCGATCAGCTGGGTGTGCCCTTCCCCCCCATTGCCGATCAGCTGGGAGTGTGCTTCCCCGCATTGCCGATCAGCTGGGTGTGTGCTTCCCCCCATTGCCGATCAGCTGGGTGTGTGCTTCCCCCCATTGCCGATCAGCTGTGTGTGTGCTTCCCCCGATTGCCGATCAGCTGGGAGTGTGCTTCCCCCCATTGCCGATCAGATGTGTGTGTGCTTCCCCCATTGCCGATCAGCTGGGTGTGTGCTTCCCCACATTGCCGATCAGCTGGGTGTGTGCTTCCCCTCATTGCCGATCAGCTGAGTGTGTGCTTCCCCCCATTGCCGAGCAGCTGGGAGTGTGCTTCCCCGCATGGCCGAACAGCTGGGTCTGTCCTTCCCCCCATAGCCGATCAGCTGGCTGTGTCCTTCCCCCCATTGCCGATCTGCTGGGTGTGTGCTTCCCCCCATTGCCGATCAGCTGGGTGTGTGCTTCCCCCCATTGCCGATCAGCTGGGTGTGTGCTTCCCCGCATTGCCGATCAGCTGGGTCTGTCCTTCCCACCATTGCCGATCTGCTGGGTGTGCCCTTCCACCATTGCCGATCAGCTCGGTGTGTCCTTCCCCCATTGCCGATCAGCTGGGCCTGTCCTTCTCCCCATTGCCGATCAGCTGGGCCTGTCCTTCCCCCCATTGCCGATCAGCTGGGAGTGTCCTTCCCCCCATTGCCGATCAGCTGGGTGTGTGCTTCCCCCCATTGCCGATCAGCTGGGTGTGTACTTCCCCGCATGGCCGATCAGCTGGATCTGTCCTTCCCCCTATAGCCGATCAGCTGGTTGTGTCCTTCCCCCCTTTGCCGATCAGCTGGGTGTGTGCTTCCCCCCATTGCCGATCAGCTGGATGTGTGCTTCCCCCCATTGCCGATCAGCTGGGTGTGCCCTTCCCCCATTGCCGATCAGCTGGGTGTGTCCTTCCCCCATTGCCGATCAGCTGGGCCTCTCCTTCCCCCCCATTGCCGATCAGCTGGGTGTGCCCTTCCCCCATTGCCGATCAGCTGGGTGTGTCCTTCCCCCATGCCGATCAGCTGGGCCTGTCCTTCGCCACCATTGCCGATCAGCTGGGCCTGTCCTTCCCCCCATTGCCGATCAGCTGGGTGTGTCCTTCCCCCATTGCCGATCAGCTGGATCTGTCCTTCCCCCCATTGCCGATTAGCTGGGTGTGTCCTTCCCCCATTGCCGATCAGCTGGGTGTGTTCTTCCCCCCATTGCCGATTTACTGGGAGTGTCCTTCCCCTCATTGCCGATTAGCTGGATGTGTCCTTCCCCCCATTGCCGATCAGCTGGGTGTGTGCTTCTCCCATTGCCGATCAGCTGGGAGTGTCCTTCCCCCCATTGCCGATCAGCTGGGAGTGTCCTTCCCCCCATTGCCGATCAGCTGGGTCTGTCCTTCCCCCCATTGCCGATCAGCTGGGAGTGTCCTTCCCCCCATTGCCGATCAGCTGGGTCAGTCCTTCCCCCCATTGCCGATCAGCTGGGAGTGTCCTTCCCCGCATTGCCGATCAGCTGGGTGTGTGTCTCTCCCATTGCCGATCAGCTGGGTGTGTGCTTCCCCCCATTGCCGATCAGCTGGGTGTGTCCTTCCCCCCATTGCCGATCATCTGGGTCTGTCCTTCCCCCCGTTGCCGATCAGCTGGGATTGTCCTTCCCCCCATTGCCGATTAGCTGGGAGTGTGCTTCCCCACATTGCCGATTAGCTGGGTGTGTCATTCCCCCCCATTGCCGATCAGCTGGGTGTGTGCCTCTCCCATTGCCGATCAGCTGGGAGTGTCCTTCCCCCCATTGCCGATCAGCTGGGAGTGTGCTTCCCTCCATTGCCGATCAGCTGGGAGTGTCCTTCCCCCCATTGCCGATCAGCTGGGTGTGTGCTTCTCCCCATTGCCGATCAGCTGGGTGTGTCCTTCCCCCCATTGCCGATCAGCTGGGTGTGACCTTCCCTCCATTGCCGATCAGCTGGGTGTGTGCTTCTCCCCATTGCCGATCAGCTGGGAGTGTCCTACCCCCATTGCCGATCAGCTGGGTGTGACCTTCCCTCCATTGCCGATTAGCTGGGTGTGTCCTTCCCCGCATTGCCGATCATCTAGGTGTGTGCTTCCCCCCATTGCCGATCAGCTGGGAGTGTGCTTCCCCCCATTGCCGATCAGCTGGGAGTGTGCTTCCCCCCATTGCCGATCAGCTGGGTGTGCCCTTCCCCGCATTGCCGATCACTTGGGTGTGCCCTTTCCCCCCATTGCCAATCAGCAGGGTGTGTGCTTCCCCCCATTGCCGATCAGTTGGGTGTGCGCTTCCCCCCATTGCCGATCAGCTGGGAGTGTGCTTCCCCCCATTGCCGATCAGCTGGGTGTGCCCTTCCCCGCATTGCCGATCACTTGGGTGTGCCCTTTCCCCCCATTGCCAATCAGCAGGGTGTGTGCTTCCCCCCATTGCCGATCAGTTGGGTGTGCGCTTCCCCCCATTGCCGATTAGCTGGGAGTGTGCTTCCCCCCATTGCCGATCAGCTGGGTGTGTGCTTCCCCCCATTGCCGATCAGCTGGGCCTGTCCTTCTCCCCATTGCCGATCAGCTGGGCCTGTCCTTCCCCCCATTGCCGATCAGCTGGGAGTGTCCTTCCCCCCATTGCCGATCAGCTGGGTGTGTGCTTCCCACCATTGCCGATCAGCTGGGTGTGTGCTTCCCCGCATGGCCGATCAGCTGGATCTGTCCTTCCCCCCATAGCCGATCAGCTGGTTGTGTCCTTCCCCCCTTTGCCGATCAGCTGGGTGTGTGCTTCCCCCCATTGCCGATCAGCTGGATGTGTGCTTCCCCCCATTGCCGATCAGCTGGGTGTGCCCTTCCCCCATTGCCGATCAGCTGGGTGTGTCCTTCCCCCATTGCCGATCAGCTGGGCCTCTCCTTCCCCCCCATTGCCGATCAGCTGGGTGTGCCCTTCCCCCATTGCCGATCAGCTGGGTGTGTCCTTCCCCCATGCCGATCAGCTGGGCCTGTCCTTCGCCACCATTGCCGATCAGCTGGGCCTGTGCTTCCCCCCATTGCCGATCAGCTGGGTGTGTCCTTCCCCCATTGCCGATCAGCTGGATCTGTCCTTCCCCCCATTGCCGATTAGCTGGGTGTGTCCTTCCCCCATTGCCGATCAGCTGGGTGTGTTCTTCCCCCCATTGCCGATTTACTGGGAGTGTCCTTCCCCTCATTGCCGATTAGCTGGATGTGTCCTTCCCCCCATTGCCGATCAGCTGGGTGTGTGCTTCTCCCATTGCCGATCAGCTGGGAGTGTCCTTCCCCCCATTGCCGATCAGCTGGGAGTGTCCTTCCCCCCATTGCCGATCAGCTGGGTCTGTCCTTCCCCCCATTGCCGATCAGCTGGGAGTGTCCTTCCCCCCATTGCCGATCAGCTGGGTCAGTCCTTCCCCCCATTGCCGATCAGCTGGGAGTGTCCTTCCCCGCATTGCCGATCAGCTGGGTGTGTGTCTCTCCCATTGCCGATCAGCTGGGTGTGTCCTTCCCCCCATTGCCGATCAGCTGGGTCTGTCCTTCCCCCCGTTGCCGATCAGCTGGGATTGTCCTTCCCCCCATTGCCGATCAGCAGGGTGTGTCCTTCCCCCCATTGCCGATCAGTTGGGTGTGCGCTTCCCCCCATTGCCGATCAGCTGGGAGTGTGCTTCCCCCCATTGCATATCAGCTGGGTGTGTGCTTCCCCCCATTGCCGATCAGCTGGGTGTGTCCTTCCCCCCATTGCCGATCTGCTGGGAGTGTCCTTCCCCCCATTGCCGATCAGATTTGTGTGTGCTTCCCCCATTGCCGATCAGCTGGGTGTCTGCTTTCACCCATAGCCGATCAGCAGGGTGTGTCCTTCCCCCGTTTGCCGATCAGCTGGGCCTGTCCTTCCCCCCATTGCCGATCAGCTGGGTGTGTCCTTCCCCCATTGCCGATCAGCTGGGTCTGTCCTTCCCCCCATTGCCGATCAGCTGGGTGTGTCCTTCCCGCATTGCCGATCTGCTGGGTGTGTTCTTCCCCCCATTGCCGATCAGCTGGGAGTGTCCTTTCCCCACATTGCCGATTAGTTGGATGTGTCCTTCCCCCCATTGCCGATCAGCTGGGTGTGTGCTTCTCCCATTGCCGATCAGCTGGGAGTGTCCTTCCCCCCATTGCCGATCAGCTGGGAGTGTGCTTCCCTCCATTGCCAATCAGCTGGGTGTGTCCTTCCCCCCATTGCCGATCAGCTGGGTGTGTGCTTCCCCCCATTGCCGATCAGCTGGGAGTGTCCTTCCCCGAATTGCCGATCAGCTGGGTGTGCCCTTCCCCGCATTGCCGATCAGCTGGGTGTGCCCTTCCCCCCCATTGCCGATCAGCTGGGAGTGTGCTTCCCCGCATTGCCGATCAGCTGGGTGTGTGCTTCCCCCCATTGCCGATCAGCTGGGTGTGTGCTTCCCCCCATTGCCGATCAGCTGTGTGTGTGCTTCCCCCGATTGCCGATCAGCTGGGAGTGTGCTTCCCCCCATTGCCGATCAGATGTGTGTGTGCTTCCCCCATTGCCGATCAGCTGGGTGTGTGCTTCCCCACATTGCCGATCAGCTGGGTGTGTGCTTCCCCTCATTGCCGATCAGCTGAGTGTGTGCTTCCCCCCATTGCCGAGCAGCTGGGAGTGTGCTTCCCCGCATGGCCGAACAGCTGGGTCTGTCCTTCCCCCCATAGCCGATCAGCTGGCTGTGTCCTTCCCCCCATTGCCGATCTGCTGGGTGTGTGCTTCCCCCCATTGCCGATCAGCTGGGTGTGTGCTTCCCCCCATTGCCGATCAGCTGGGTGTGTGCTTCCCCGCATTGCCGATCAGCTGGGTCTGTCCTTCCCACCATTGCCGATCTGCTGGGTGTGCCCTTCCACCATTGCCGATCAGCTCGGTGTGTCCTTCCCCCATTGCCGATCAGCTGGGCCTGTCCTTCTCCCCATTGCCGATCAGCTGGGCCTGTCCTTCCCCCCATTGCCGATCAGCTGGGAGTGTCCTTCCCCCCATTGCCGATCAGCTGGGTGTGTGCTTCCCCCCATTGCCGATCAGCTGGGTGTGTACTTCCCCGCATGGCCGATCAGCTGGATCTGTCCTTCCCCCTATAGCCGATCAGCTGGTTGTGTCCTTCCCCCCTTTGCCGATCAGCTGGGTGTGTGCTTCCCCCCATTGCCGATCAGCTGGATGTGTGCTTCCCCCCATTGCCGATCAGCTGGGTGTGCCCTTCCCCCATTGCCGATCAGCTGGGTGTGTCCTTCCCCCATTGCCGATCAGCTGGGCCTCTCCTTCCCCCCCATTGCCGATCAGCTGGGTGTGCCCTTCCCCCATTGCCGATCAGCTGGGTGTGTCCTTCCCCCATGCCGATCAGCTGGGCCTGTCCTTCGCCACCATTGCCGATCAGCTGGGCCTGTCCTTCCCCCCATTGCCGATCAGCTGGGTGTGTCCTTCCCCCATTGCCGATCAGCTGGATCTGTCCTTCCCCCCATTGCCGATTAGCTGGGTGTGTCCTTCCCCCATTGCCGATCAGCTGGGTGTGTTCTTCCCCCCATTGCCGATTTACTGGGAGTGTCCTTCCCCTCATTGCCGATTAGCTGGATGTGTCCTTCCCCCCATTGCCGATCAGCTGGGTGTGTGCTTCTCCCATTGCCGATCAGCTGGGAGTGTCCTTCCCCCCATTGCCGATCAGCTGGGAGTGTCCTTCCCCCCATTGCCGATCAGCTGGGTCTGTCCTTCCCCCCATTGCCGATCAGCTGGGAGTGTCCTTCCCCCCATTGCCGATCAGCTGGGTCAGTCCTTCCCCCCATTGCCGATCAGCTGGGAGTGTCCTTCCCCGCATTGCCGATCAGCTGGGTGTGTGTCTCTCCCATTGCCGATCAGCTGGGTGTGTGCTTCCCCCCATTGCCGATCAGCTGGGTGTGTCCTTCCCCCCATTGCCGATCATCTGGGTCTGTCCTTCCCCCCGTTGCCGATCAGCTGGGATTGTCCTTCCCCCCATTGCCGATTAGCTGGGAGTGTGCTTCCCCACATTGCCGATTAGCTGGGTGTGTCCTTCCCCCCCATTGCCGATCAGCTGGGTGTGTGCCTCTCCCATTGCCGATCAGCTGGGAGTGTCCTTCCCCCCATTGCCGATCAGCTGGGAGTGTGCTTCCCTCCATTGCCGATCAGCTGGGAGTGTCCTTCCCCCCATTGCCGATCAGCTGGGTGTGTGCTTCTCCCCATTGCCGATCAGCTGGGTGTGTCCTTCCCCCCATTGCCGATCAGCTGGGTGTGACCTTCCCTCCATTGCCGATCAGCTGGGTGTGTGCTTCTCCCCATTGCCGATCAGCTGGGAGTGTCCTACCCCCATTGCCGATCAGCTGGGTGTGACCTTCCCTCCATTGCCGATTAGCTGGGTGTGTCCTTCCCCGCATTGCCGATCATCTAGGTGTGTGCTTCCCCCCATTGCCGATCAGCTGGGAGTGTGCTTCCCCCCATTGCCGATCAGCTGGGAGTGTGCTTCCCCCCATTGCCGATCAGCTGGGTGTGCCCTTCCCCGCATTGCCGATCACTTGGGTGTGCCCTTTCCCCCCATTGCCAATCAGCAGGGTGTGTGCTTCCCCCCATTGCCGATCAGTTGGGTGTGCGCTTCCCCCCATTGCCGATCAGCTGGGAGTGTGCTTCCCCCCATTGCCGATCAGCTGGGTGTGCCCTTCCCCGCATTGCCGATCACTTGGGTGTGCCCTTTCCCCCCATTGCCAATCAGCAGGGTGTGTGCTTCCCCCCATTGCCGATCAGTTGGGTGTGCGCTTCCCCCCATTGCCGATTAGCTGGGAGTGTGCTTCCCCCCATTGCCGATCAGCTGGGTGTGTGCTTCCCCCCATTGCCGATCAGCTGGGTGTGTCCTTCCCCCCATTGCCGATCAGCTGGGTGTGTCCTTCCCCCCATTGCCGATCAGCTGGGTGTGTGCTTCCCCCATTGCCGATCAGCTGGGTGTCTGCTTCCCCCCATAGCCGATCAGCTGGGTGTGTCCTTCCCCCCATTGCCGATCAGCTGGGTGTGTGCTTCCCCCCATTGCCGATCAGCTGGGTGTGTGCTTCCCCCCCATTGCCGATCAGCTGGGAGTGTGCTTTCCCGCATTGCCGATCAGCTGGGTGTGTGCTTCCCCGCATGGCCGATAAGCTGGGTCTGTCCTTCCCCCCATAGCCGATCAGCTGGGTGTGTCCTTCCCCCCATTGCCGATCAGCTGGGTGTGTGCTTCCCCCCATTGCCGATCAGCTGGGTGTGTGCTTCCCCCCCATTGCCGATCAGCTGGGAGTGTGCTTCCCCGCATGGCCGATCAGCTGGGTGTGTGCTTCCCCCCATTGCCGATCAGCTGGATGTGTGCTTCCCCCCATTGCCGATCAGCTGGGTCTGTCCTTCCCCCCATTGCCGATCAGCTGGGTGTGCCCTTCCCCCATTGCCGATCAGCTGGGTGTGTCCTTCCCCCATGCCGATCAGCAGGGCCTGTCCTTCCCCACCATTGCCGATCAGCTGGGCCTGTCCTTCCCCCCATTGCCGATCAGCTGGGTGTGTCCTTCCCCCATTGCCGTTCAGCTGGGTCTGTCCTTCCCCCCATTGCCGATTAGCAGGGTGTGTCCTTCCCCCATTGCCGATCAGCTGGGTGTGTTCTTCCCCCCATTGCCGATTTACTGGGAGTGTCCTTCCCCCCATTGCCGATCAGCTGGGTCTGTCCTTCCCCCCATTGCCGATCAGCTGGGAGTGTCCTTCCCCCCATTGCCGATCAGCTGGGTCAGTCCTTCCCCCCATTGCCGATCAGCTGGGAGTGTCCTTCCCCGCATTGCCGATCAGCTGGGTGTGTGTCTCTCCCATTGCCGATCAGCTGGGTGTGTGCTTCCCCCCATTGCCGATCAGCTGGGTGTGTGCTTCCCCCCATTGCCGATCAGCTGGGTGTGTCCTTCCCCCCATTGCCGATCAGCTGGGTCTGTCCTTCCCCCCGTTGCCGATCAGCTGGGAGTGTGCTTCCCTCCATTGCCGATCAGCTGGGAATGTCCTTCCCCCCATTGCCGATCAGCTGTGTGTGTGCTTCTCCCCATTGCCGATCAGCTGGGTGTGTCCTTCCCCCCATTGCCGAACAGCTGGGTGTGACCTTCCCTCCATTGCCGATCAGCTGGGTGTGTGCTTCTCCCCATTGCCGATCAGCTGGGAGTGTCCTTCCCCCCATTGCCGATCAGCTGGGTGTGACCTTCCCTCCATTGCCGATTAGCTGTGTGTGTGCTTCCCCGCATTGCCGATCATCTGGGTGTGTGCTTCCCCCCATTGCCGATTAGCTGGGAGTGTGCTTCCCCCATTGCCGATCAGCTGGGAGTGTGCTTCCCCCCATTGCCGATCAGCTGGGTGTGCCCTTCCCCGCATTGCCGATCACCTGGGTGTGCCCTTTCCCCCCATTGCCAATCAGCTGGGAGTGTGCTTCCCCCCATTGCCGATCAGCTGGATGTGTGATTTCCCCCATTGCCGATCAGCAGGGTGTGTGCATCCCCCCATTGCTGATCAGCTGGGTGTGTTCTTCCCCCCATTGCCGATTTACTGGGAGTGTCCTTCCCCCCATTGCCGATCAGCTGGGTCTGTCCTTCCCCCCATTGCCGATCAGCTGGGAGTGTCCTTCCCCCCATTGCCGAACAGCGGGGTCAGTCCTTCCCCCCATTGCCGATCAGCTGGGAGTGTCCTTCCCCGCATTGCCGATCAGCTGGGTGTGTGCCTCTCCCATTGCCGATCAGCTGGGTGTGTGCTTCCTCCCATTGCCGATCAGCTGGGTGTGTCCTTCCCCCCATTGCCGACCAGCTGGGTCTGTCCTTCCCCCCGTTGCCGATCAGCTGGGAGTGTCCTTCCCCCCATTGCCGATTAGCTGGGAGTGTGCTTCCCCCCATTGCCGATTAGCTGGGTGTGTCCTTCCCCCCATTGCCGATCAGCTGGGTGTGTGCCTCTCCCATTGCCAATCAGCTGGGAGTGTCCATCCCCCCATTGCCGATCAGCTGGGAGTGTGCTTCCCTCCATTGCCGATCAGCTGGGAGTGTCCTTCCCCCCATTGCCGATCAGCTGGGAGTGTGCTTCCCCCCATTGCCGATCAGCTGGGAGTGTCCTTCCCCCCATTGCCGATCAGCTGGGAGTGTCCTTCCCCCCATTGCCGATCAGCTGGGGGTGTCCTTCCCCCCATTGCCGATCAGCTGGGAGTGTGCTTCCCCCATTGCCGATCAGCTGGGAGTGTGCTTCCCCCCATTGCCGATCAGCTGGGTGTGCCCTTCCCCGCATTGCCGATCACCTGGGTGTGCCCTTTCCCCCCATTGCCAATCAGCTGGGAGTGTGCTTCCTCCCATTGCCGATCAGCTGGATGTGTGATTTCCCCCATTGCCGATCAGCAGGGTGTGTGCTTCCCCCCATTGCCGATCAGCTGGGTGTGTCCTTCCCCCCATTGTCGATCAGTTGGGTGTGCGCTTCCCCCCATTGCCGATCAGCTGGGAGTGTGCTTCCCCCCATTGCCGATCAGCTGGGTGTGTGCTTGCCCCCATTGCCGATCAGCTGGGTGTGTCCTTCCCCCCATTGCCGATCAGCTGGGTGGGTGCTTCCCCCATTGCCGATCAGCTGGGTGTCTGCTTCCCCCCATAGCCGATCAGCTGGGTGTGTCCTTCCCCCCATTGCCGATCAGCTGGGTGTGTGCTTCCCCCCATTGCCGATCAGCTGGGTGTGTGCTTCCCCCCCATTGCCGATCAGCTGGGAGTGTGCTTCCCCGCATTGCCGATCAGCTGGGTGTGTGCTTCCCCGCATGGCCGATAAGCTGGGTCTGTCCTTCCCCCCATAGCCGATCAGCTGGGTGTGTCCTTCCCCCCATTGCCGATCAGCTGGGTGTGTGCTTCCCCCCATTGCCGATCAGCTGGGTGTGTGCTTCCCCCCATTGCCGATCAGCTGGGTGTGTCCTTCCCCCCATAGCCGATAAGCTGGGTCTGTCCTTCCCCCCATAGCCGATCAGCTGGGTCTGTCCTTCCCCCCATAGCCGATCAGCTGGGTGTGTCCTTCCCCGCATTGCAGATCAGCTGGGTGTGTGCTTCCCCGCATTGCCGATCAGCTGGGTGTGTGCTGCCGCGCATTGCCGATCAGCTGGGTCTGTCCTTCCCCGCATTGCCGATCAGCTGGGAGTGTCCTTCCCCCCATTGCCGATCAGCTGGGTCTCTGCTTCCCCCATTGCCAATCAGCTGGGTGTGTGCTTCCCCCATTGCCGATCAGCTGGGTCTGTCCTTCCCCCCCATTGCCGATCAGCTGTGTGTCTCCTTCCCCGCATTGCCGATCAGCTGGGTCTCTGCTTCCCCCATTGCCAATCAGCTGGGTGTGTGCTTCCCCCATTGCCGATCAGCTAGATCTGTCCTTCCCCCCATTGCCAATCAGCTGGGTGTGTGCTTCCCCCATTGCCGATCAGCTGGGCCTGTCCTTCTCCACATTGCCGATCAGCTGGTTGTGTGCTTCCCCACATTGCCGATCAGCTGGGTCTCTGCTCTTCCACCATTGCCGATCAGCTGGGAGTGTGCTTCCCCCATTGCCGATCAGCTGGGAGTGTGCTTCCCCCCATTGCCGATCACCTGGGTGTGCCCTTTCCCCCCATTGCCAATCAGCTGGGAGTGTGCTTCCTCCCATTGCCGATCAGCTGGATGTGTGATTTCCCCCATTGCCGATCAGCAGGGTGTGTGCTTCCCCCCATTGTCGATCAGTTGGGTGTGCGCTTCCCCCCATTGCCGATCAGCTGGGAGTGTGCTTCCTCCCATTGCCGATCAGCTGGATGTGTGATTTCCCCCATTGCCGATCAGCAGGGTGTGTGCTTCCCCCCATTGTCGATCAGTTGGGTGTGCGCTTCCCCCCATTGCCGATCAGCTGGGAGTGTGCTTCCCCCCATTGCCGATCAGCTGGGTGTGTGCTTCCCCCCATTGCCGATCAGCTGGGTGTGTCCTTCCCCCCATTGCCGATCAGCTGGGTGTGTCCTTCCCCCCATTGCCGATCAGCTGGGTGGGTGCTTCCCCCATTGCCGATCAGCTGGGTGTCTGCTTCCCCCCATAGCCGATCAGCTGGGTGTGTCCTTCCCCCCATTGCCGATCAGCTGGGTGTGTGCTTCCCCCCATTGCCGATCAGCTGGGTGTGTGCTTCCCCCCCATTGCCGATCAGCTGGGAGTGTGCTTCCCCGCATTGCCGATCAGCTGGGTCTGTCCTTCCCCCCATTGCCGATCAGCTGGGTGTGTGCTTCCCCCCATTGCCGATCAGCTGGGTGTGTGCTTCCCCCCATTGCCGATCAGCTGGGTGTGTGCTTCCCCCCATTGCCGATCAGCTGGGTGTGTGCTTCCCCCCATTGCCGATCAGCTGGGAGTGTGCTTCCCCCCATTGCCGATCAGCTGGGAGTCTGCTTCCCCCCATTGCCGATCAGCTGGCTGTGTGCTTCCCCGCATGGCCGATCAGCTGGGTCTTTCCTTCCCCCCATAGCTGATCAGCTGGGTGTGTCCTTCCCCCCATTGCCGATCAGCTCGGTGTGTGCTTCCCCGCATTGCCGATCAGCTGGGTGTGTGCTTCCCCCCATTGCCGATCAGCTGGGTCTGTCCTTTCCAGCATTGCCGATCAGCTGGGTGCGTGCTTCCCCGCATTGCCGATCAGCTGGGTCTGTCCTTCCCCGCATTGCCGATCAGTTGGGTCTGTCCTTCCCCCCATTGCCGATCAGCTGGGTCTCTGCTTCCCCCATTGCCAATCAGCTGGGTGTGTGCTTCCCCCCATTGCCGATCAGCTGGGTGTGTCCTTCCCCCCATTGCCAATCAGCTGGGTGTGTGCTTCCCCCATTGCCGATCAGCTGCGCCTGTCCTTCTCCACATTGCCGATCAGCTGGGTGTGTGCTTCCCCCCATTGCCGATCAGCTGGGTGTGTGCTTCCCCACATTGCCGATCAGCTGGGTCTCTGCTTACCCCATTGCCAATCAGCTGGGTGTGTGCATCCCCCCATTGCCGAACAGCTAGATCTGTCCTTCCCCCCATTGCCGATCAGCTCGGTGTGTCCTTCCCCCATTGCCGATCAGCTGGGTGTGTCCTTCCCCCATTGCCGATCAGCTGGGCCTGTCCTTCTCCCCATTGCCGATCAGCTGGGCCTGTCCTTCCCCCCATTGCCGATCAGCTGGGTGTGTGCTTCCCCACATTGCCGATCAGCTGGGTCTCTGCTTACCCCATTGCCAATCAGCTGGGCCTGTCCTTCCCCGCATTGCTGATCAGCTGGGTGTGTGGTACCCCGCATTGCCGATCAGCTGGGTCTGTCCTTCCCCACATTGCCGGTCAGCTGGGTGTGTCCTTCCCCGCATTGCCGATCAGCTGGGTCTCTGCTTCCCCCATTGCCAATCAGCTGGGTGTGTGCTTCCCCTCATTGCCGATCAGCTAGATCTGTCCTTCCCCCAATTGCCAATCAGCTGGGTGTGTGCTTCCCCCATTGCCGATCAGCTGGGCCTGTCCTTCTCCTCATTGCCGATCAGCTGGGTGTGTGCTTCCCCACATTGCCGATCAGCTGGGTCTGTCCTTCCCCGCATTGCCGGTCAGCTGGGTGTGTGGTACCCCGCATTGCCGATCAGCTGGGTCTGTCCTTCCCCCCATTGCCGATCAGCTGGGTGTGTGGTACCCCGCATTGCCGATCAGCTGGGTCTGTCCTTCCCCCCATTGCCGATCAGCTGGGTGTGTGCTTCCCCGCATTGCCGATCAGCTGGGAGTGTCCTTCCCCCCATTGCCTATCATCTGTGTGTGTCCTTCCCCGCATTGCCGATCAGCTGGGTGTGTGCTTCCCCGCATTGCCGATCAGCTGGGTGTGTGGTACCCCGCATTGCCGATCAGCTGGGTCTGTCCTTCCCCGCATTGCCGATCAGCTGGGTCTGTCCTTCCCCGCATTGCCGATCAGCTGGGTCTCTGCTTCCCCCATTGCCAATCAGCTGGGTGTGTGCTTCCCCCCATTGCCGATCAGCTAGATTTGTCCTTCCCCCAATTGCCAATCAGCTGGGTGTGTGCTTCCCCCATTGCCGATCAGCTGGGTCTGTCCTTCCCCCCCATTGCCGATCAGCTGGGTGTGTGCTTCCCCATATTGCCGATCAGCTGGGTCTCTGCTTCCCCCATTGCCAATCAGCTGGGTGTGTGCTTCCCCCCATTGCCGATCAGCTAGATCTGTCCTTCCCCCCATTGCCAATCAGCTGGGTGTGTGCTTCCCCATATTGCCGATCAGCTGTGTCTATCCTTCCCCCCATAGCCGATCAGCTGGGTGTGTCCTTCCCCCCATTGCCGATCAGCTGGGTGTGTCCTTCCCCCCATTGCCGGTCAGCTGGGTGTGTCCTTCCCCGCATTGCCGATCAGCTGGGTCTCTGCTTCCCCCATTGCCAATCAGCTGGGTGTGTGCTTCCCCCCATTGCCGATCAGCTGGGTGTGTCCTTCCCCCCATTGCCAATCAGCTGGGTGTGTGCTTCCCCCATTGCCGATCAGCTGGGCCTGTCCTTCTCCACATTGCCGATCAGCTGGGTGTGTGCTTCCCCACATTGCCGATCAGCTGGGTCTCTGCTTCCCCTCATTGCCAATCAGCTGGGTGTGTGCTTCCCCCCATTGCCGAACAGCTAGATCTGTCCTTCCCCCCATTGCCGATTTGCTGGGTGTGCCCTTCCACCATTGCCGATCAGCTGGGTGTGTGCTCCCCCGCATTGCCGATCAGCTGGGTCTGTCCTTCCCCCCCCATTGCCGATCAGCTGGGTGTGTGCTTCCCCATATTGCCGATCAGCTGGGTCTCTGCTTCCCCCATTGCCAATCAGCAGGGTGTGTCCTTCCCCCCATTGCCGATCTGCTGGGTGTGTGGTACCCCGCATTGCCGATCAGCTGGGTCTGTCCTTCCCCCCATTGCCGATCAGCTGTGTGTGTCCTTCCCCCCATTGCCAATCAGCTGGGTGTGTGCTTCCCCCCAGTGCCGATCAGCTAGATCTGTCCTTCCCCCCATTGCCAATCAGCTGGGTGTGTGCTTCCCCCCATTGCCGATCAGCTGGGTCTATCCTTCCCCCCATAGCCGATCAGCTGGGTGTGTCCTTCCCCCCATTGCCGATCTGCTGGGTGTGTGCTTCCCCCCATTGCCGATCAGCTGGGTGTGTGCTTCCCCCCATTGCCGATCAGCTGGGTGTGTGCTTCCCCGCATTGCCGATCAGCTGGGTCTGTCCTTCCCCCCATTGCCGATCTGCTGGGTGTGCCCTTCCACCATTGCCGATCAGCTCGGTGTGTCCTTCCCCCATTGCCGATCAGCTGGGCCTGTCCTTCGCCACCATTGCCGAACAGCTAGATCTGTCCTTCCCCCCATTGCCGATTTGCTGGGTGTGCCCTTCCACCATTGCCGATCAGCTGGGTGTGTGCTCCCCCGCATTGCCGATCAGCTGGGTGTGTCCTTCCCCGCATTGCCGGTCAGCTGGGTGTGTGGTACCCCGCATTGCCGATCAGCTGGGTCTGTCCTTCCCCCCATTGCCGATCAGCTAGATCTGTCCTTCCCCCCATTGCCAATGAGCTGGGTGTGTGCTTCCCCCATTGCCGATCAGCTGGGCCTGTCCTTCTCCACATTGCCGATCAGCTGGGTGTGTGCTTCCCCAAATTGCCGATCAGCTGGGTCTCTGCTTACCCCATTGCCAATCAGCTGGGTGTGTGCTTCCCCCCATTGCCGAACAGCTAGATCTGTCCTTCCCCCCATTGCCGATTTGCTGGGTGTGCCCTTCCACCATTGCCGATCAGCTGGGTGTGTGCTCCCCCGCATTGCCGATCAGCTGGGTCTGTCCTTCCCCCCCATTGCCGATCAGCTGGGTGTGTGCTTCCCCATATTGCCGATCAGCTGGGTCTCTGCTTCCCCCATTGCCAATCAGCTGGGTGTGTGCTTCCCCCCATTGCCGATCAGCTAGATCTGTCCTTCCCCCCATTGCCAATCAGCTGGGTGTGTGCTTCCCCCCATTGCCGATCAGCTGGGTCTATCCTTCCCCCCATAGCCGATCAGCTGGGTGTGTCCTTCCCCCCATTGCCGATCTGCTGGGTGTGTGGTACCCCGCATTGCCGTTCAGCTGGGTCTGTCCTTCCCCCCATTGCCGATCAGCTGTGTGTGTCCTTCCCCGCATTGCCGATCAGCTGGGTCTCTGCTTCCCCCATTGCCAATCAGCTGGGTGTGTGCTTCCCCCCAGTGCCGATCAGCTAGATCTGTCCTTCCCCCCATTGCCAATCAGCTGGGTGTGTGCTTCCCCCCATTGCCGATCAGCTGGGTCTATCCTTCCCCCCATAGCCGATCAGCTGGGTGTGTCCTTCCCCCCATTGCCGATCTGCTGGGTGTGTGCTTCCCCCCATTGCCGATCAGCTGGGTGTGTGCTTCCCCCCATTGCCGATCAGCTGGGAGTGTGCTTCCCCGCATTGCCGATCAGCTGGGTCTGTCCTTCCCCGCTTTGCCGATCAGCTCGGTGTGTCCTTCCCCCATTGCCGATCAGGTGGGCCTGTCCTTCTCCCCATTGCCGATCAGCTGGGTGTGTGCTTCCCCACATTGCCGATCAGCTGGGTCTCTGCTTACCCCATTGCCAATCAGCTGGGTGTGTGCTTCCCCCCATTGCCGAACAGCTAGATCTGTCCTTCCCCCCATTGCCGATTTGCTGGGTGTGCCCTTCCACCATTGCCAATCAGCTGGGTGTGTGCTTCCCCCTATTGCCGATCAGCTAGATCTGTCCTTCCCCCCATTGCCAATCAGCTGGGTGTGTGCTTCCCCCCCAATGCCGATCAGCTGGGTCTATCCTTTCCCCCATAGCCGATCAGCTGGGTGTGTCCTTCCCCCCATTGCCGATCTGCTGGGTGTGTGCTTCCCCCCATTGCCGATCCGCTGGGAGTGTGCTTCCCCCCATTGCCGATCAGCTGGGTGTGTGCTTCCCCGCATTGCCGATCAGCTGGGTCTGTCCTTCCCCCCATTGCCGATCTGCTGGGTGTGCCCTTCCACCATTGCCGATCAGCTTGGTGTGTCCTTCCCCCATTGCCGATCAGCTGGGTGTGACCTTCCCTCCATTGCCGAATAGCTGGGTGTGTCCTTCCCCGCATTGCCGATCATCTGGGTGCGTGCTTCCCCCCATTGCCGATCAGCTGGGAGTGTGCTTCCCCCCATTGCCGATCAGCTGGGAGTGTGCTTCCCCCCATTGCCGATCAGCTGGGTGTGCCCTTCCCCGCATTGCCGATCACCTGGGTGTGCCCTTTCCCCCCATTGCCAATCAGCAGGGGGTGTGCTTCCCCCCATTGCCGATCAGTTGTGTGTGCGCTTCCCCCCATTGCCGATCAGCTGGGAGTGTGCTTCCCCCCATTGCCGATCATCTGGGTGTGTGCTTCCCCCCATTGCCGATCAGCTGGGTGTGTCCTTCCCCCCATTGCCGATCAGCTGGGTGTGTCCTTCCCCCCATTGCCGATCAGCTGGGTGTGTGCTTCCCCCATTGCCGATCAGCTGGGTGTCTGCTTCCCCCCATAGCCGATCAGCTGGGTGTGTCCTTCCCCCCATTGCCGATCAGCTGGGTGTGTGCTTCCCCCCAATGCCGATCACCTGGGTTTGTGCTTCCCCCCCATTGCCGATCAGCTCGGAGTGTGCTTCCCCGCATTGCCGATCAGCTGGGTGTGTGCTTCCCCGCATGGCCGATAAGCTGGGTCTGTCCTTCCCCCCATAGCCGATCAGCTGCGTGTGTCCTTCCCCCCATTGCCGATCAGCTGGATGTGTGCTTCCCCCCATTGCCGATCAGCTGGGTGTGTGCTTCCCCCCCATTGCCGATCAGCTGGGAGTGTGCTCCCCCGCATGGCCGATCAGCTGGGTGTGTGCTTCCCCCCATTGCCGATCAGCTGGATGTGTGCTTCCCCCTATTGCCGATCAGCTGGTTCTGTCCTTCCCCCCATTGCCGATCAGCTGGGTGTGCCCTTCCCCCATTGCCGATCAGCTGGGTGTGTCCTTCCCCCATTGCCGATCAGCTGGGCCTGTCCTTCCCTCCCATTGCCGATCAGCTGGGCCTGTCCTTCCCCCCATTGCCGATCAGCTGGGTGTGTCCTTCCCCCATTGCCGATCAGCTGGGTCTGTCCTTCCCCCCATTGCCGATTAGCTGGGTGTGTCCTTCCCCCATTGCCGATCAGCTGGGTGTGTTCTTCCCCCCATTGCCGATTTACTGGGAGTGTCCTTCCCCTCATTGCGGATTAGCTGGATGTGTCCTTCCCCCCATTGCCGATCAGCTGGGTGTGTGCTTCTTCCATTGCCGATCAGCTGGGAGTGTCCTTCCCCCCATTGCCGATCAGCTGGGAGAGTCCTTCCCCCCATTGCCGATCAGCTGGGTCTGTCCTTCCCCCCATTGCCGATCAGCTGGGAGTGTCCTTCCCCCCATTGCCGATCAGCTGGGTCAGTCCTTCCCCCCATTGCCGATCAGCTGGGAGTGTCCTTCCCCGCATTGCCGATCAGCTGGGTGTGTGCCTCTCCCATTGCCGATCAGCTGGGTGTGTGCTTCCCCCCATTGCCGATCAGCTGGGTGTGTCCTTCCCCCCATTGCCGATCAGCTGGGTCTGGCCTTCCCCCCGTTGCCGATCAGCTGGGAGTGTCCTTCCCCCCATTGCCGATTAGCTGGGAGTGTGCTTCCCCCCATTGCCGATTAGCAGTGTGTGTCCTTCCCCCCATTGCCGATCAGCTGGGTGTGTGCCTCTCCCATTGCCGATCAGCTGGGAGTGTCCTTCCACCCATTGCCGATCAGCTGGGAGTGTGCTTCCCTCCATTTCCGATCAGCTGGGAGTGTCCTTCCCCCCATTGCCGATCAGCTGTGTGTGTGCTTCTCTCCATTGCCGATCAGCTGGGTGTGTCCTTCCCCCCATTGCCGATCAGCTGGGTGTGACCTTCCCTCCATTGCCGATCAGCTGGGTGTGTGCTTCTCCCCATTGCCGATCAGCTGGGAGTGTCCTTTCCCCCATTGCCGATCAGCTGGGTGTGACCTTCCCTCCATTGCCGATTAGCTGGGTGTGTCCTTCCCCGCATTGCCGATCATCTGGGTGTGTGCTTCCCCCCATTGCCGATCAGCTGGGAGTGTGCTTCCCCCATTGCCGATCAGCTGGGAGTGTGCTTCCCCCCATTGCCGATCAGCTGGGTGTGCCCTTCCCCGCATTGCCGATCACCTGGGTGTGCCCTTTCCCCCCATTGCCAATCAGCTGGGAGTGAGCTTCCCCCCATTGCCGATCAGCCGGATGTGTGACTTCCCCCATTGCCGATCAGCAGGGTGTGTGCTTCCCCCCATTGCCGATCAGTTGGGTGTGCGCTTCCCCCCATTGCCGATCAGCTGGGAGTGTGCTTTCCCCCATTGCCGATCAGCTGGGTGTGTGCTTCCCCCCATTGCCGATCAGCTGTGTGTTTCCTTCCCCCCATTGCCGATCAGCTGGGTGTGTCCTTCCCCCCATTGCCGATCAGCTGGGTGTGTGCTTCCCCCATTGCCGATCAGCTGGGTGTCTGCTTCCCCCCATAGCCGATCAGCTGGGGGTGTCCTTCCCCCCATTGCCGATCAGCTGGGTGTGTGCTTCCCCCCATTGCCGATCAGCTGGGTGTGTGCTTCCCCCCCCATTGCCGATCAGCTGGGAGTGTGCTTCCCCGCATTGCCGATCAGCTGGGTGTGTGCTTCCCCGCATGGCCGATAAGCTGGGTTTGTCTTTCCCCCATAGCCGATCAGCTGGGTGTGTCCTTCCCCCATTGCCGATCAGCTGGGTGTGTGCTTCCCCCCATTGCCGATCAGCTGGGTGTGTGCTTCCCCCCCATTGCCGATCAGCTGGGAGTGTGCTTCCCCGCATTGCAGATCAGCTGGGTGTGTGCTTCCCCGCATGGCCGATCAGCTGGGTCTTTCCTTCCCCCCATAGCCGATCAGCTGGGTGTGTCCTTCCCCCCATTGCCGATCAGCTGTGTGTGTGCTTCTCCCCATTGCCGATCAGCTGGGTGTGTCCTTCCCCCCATTACCGATCAGCTGGGTCTGTCCTTTCCAGCATTGCCGATCAGCTGGGTGTGTGCTTCCCCGCATTGCCGAGCAGCTGGGTGTGACCTTCCCTCCATTGCCGATTAGCTGGGTGTGTCCTTCCCCGCATTGCCGATCATCTGAGTGTGTGCTTCCCCCCATTGCCGATCAGCTGGGAGTGTGCTTCCCCCATTGCCGATCAGCTGGGAGTGTGCTTCCCCCCATTGCCGATCAGCTGGGTGTGCCCTTCCCCGCATTGCCGATCACCTGGGTGTGCCCTTTCCCCCCATTGCCAATCAGCTGGGAGTGTGCTTCCCCCCATTGCCGATCAGCTGGATGTGTGACTTCCCCCATTGCCGATCAGCAGGGTGTGTGCTTCCCCCCATTGCCGATCAGTTGGGTGTGCGCTTCCCCCCATTGCCGATCAGCTGGGAGTGTGCTTCCCCCCATTGCCGATCAGCTGGGTGTGTGCTTCCCCCCATTGCCGATCAGCTGTGTGTGTCCTTCCCCCCATTGCCGATCAGCTGGGTGTGTCCTTCCCCCCATTGCCGATCAGCTGGGTGTGTGCTTCCCCCATTGCCGATCAGCTGGGTGTCTGCTTCCCCCCATAGCCGATCAGCTGGGTGTGTCCTTCCCCCCATTGCCGATCAGCTGGGTGTGTGCTTCCCCCCATTGCCGATCAGCTGGGTGTGTGCTTCCGCCCCCATTGCCGATCAGCTGGTAGTGTGCTTCCCCGCATTGCCGATCAGCTGGGTGTGTGCTTCCCCGCATGGCCGATAAGCTGGGTCTGTCCTTCCCCCCATAGCCGATCAGCTGGGTGTGTCCTTCCCCCATTGCCGATCAGCTGGGTGCGTGCTTCCCCCCATTGCCGATCAGCTGGGTGTGTGCTTCCCCCCCATTGCCGATCAGCTGGGAGTGTGCTTCCCCGCATTGCAGATCAGCTGGGTGTGTGCTTCCCCGCATGGCCGATCAGCTGGGTCTTTCCTTCCCCCCATAGCCGATCAGCTGGGTGTGTCCTTCCCCCCATTGCCGATCAGCTGTGTGTGTGCTTCTCCCCATTGCCGATCATCTGGGTGTGTCCTTCCCCCCATTGCCGATCAGCTGGGTGTGACCTTCCCTCCATTGCCGATCAGCTGGGTGTGTGCTTCTCCCCATTGCCGATCAGCTGGGAGTGTCCTTCCCCCCATTGCCGATCAGCTGGGTGTGACCTTCCCTCCATTGCCGATTAGCTGGGTGTGTCCTTCCCCGCATTGCCGATCATCTGGGTGTGTGCTTCCCCCCATTGCCGATCAGCTGGGAGTGTGCTTCCCCCATTGCCGATCAGCTGGGAGTGTGCTTCCCCCCATTGCCGATCAGCTGGGTGTGCCCTTTCCCCCCATTGCCAATCAGCTGGGAGTGTGCTTCCCCCCATTGCCGATCAGCTGGATGTGTGAATTCCCCCATTGCCGATCAGCAGGGTGTGTGCTTCCTCCCATTGCCGATCAGTTGGGTGTGCGCTTCCCCCCATTGCCGATCAGATGGGAGTGTGCTTCCCCCCATTGCCGATCAGCTGGGTGTGTGCTTCCCCCCATTGCCGCTCAGCTGTGTGTTTCCTTCCCCCCATTGCCGATTAGCTGGGTGTGTCCTTCCCCCCATTGCCGATCAGCTGGATGTGTGCTTCCCCCATTGCCGATCAGCTGGGTGTCTGCTTCCCCCCATAGCCGATCAGCTGGGTGTGTGCTTCCCCCCCATTGCCGATCAGCTGGGAATGTGCTTCCCCGCATTGCCGATCAGCTGGGTGTGTGCTTCTCCGCATGGCCGATAAGCTGGGTCTGTCCTTCCCCCCATAGCCGATCAGCTGGGTGTGTCCTTCCCCCATTGCCGATCAGCTGGGTGTGTGCTTCCCCCCATTGCCGATCAGCTGGGTGTGTGCTTCCCCCCCATTGCCGATCAGCTGGGAGTGTGCTTCCCCGCATTGCAGATCAGCTGGGTGTGTGCTTCCCCGCATGGCCGATCAGCTGGGTCTTTCCTTCCCCCCATAGCCGATCAGCTGGGTGTGTCCTTACCCCCATTGCCGATCAGCTCGGTGTGTGCTTCCCCGCATTGCCGATCAGCTGGGTGTGTGCTTCCCCCCATTGCCGATCAGCTGGGTGTGACCTTCCCTCCAATGCCGATTAGCTGGGTGTGTCCTTCCCCGCATTGCCGATCATCTGGGTGTGTGCTTCCCCCCATTGCCGATCAGCTGGGAGTGTGCTTCCCCCATTGCCGATCAGCTGGGAGTGTGCTTCCCCCCATTGCCGATCAGCTGGGTGTGCCCTTCCCCGCATTGCCGATCACCTGGGTGTGCCCTTTCCCCCCATTGCCAATCAGCTGGGAGAGTGCTTCCCCCCATTGCCGATCAGCTGGATGTGTGACTTCCCCCATTGCCGATCAGCAGGGTGTGTGCTTCCCCCCATTGCCGATCAGTTGGGTGTGCGCTTCCCCCCATTGCCGATCAGCTGGGAGTGTTCTTTCCCCCATTGCCGATCAGCTGGGTGTGTGCTTCCCCCCATTGCCGATCAGCTGTGTGTGTCCTTCCCCCCATTGCCGATCAGCTGGGGGTGTCCTTCCCCCCATTGCCGATCAGCTGGGTGTGTGCTTCCCCCATTGCCGATCAGCTGGGTGTCTGCTTCCCCCCATAGCCGATCAGCTGGGGGTGTCCTTCCCCCCATTGCCGATCAGCTGGGTGTGTGCTTCCCCCCATTGCCGATCAGCTGGGTGTGTGCTTCCCCCCCCATTGCCGATCAGCTGGGAGTGTGCTTCCCCGCATTGCCGATCAGCTGGGTGTGTGCTTCCCCGCATGGCCGATAAGCTGGGTCTGTCCTTCCCCCCATAGCCGATCAGCTGGGTGTGTCCTTCCCCCATTGCCGATCAGCTGGGTGTGTGCTTCCCCCCATTGCCGATCAGCTGGGTGTGTGCTTCCCCCCCATTGCCGATCAGCTGGGAGTGTGCTTCCCCGCATTGCAGATCAGCTGGGTGTGTGCTTCCCCGCATGGCCGATCAGCTGGGTCTTTCCTTCCCCCCATAGCCGATCAGCTGGGTGTGTCCTTCCCCCCATTGCCGATCAGCTCGGTGTGTGCTTCCCCGCATTGCCGATCAGCTGGGTGTGTGCTTCCCCCCATTGCCGATCAGCTGGGTCTGTCCTTTCCAGCATTGCCGATCAGCTGGGTGTGTGCTTCCCCGCATTGCCGAGCAGCTGGGTGTGTGGTACCCCGCATTGCCGATCAGCTGGGTCTGTCCTTCCCCGCATTGCCGATCAGCTGTGTGTGTCCTTCCCCGCATTGCCGATCAGCTGGGTGTGTGCTCCCCCGCATTGCCGATCAGCTGGGTCTGTCCTTCCCCCCCATTGCCGATCAGCTGGGTGTGTGCTTCCCCACATTGCCGATCAGCTGGGTCTCTGCTTCCCCCATTGCCAATCAGCTGGGTGTGTGCTTCCCCCCATTGCCGATCAGCTAGATCTGTCCTTCCCCCCATTGCCAATCAGCTGTGTGTGTGCTTCCCCCCATTGCCGATCAGCTGGGTGTGTGCTTCCCCCCCATTGCCGATCAGCTGGGAGTGTGCTTCCCCGCATTGCCGATCAGCTGGCTGTGTGCTTCCCCGCATGGCCGATAAGCTGGGTCTGTCCTTCCCCCCATAGTCGATCAGCTGGGTGTGTCCTTCCCCCCATTGCCGATCAGCTGGGTGTGTGCTTCCCCCCATTGCCGATCAGCTGGGTGTGTGCTTCCCCCCCATTGCCGATCAGCTGGGAGTGTGCTTCCCCGCATGGCCGATCAGCTGGGTGTGTGCTTCCCCCCATTGCCGATCAGCTGGATGTGTGCTTCCCCCCATTGCCGATCAGCTGGGTCTGTCCTTCCCCCCATTGCCGATCAGCTGGGTGTGCCCTTCCCCCATTGCCGATCAGCTGGGTGTGTCCTTCCCCCATTGCCGATCAGCTGGGCCTGTCCTTCCCCCCCATTGCCGATCAGCTGGGCCAGTCCTTCCCCCCATTGCCGATCAGCTGGGTGTGTCCTTCCCCCCATTGCCGATCAGCTGGGTGTGTGCTTCCCCCCAATGCCGATCACCTGGGTTTGTGCTTCCCCCCCATTGCCGATCAGCTCGGAGTGTGCTTCCCCGCATTGCCGATCAGCTGGGTGTGTGCTTCCCCGCATGGCCGATAAGCTGGGTCTGTCCTTCCCCCCATAGCCGATCAGCTGCGTGTGTCCTTCCCCCCATTGCCGATCAGCTGGATGTGTGCTTCCCCCCATTGCCGATCAGCTGGGTGTGTGCTTCCCCCCCATTGCCGATCAGCTGGGAGTGTGCTCCCCCGCATGGCCGATCAGCTGGGTGTGTGCTTCCCCCCATTGCCGATCAGCTGGATGTGTGCTTCCCCCTATTGCCGATCAGCTGGTTCTGTCCTTCCCCCCATTGCCGATCAGCTGGGTGTGCCCTTCCCCCATTGCCGATCAGCTGGGTGTGTCCTTCCCCCATTGCCGATCAGCTGGGCCTGTCCTTCCCTCCCATTGCCGATCAGCTGGGCCTGTCCTTCCCCCCATTGCCGATCAGCTGGGTGTGTGCTTCCCCCCAATGCCGATCACCTGGGTTTGTGCTTCCCCCCCATTGCCGATCAGCTCGGAGTGTGCTTCCCCGCATTGCCGATCAGCTGGGTGTGTGCTTCCCCGCATGGCCGATAAGCTGGGTCTGTCCTTCCCCCCATAGCCGATCAGCTGCGTGTGTCCTTCCCCCCATTGCCGATCAGCTGGATGTGTGCTTCCCCCCATTGCCGATCAGCTGGGTGTGTGCTTCCCCCCCATTGCCGATCAGCTGGGAGTGTGCTCCCCCGCATGGCCGATCAGCTGGGTGTGTGCTTCCCCCCATTGCCGATCAGCTGGATGTGTGCTGCCCCCTATTGCCGATCAGCTGGTTCTGTCCTTCCCCCCATTGCCGATCAGCTGGGTGTGCCCTTCCCCCATTGCCGATCAGCTGGGTGTGTCCTTCCCCCATTGCCGATCAGCTGGGCCTGTCCTTCCCTCCCATTGCCGATCAGCTGGGCCTGTCCTTCCCCCCATTGCCGATCAGCTGGGTGTGTCCTTCCCCCATTGCCGATCAGCTGGGTCTGTCCTTCCCCCCATTGCCGATCAGCTGGTAGTGTGCTTCCCCGCATTGCCGATCAGCTGGGTGTGTGCTTCCCCGCATGGCCGATAAGCTGGGTCTGTCCTTCCCCCCATAGCCGATCAGCTGGGTGTGTCCTTCCCCCATTGCCGATCAGCTGGGTGCGTGCTTCCCCCCATTGCCGATCAGCTGGGTGTGTGCTTCCCCCCCATTGCCGATCAGCTGGGAGTGTGCTTCCCCGCATTGCAGATCAGCTGGGTGTGTGCTTCCCCGCATGGCCGATCAGCTGGGTCTTTCCTTCCCCCCATAGCCGATCAGCTGGGTGTGTCCTTCCCCCCATTGCCGATCAGCTGTGTGTGTGCTTCTCCCCATTGCCGATCATCTGGGTGTGTCCTTCCCCCCATTGCCGATCAGCTGGGTGTGACCTTCCCTCCATTGCCGATCAGCTGGGTGTGTGCTTCTCCCCATTGCCGATCAGCTGGGAGTGTCCTTCCCCCCATTGCTGATCAGCTGGGTGTGACCTTCCCTCCATTGCCGATTAGCTGGGTGTGTCCTTCCCCGCATTGCCGATCATCTGGGTGTGTGCTTCCCCCCATTGCCGATCAGCTGGGAGTGTGCTTCCCCCATTGCCGATCAGCTGGGAGTGTGCTTCCCCCCATTGCCGATCAGCTGGGTGTGCCCTTTCCCCCCATTGCCAATCAGCTGGGAGTGTGCTTCCCCCCATTGCCGATCAGCTGGATGTGTGAATTCCCCCATTGCCGATCAGCAGGGTGTGTGCTTCCTCCCATTGCCGATCAGTTGGGTGTGCGCTTCCCCCCATTGCCGATCAGATGGGAGTGTGCTTCCCCCCATTGCCGATCAGCTGGGTGTGTGCTTCCCCCCATTGCCGCTCAGCTGTGTGTTTCCTTCCCCCCATTGCCGATTAGCTGGGTGTGTCCTTCCCCCCATTGCCGATCAGCTGGATGTGTGCTTCCCCCATTGCCGATCAGCTGGGTGTCTGCTTCCCCCCATAGCCGATCAGCTGGGTGTGTGCTTCCCCCCCATTGCCGATCAGCTGGGAATGTGCTTCCCCGCATTGCCGATCAGCTGGGTGTGTGCTTCTCCGCATGGCCGATAAGCTGGGTCTGTCCTTCCCCCCATAGCCGATCAGCTGGGTGTGTCCTTCCCCCATTGCCGATCAGCTGGGTGTGTGCTTCCCCCCATTGCCGATCAGCTGGGTGTGTGCTTCCCCCCCATTGCCGATCAGCTGGGAGTGTGCTTCCCCGCATTGCAGATCAGCTGGGTTTGTGCTTCCCCGCATGGCCGATCAGCTGGGTCTTTCCTTCCCCCCATAGCCGATCAGCTGGGTGTGTCCTTACCCCCATTGCCGATCAGCTCGGTGTGTGCTTCCCCGCATTGCCGATCAGCTGGGTGTGTGCTTCCCCCCATTGCCGATCAGCTGGGTGTGACCTTCCCTCCAATGCCGATTAGCTGGGTGTGTCCTTCCCCGCATTGCCGATCATCTGGGTGTGTGCTTCCCCCCATTGCCGATCAGCTGGGAGTGTGCTTCCCCCATTGCCGATCAGCTGGGAGTGTGCTTCCCCCCATTGCCGATCAGCTGGGTGTGCCCTTCCCCGCATTGCCGATCACCTGGGTGTGCCCTTTCCCCCCATTGCCAATCAGCTGGGAGAGTGCTTCCCCCCATTGCCGATCAGCTGGATGTGTGACTTCCCCCATTGCCGATCAGCAGGGTGTGTGCTTCCCCCCATTGCCGATCAGTTGGGTGTGCGCTTCCCCCCATTGCCGATCAGCTGGGAGTGTTCTTTCCCCCATTGCCGATCAGCTGGGTGTGTGCTTCCCCCCATTGCCGATCAGCTGTGTGTGTCCTTCCCCCCATTGCCGATCAGCTGGGGGTGTCCTTCCCCCCATTGCCGATCAGCTGGGTGTGTGCTTCCCCCATTGCCGATCAGCTGGGTGTCTGCTTCCCCCCATAGCCGATCAGCTGGGGGTGTCCTTCCCCCCATTGCCGATCAGCTGGGTGTGTGCTTCCCCCCATTGCCGATCAGCTGGGTGTGTGCTTCCCCCCCCATTGCCGATCAGCTGGGAGTGTGCTTCCCCGCATTGCCGATCAGCTGGGTGTGTGCTTCCCCGCATGGCCGATAAGCTGGGTCTGTCCTTCCCCCCATAGCCGATCAGCTGGGTGTGTCCTTCCCCCATTGCCGATCAGCTGGGTGTGTGCTTCCCCCCATTGCCGATCAGCTGGGTGTGTGCTTCCCCCCCATTGCCGATCAGCTGGGAGTGTGCTTCCCCGCATTGCAGATCAGCTGGGTGTGTGCTTCCCCGCATGGCCGATCAGCTGGGTCTTTCCTTCCCCCCATAGCCGATCAGCTGGGTGTGTCCTTCCCCCCATTGCCGATCAGCTCGGTGTGTGCTTCCCCGCATTGCCGATCAGCTGGGTGTGTGCTTCCCCCCATTGCCGATCAGCTGGGTCTGTCCTTTCCAGCATTGCCGATCAGCTGGGTGTGTGCTTCCCCGCATTGCCGAGCAGCTGGGTGTGTGGTACCCCGCATTGCCGATCAGCTGGGTCTGTCCTTCCCCGCATTGCCGATCAGCTGTGTGTGTCCTTCCCCGCATTGCCGATCAGCTGGGTGTGTGCTCCCCCGCATTGCCGATCAGCTGGGTCTGTCCTTCCCCCCCATTGCCGATCAGCTGGGTGTGTGCTTCCCCACATTGCCGATCAGCTGGGTCTCTGCTTCCCCCATTGCCAATCAGCTGGGTGTGTGCTTCCCCCCATTGCCGATCAGCTAGATCTGTCCTTCCCCCCATTGCCAATCAGCTGTGTGTGTGCTTCCCCCCATTGCCGATCAGCTGGGTGTGTGCTTCCCCCCCATTGCCGATCAGCTGGGAGTGTGCTTCCCCGCATTGCCGATCAGCTGGCTGTGTGCTTCCCCGCATGGCCGATAAGCTGGGTCTGTCCTTCCCCCCATAGTCGATCAGCTGGGTGTGTCCTTCCCCCCATTGCCGATCAGCTGGGTGTGTGCTTCCCCCCATTGCCGATCAGCTGGGTGTGTGCTTCCCCCCCATTGCCGATCAGCTGGGAGTGTGCTTCCCCGCATGGCCGATCAGCTGGGTGTGTGCTTCCCCCCATTGCCGATCAGCTGGATGTGTGCTTCCCCCCATTGCCGATCAGCTGGGTCTGTCCTTCCCCCCATTGCCGATCAGCTGGGTGTGCCCTTCCCCCATTGCCGATCAGCTGGGTGTGTCCTTCCCCCATTGCCGATCAGCTGGGCCTGTCCTTCCCCCCCATTGCCGATCAGCTGGGCCAGTCCTTCCCCCCATTGCCGATCAGCTGGGTGTGTCCTTCCCCAATTGCCGATCAGCTGGGTCTGTCCTTCCCCCCATTGCCGATTAGCTGGGTGTGTCCTTCCCCCCATTGCCGATCAGCTGGATCTGTCCTTCCACCCATTGCCGATTAGCTGGGTGTGTCCTTCCCCCATTGCCGATCAGCTGGGTGTGTTCTTCCCCCCATTGCCGATTTACTGGGAGTGTCCTTCCCCTCATTGCCGATTAGCTGGATGTGTCCTTCCCCGCATTGCCGATCATCTGGGTGAGTGCTTCCCCCCATTGCCGATCAGCTGGGAGTGTGCTTCCCCCATTGCCGATCAGCTGGGAGTGTGCTTCCCCCCATTGCCGATCAGCTGGGAGTGCCCTTCCCCGCATTGCCGATCACCTGGGTGTGCCCTTTCCCCCATTGCCAATCAGCTCGGAGTGTGCTTCCCCCCATTGCCGATCAGCTGGATGTGTGACTTCACCCATTGCCGATCAGCAGGGTGTGTGCTTCCCCCCATTGCCGATCAGTTGGGTGTGCGCTTCACCCCATTGCCGATCAGCTGGGAGTGTGCTTCCCCCCATTGCCGATCAGCTGGGTGTGTGCTTCCCCCCATTGCCGATCAGCTGGGAGTGTCCTTCCCCCCATTGCCGATCAGCTGGGTGTGACCTTCCCTCCATTGCCGATTAGCTGGGTGTGTCCTTCCCCGCATTGCCGATCATCTGGGTGTGTGCTTCCCCCCATTGCCGATCAGCTGGGAGTGTGCTTCCCCCATTGCCGATCAGCTGGGTGTGTGCTTCCCCCCATTGCCGATCAGCTGGGTGTGCCCTTCCCCGCATTGCCGATCACCTGGGTGTGCCCTTTCCCCCCATTGCCAATCAGCTGGGAGTGTGCTTCCCCCCATTGCCGATCAGCTGGATGTGTGACTTCACCCATTGCCGATCAGCAGGGTGTGTGCTTCCCCCCATTGCCGATCAGTTGGGTGTCCGCTTCCCCCCATTGCCGATCAGCTGGGTGTCTGCTTCCCCCCATAGCCGATCAGCTGGGGGTGTCCTTCCCCCCATTGCCGATCAGCTGGGAGTGTGCTTCCCCCCATTGCCGATCAGCTGGGTGTGTGCTTCCCCCCCCCCATTGCCGATCAGCTGGGTGTGTCCTTCCCCCCATTGCCGATCAGCTGGGTGTGTCCTTCCCCCCATTGCCGATCAGCTGGATGTGTGCATCCCCCATTGCCGATCAGCTGGGTGTCTGCTTCCCCCCATAGCCGATCAGCTGGGGGTGTCCTTCCCCCCATTGCCGATCAGCTGGGTGTGTGCTTCCCCCCATTGCCGATCAGCTGGGTGTGTGCTTCCCCCCCCCCATTGCCGATCAGCTGGGAGTGTGCTTCCCCGCATTGCCGATCAGCTGGGTGTGTGCTTCCCCGCATGGCCGATAAGCTGGGTCTGTCCTTCCCCCCATAGCCGATCAGCTGGGTGTGTCCTTCCCCCATTGCCGATCAGCTGGGTGTGTGCTTCCCCCCATTGCCGATCAGCTGGGTGTGTGCTTCCCCCCCATTGCCGATCAGCTGGGAGTGTGCTTCCCCGCATGGCCGATCAGCTGGGTGTGTGCTTCCCCCCATTGCCGATCAGCTGGATGTGTGCTTCCCCCCATTGCCGATCAGCTGGGTCTGTCCTTCCACCCATTGCTGATCAGCTGGGTGTGCCCTTCCCCCATTGCCGATCAGCTGGGTGTGCCCTTCCCCCATGCCGATCAGCTGGGCCTGTCCTTCCCCCCCATTGCCGATCAGCTGGGCCTGTCCTTCCCCCCATTGCCGATCAGCTGGGTGTGTCCTTCCCCCATTGCCGATCAGCTGGGTCTGTCCTTCCCCCCATTGCCGATTAGCTGGGTGTGTCCTTCCCCCCATTGCCGATCAGCTGGATCTGTCCTTCCACCCATTGCCGATTAGCTGGGTGTGTCCTTCCCCCATTGCCGATCAGCTGGGTGTGTTCTTCCCCCCATTGCCGATTTACTGGGAGTGTCCTTCCCCTCATTGCCGATTAGCTGGATGTGTCCTTCCCCGCATTGCCGATCATCTGGGTGCGTGCTTCCCCCCATTGCCGATCAGCTGGGAGTGTGCTTCCCCCATTGCCGATCAGCTGGGAGTGTGCTTCCCCCCATTGCCGATCAGCTGGGAGTGCCCTTCCCCGCATTGCCGATCACCTGGGTGTGCCCTTTCCCCCATTGCCAATCAGCTCGGAGTGTGCTTCCCCCCATTGCCGATCAGCTGGATGTGTGACTTCACCCATTGCCGATCAGCAGGGTGTGTGCTTCCCCCCATTGCCGATCAGTTGGGTGTGCGCTTCACCCCATTGCCGATCAGCTGGGAGTGTGCTTCCCCCCATTGCCGATCAGCTGGGTGTGTGCTTCCCCCCATTGCCGATCAGCTGGGAGTGTCCTTCCCCCCATTGCCGATCAGCTGGGTGTGACCTTCCCTCCATTGCCGATTAGCTGGGTGTGTCCTTCCCCGCATTGCCGATCATCTGGGTGTGTGCTTCCCCCCATTGCCGATCAGCTGGGAGTGTGCTTCCCCCATTGCCGATCAGCTGGGTGTGTGCTTCCCCCCATTGCCGATCAGCTGGGTGTGCCCTTCCCCGCATTGCCGATCACCTGGGTGTGCCCTTTCCCCCCATTGCCAATCAGCTGGGAGTGTGCTTCCACCCATTGCCGATCAGCTGGACGTGTGACTTCACCCATTGCCGATCAGCAGGGTGTGTGCTTCCCCCCATTGCCGATCAGTTGGGTGTGCGCTTCCCCCCATTGCCGATCAGCTGGGAGTGTGCTTCCCCCCATTGCCGATCAGCTGGGTGTGTGCTTCCCCCCATTGCCGATCAGCTGGGTGTGTCCTTCCCCCCATTGCCGATCAGCTGGGTGTGTCCTTCCCCCCATTGCCGATCAGCTGGATGTGTGCTTCCCCCATTGCCGATCAGCTGGGTGTCTGCTTCCCCCCATAGCCGATCAGCTGGGGGTGTCCTTCCCCCCATTGCCGATCAGCTGGGTGTGTGCTTCCCCCCATTGCCGATCAGCTGGGTGTGTGCTTCCCCCCCCCCATTGCCGATCAGCTGGGAGTGTGCTTCCCCGCATTGCCGATCAGCTGGGTGTGTGCTTCCCCGCATGGCCGATAAGCTGGGTCTGTCCTTCCCCCCATAGCCGATCAGCTGGGTGTGTCCTTCCCCCATTGCCGATCAGCTGGGTGTGTGCTTCCCCCCATTGCCGATCAGCTGGGTGTGTGCTTCCCCCCCATTGCCGATCAGCTGGGAGTGTGCTTCCCCGCATTGCAGATCAGCTGGGTGTGTGCTTCCCCGCATGGCCGATCAGCTGGGTCTTTCCTTCCCCCCATAGCCGATCAGCTGGGTGTGTCCTTCCCCCCATTGCCGATCAGCTCGGTGTGTGCTTCCCCGCATTGCCGATCAGCTGGGTGTGTGCTTCCACGCATTGCCGATCAGCTGGGTGTGTGGTACCCCGCATTGCCGATCAGCTGGGTCTGTCCTTCCCCGCATTGCCGATCAGCTGGGTGTGTGCTTCCCCCCATTGCCGATCAGCTGGGTGTGTGCTTCCCCCCCATTGCCGATCAGCTGGGAGTGTGCTTCCCCGCATTGCCGATCAGCTGGGTGTGTGCTTCCCCGCATTGCCGATCAGCTGGGTGTGTGGTACCCCGCATTGCTGATCAGCTGGGTCTGTCCTTCCCCGCATTGCCGATCAGCTGGGTGTGTGCTTCCCCCCATTGCCGATCAGCTGGGTGTGTGCTTCCCCCCCATTGCCGATCAGCTGGGTGTGTGCTTCCCCCCCATTGCCGATCAGCTGGGAGTGTGCTTCCCCGCATTGCAGATCAGCTGGGTGTGTGCTTCCCCGCATGGCCGATCAGCTGGGTCTTTCCTTCCCCCCATAGCCGAACAGCTGGGTGTGTCCTTCCCCCCATTGCCGATCAGCTCGGTGTGTGCTTCCCCGCATTGCCGATCAGCTGGGTGTGTGCTTCCCCCCATTGCCGATCAGCTGGGTGTGTGCTTCCCCCCCATTGCCGATCAGCTGGTAGTGTGCTTCCCCGCATTGCAGATCAGCTGGGTGTGTGCTTCCCCGCATGGCCGATCAGCTGGGTCTTTCCTTCCCCCCATAGCCGATCAGCTGGGTGTGTCCTTCCCCCCATTGCCGATCAGCTCGGTGTGTGCTTCCCCGCATTGCCGATCAGCTGGGTGTGTGCTTCCACGCATTGCCGATCAGCTGGGTGTGTGGTACCCCGCATTGCCGATCAGCTGGGTCAGTCCTTCCCCGCATTGCCGATCAGCTGGGTGTGTGCTTCCCCCCATTGCCGATCAGCTGGGTGTGTGCTTCCCCCCCATTGCCGATCAGCTGGGAGTGTGCTTCCCCGCATTGCCGATCAGCTGGGTGTGTGCTTCCCCGCATTGCCGATCAGCTGGGTGTGTGGTACCCCGCATTGCCGATCAGCTGGGTCTGTCCTTCCCCGCATTGCCGATCAGCTGGGTGTGTGCTTCCCCCCATTGCCGATCAGCTGGGTGTGTGCTTCCCCCCCATTGCCGATCAGCTGGGTGTGTGCTTCCCCCCCATTGCCGATCAGCTGGGAGTGTGCTTCCCCGCATTGCAGATCAGCTGGGTGTGTGCTTCCCCGCATGGCCGATCAGCTGGGTCTTTCCTTCCCCCCATAGCCGATCAGCTGGGTGTGTCCTTCCCCCCATTGCCGATCAGCTCGGTGTGTGCTTCCCCGCATGGCCGATCAGCTGGGTGTGGGCTTCCCCGCATTGCCGATCAGCTGGGTGTGTGGTACCCCGCATTGCCGATCAGCTGGGTCTGTACTTCCCCGCATTGCCGATCAGCTGTGTGTGTCCTTCCCCGCATTGCCGATCAGCTGGGTGTGTGCTCCCCCGCATTGCCGATCAGCTGGGTCTGTCCTTCCCCCCCATTGCCGACCAGCTGGGTGTGTGCTTCCCAACATTGCCGATCAGCTGGGTCTCTGCTTCCCCCATTGCCAATCAGCTGGGTGTGTGCTTCCCCCCATTGCCGATCAGCTAGATCTGTCCTTCCCCCCATTGCCAATCAGCTGGGTGTGTGCTTCCCCCCATTGCCGATCAGCTGGGTCTATCCATCCCCACTTTGCCGATCAGCTGGGTGTGTCCTTCCCCCCATTGCCGATCAGCTGGGAGTGTGCTTCCCCGCTTTGCCGATCAGCTTTGTGTGTGCTTCCCCGCATTGCCGATCAGCTGGGTCTGGCCTTCCCCCCATTGCCGATCAGCTGGGTGTGTCCTTCCCCCCCATTGCCGATCAGCTGGGTGTGTCCTTCCCCCCATTGCCGATCAGCTGGGTCTGTCCTTCCCCGCATTGCCGATCAGCTGGCTGTGTGCTTCCCCGCATTGCCGATCAGCTGGGTCTGTCCTTCCCCCCATTGCCGATCAGCTCGGTGTGTGCTTCCCCGCATTGCCGATCAGCTGGGTGTGTGCTTCCCCCCATTGCCGATCAGCTGGGTGTGTGCTTCCCCCCCATTGCCGATCAGCTGGTAGTGTGCTTCCCCGCATTGCAGATCAGCTGGGTGTGTGCTTCCCCGCATGGCCGATCAGCTGGGTCTTTCCTTCCCCCCATAGCCGATCAGCTGGGTGTGTCCTTCCCCCCATTGCCGATCAGCTCGGTGTGTGCTTCCCCGCATTGCCGATCAGCTGGGTGTGTGCTTCCACGCATTGCCGATCAGCTGGGTGTGTGGTACCCCGCATTGCCGATCAGCTGGGTCAGTCCTTCCCCGCATTGCCGATCAGCTGGGTGTGTGCTTCCCCCCATTGCCGATCAGCTGGGTGTGTGCTTCCCCCCCATTGCCGATCAGCTGGGAGTGTGCTTCCCCGCATTGCCGATCAGCTGGGTGTGTGCTTCCCCGCATTGCCGATCAGCTGGGTGTGTGGTACCCCGCATTGCCGATCAGCTGGGTCTGTCCTTCCCCGCATTGCCGATCAGCTGGGTGTGTGCTTCCCCCCATTGCCGATCAGCTGGGTGTGTGCTTCCCCCCCATTGCCGATCAGCTGGGTGTGTGCTTCCCCCCCATTGCCGATCAGCTGGGAGTGTGCTTCCCCGCATTGCAGATCAGCTGGGTGTGTGCTTCCCCGCATGGCCGATCAGCTGGGTCTTTCCTTCCCCCCATAGCCGATCAGCTGGGTGTGTCCTTCCCCCCATTGCCGATCAGCTCGGTGTGTGCTTCCCCGCATGGCCGATCAGCTGGGTGTGGGCTTCCCCGCATTGCCGATCAGCTGGGTGTGTGGTACCCCGCATTGCCGATCAGCTGGGTCTGTACTTCCCCGCATTGCCGATCAGCTGTGTGTGTCCTTCCCCGCATTGCCGATCAGCTGGGTGTGTGCTCCCCCGCATTGCCGATCAGCTGGGTCTGTCCTTCCCCCCCATTGCCGACCAGCTGGGTGTGTGCTTCCCAACATTGCCGATCAGCTGGGTCTCTGCTTCCCCCATTGCCAATCAGCTGGGTGTGTGCTTCCCCCCATTGCCGATCAGCTAGATCTGTCCTTCCCCCCATTGCCAATCAGCTGGGTGTGTGCTTCCCCCCATTGCCGATCAGCTGGGTCTATCCATCCCCACTTTGCCGATCAGCTGGGTGTGTCCTTCCCCCCATTGCCGATCAGCTGGGAGTGTGCTTCCCCGCTTTGCCGATCAGCTTTGTGTGTGCTTCCCCGCATTGCCGATCAGCTGGGTCTGGCCTTCCCCCCATTGCCGATCAGCTGGGTGTGTCCTTCCCCCCCATTGCCGATCAGCTGGGTGTGTCCTTCCCCCCATTGCCGATCAGCTGGGTCTGTCCTTCCCCGCATTGCCGATCAGCTGGCTGTGTGCTTCCCCGCATTGCCGATCAGCTGGGTCTGTCCTTCCCCGCATTGCCGATCAGCTGGGAGTGTGCTTCCCCCATTGCCGATCAGCTGGGTGTGTGCTTCCCCCCATTGCCGATCAGCTGGGTGTGCCCTTCCCCGCATTGCCGATCACCTGGGTGTGCCCTTTCCCCCCATTGCCAATCAGCTGGGAGTGTGCTTCCCCCCATTGCCGATCAGCTGGATGTGTGACTTCACCCATTGCCGATCAGCAGGGTGTGTGCTTCCCCCCATTGCCGATCAGTTGGGTGTGCGCTTCCCCCAATTGCCGATCAGCTGGGAGTGTGCTTCCCCCCATTGCCGATCAGCTGGGTGTGTGCTTCCCCCCATTGCCGATCAGCTGGGTGTGTCCTTCCTTCCATTGCCGATCAGCTGGGTGTGTCCTTCCCCCCATTGACGATCAGCTGGATGTGTGCTTCCCCCATTGCCGATCAGCTGGGTGTCTGCTTCCCCCCATAGCCGATCAGCTGGGGGTGTCCTTCCCCCCATTGCCGATCAGCTGGGTGTGTGCTTCCCCCCATTGCCGATCAGCTGGGTGTGTGCTTCCCCCCCCATTGCCGATCAGCTGGGAGTGTGCTTCCCCGCATTGCCGATCAGCTGGGTGTGTGCTTCCCCGCTTGGCCGATAAGCTGGGTCTGTCCTTCCCCCCATAGCCGATCAGCTGGGTGTGTCCTTCCCCCATTGCCGATCAGCTGGGTGTGTGCTTCCCCCCATTGCCGATCAGCTGGGTGTGTGCTTCCCCCCCATTGCCGATCAGCTGGGAGTGTGTTTCCCCGCATTGCAGATCAGCTGGGTGTGTGCTTCCCCGCATGGCCGATCAGCTGGGTCTTTCCTTCCCCCCATAGCCGATCAGCTGGGTGTGTCCTTCCCCCCATTGCCGATCAGCTCGGTGTGTGCTTCCCCGCATTGCCGATCAGCTGGGTGTGTGCTTCCCCCCATTGCCGATCAGCTGGGTCTGTCCTTTCCAGCATTGCCGATCAGCTGGGTGTGTGCTTCCCCGCATTGCCGATCAGCTGGGTGTGTGGTACCCCGCATTGCCGATCAGCTGGGTCTGTCCTTCCCCGCATTGCCGATCAGCTGTGTGTGTCCTTCCCCGCATTGCCGATCAGCTGGGTGTGTGCTCCCCGCATTGCCGATCAGCTGGGTCTGTCCTTCCCCCCCATTGCCGATCAGCTGGGTGTGTGCTTCCCCACATTGCCGATCAGCTGGGTCTCTGCTTCCCCCATTGCCAATCAGCTGGGTGTGTGCTTTCCCCCATTGCCGATCAGCTAGATCTGTCCTTCCCCCCATTGCCAATCAGCTGGGTGTGTGCTTCCCCCCATTGCCGATCAGCTGGGTCTATCCATCCCCACATTGCCGATCAGCTGGGTGTGTCCTTCCCCCCATTGCCGATCAGCTGGGAGTGTGCTTCCCCGCTTTGCCGATCAGCTTTGTGTGTGCTTCCCCGCATTGCCGATCAGCTGGGTCTTGCCTTCCCCCCATTGCCGATCAGCTGGGTCTGTCCTTCCCCCCCATTGCCGATCAGCTGGGTGTGTCCTTCCCCCCATTGCCGATCAGCTGGGTCTGTCCTTCCCCGCATTGCCGATCAGCTGGCTGTGTGCTTCCCCGCATTGCCGATCAGCTGGGTCTGTCCTTCCCCACATTGCTGATCAGCTGCGTGTGTGCTTCCCCGCATTGCCGATCAGCTGGAAGTGTGCCTCCCCCAATTGCCGATCAGCTGGGAGTGTGCCTCCCCCCATTGCCAACCAGCTGGTTGTGTCCTTCCCCGCATTGCCGATCAGCTGGGTCTGTCCTTCCCCCCCATTGCCGATCAGCTGCGTGTGTGCTTCCCCCCATTGCCGATCAGCTGGGTCTGTCCTTCCCCCCATTGCCGATCAGCTGGGTGTGTCCTTCCCCCCATTGCCGATCAGCTGGGTGTGTCCTTCCCCCCCAATGCCGATCAGCTGGGTGTGTGCTTCCCCCCATTGCCGATCAGCTGAGTGTGTGCTTCCCCGCATTGCCGATCAGCTGGCTGTGTGCTTCCCCGCATTGCCGATCAGCTGGGTCTGTCATTCCCCGCATTGCCGATCAGCTGGCTGTGTGCTTCCCCTCATTGGCGATCAGCTGGGTCTATCCTTCCCCACATTGCCGATCAGCTGGGTGTGTGCTTCCCCGCATTGCCGATCCGCTGGGTCTGCCTCCCCAATTGCCGATCCGCTGGGAGTGTGCCTCCCCCCATTGCCAACCAGCTGGTTGTGTCCATCCCCGCATTGCCGATCAGCTGTGTCTGCCCTTCCCCCCCATTGCCGATCAGCTGGGTTTGTGCTTCCCTGCATTGCCGATCAGCTGGGTGTGTCCTTCCCCCCATTGCCGATCAGCTGGGTCTGTCCTTTGCCGCATTGCCGATCAGCTGCGTGTATGCTTCCTCCCATTGCCGATCAGCTGCGTGTGTGCTTCCCCCCATTGCCGATCAGCTGCGTGTATGCTTCCTCCCATTGCCGATCAGCTGCGTGTGTGCTTCCCCCAATTACCGATCAGCTGGGTGTGTGTGACTCTCCCAATGCCGATCAGCTGGGTGTGTGTGACTCCCCCAATGCCGATCAGCTGGGTGTGTGCCTCCTCACACTTAAGCACAGTCTGTGCAGCAGAATGTGCCCCAGACAGGGACAGAGACTGAGACACAGAGAGACACAGAGACACAGACAGAGGTACAGAGAGGCACAGACAGAGACAGGGGCACAGACAGAGACACAGACAGAGACATAGACACAGACAGAGGCAGAGACAGAGACACAGACAGAGACACAGATAGAGACACACACACAGACACAGACAGAGGCAGAGACGCAGATAGAGACACAAACACAGAAACAGACAGACACAGAGACACAGACAGAGACAGCGGCAGTGACACAGACAGAGACACAGACGGAGATACAGAGACAGACACAGACAGAGAAAGAGACACAGCCAGAGACACAGACAGAAACACAGACAGAGATACAGATAGAGACACAGATAGAGACACAGATAGAGACACATATAGAGACACAGGCACAACAGGGACACAGACACAGAGAGAGAGATACAGACACAGACAGAGAGGGAGACAGATACACCGACACAGACAGAGACAGAATCACAGACAGAGACACAGACACACAAAGACACAGACACAAACAGAGACTCAGACAGAGACACAGGCAGAGACACAGGCAGAGACACAGACACAGACAGGGACACAGACTCAGACAGGGACACAGGCAGACACAGAGACACAGAATTCGACACAGACACAGACGGAGACACAGACAGAGACAGCAACAGAGACAGCGACAGAGACTGCGACACAGACAGACACAGACGGAGGCACAGACAGAGACACAGACAGAGACATAGACACAGACAGAGACACAGACAGAGACACAGACAGAAACAGGGACACAGGCACAGACAGAGACACAGGCACAGATATAGACAGAGAAACAGACAGAAACAGTGACAGAGACAGCGGCACAGGCAGAGACATAGACACAGACAGAGACAGGGACACAGGCACAGATATAGACAGAGACGCAAACAGAGACAGGGACACAGGCACAGATAGAGACACAGGCACAGACAGAGACACAGGCACAGATTCAGACAGAGACACAGGCACAGATACAGACACAGACACAGACAGAGAAACAGACAGAAACACAGACAGAGAGAGAATTGGACAGACACAGGCAGAGACACAGGCAGAGATTTACCATTCTGCATTACCAGGAGAGACTGTCGGTGGGTGGGTGTGACTCCCCCATGGCCGATCAGCTGGTTCAGTGTGACTCCCCCATGGCCCATCAGCTATGTATGTGCTTCCCCCCATTGCCGATCAGGTGGGAGTGTGCTTCCCCCCACGGCTGATCAGCTGGGTGTGTGCTTCACCCCCATTGCCGATGAGCTGGGTCTGTGTGATTCACCCATGGCCGATCAGCTGGGTGTGTGTGACTCCCCCAATGCCGATCAGCTGGATGTGTGCTTCTCCCCATTGCCGATCAGCTGGGTATGTGCCTCCACCATGGCCGATCAGCTGGGTGTGTGTGACTCCCCCAATGCCGATCAGCTGGGTGGGTGCCTCACACCTAAACACAGTCTGTGCAGCAGAATGTGCCCCAGATAGAGACAGAGACTGAGACACTGACAGACACGGAGATACAGACAGAGACAGAGAGTGAGACACAGACACCGACAGACAGAGAGACACAGACAGAGGCAGAGACAGAGACTGAGACACAGACAGACACAGAGACACAGAGAGAGATACAGACAGACACAGAGACACAGACAGAGATACAGACAGAGACACAGACAGACACAGAGACACAGACAGGGACACAAACAGAGACAGGGACACAGACAGAGACAGACACACAGACAGAGACACAGACACAGACAGACACAACGACACAGACAGAGACACAGACAGAGTTTGGGGGGAGCATTTCCAGTGCTGTCAGTGTGGGGAGCACTGGCAGAGACACAGACTGTGGGGTGGTGCACTGGCAGTGCTGTTGTGGGGAGCAGTGGCAGTGCTGGCTGTGTGGTGGGAGCACTGACAGTGCTGGCTGTGTGGGGGAGCACTGACAGTGCTGGCTGTGTGGTGGGAGCACTGACAGTGCTGGCTGTGTGGTGGGAGCACTGACAGTTCTGGCTGTGTGCGGGGAGCACTGACAGTGCTGGCTGTGTGGGGGAGCACTGGCAGTGCTGGCTGTGTGTGGGGAGAACTGACAGTGCTGGCTGTGTGGGGGAGCACTGACAGTGCTGGCTGTGTGCGGGGAGCACTGACAGTGCTGGCTGTGTGGGGGAGCACTGACAGTGCTGGCTGTGTGCGGGGAGCACTGCCAGTGCTAGCCTTGGGAGGGAGGAGTGCAGTGCATGATGTGGGGCGAGCAATGGCAGGGCTGTGTGTGGGAGGGGCATTGACAATGCTGGCTGTGGGGAGGCATTGGCAGTGCTGGCTGTGGGGGAGCACTGGCATGCTGGCTGTGTGGCGGAAGCACTGGCAGTGCTGGCTGTGGGGAGGCATTGGCAGTGCTGGCTGTGGGGGGAGCACTGGCAGTGCTGGTTGTGTGGGGTGAGCACCGACAGTGCTGGCTATGGGTGGAGGGGAGAACTGGCAGTGCAGGCTGTGTGGGTGGAGCACTGGCAGTGCAAGTTGTGGAGGGGAGCACTGGCTGAGGATGGGAGCATTGCCAGTGCTGGCCTTGGGAGGGTGGAGCACAGACAGTGCTGGCTGTGTGAGGGGGAGCACTGACAGTGCTGACTGTGTGAGGGGAGCACTGACAGTGCTGACTGTGTGAGGGGGAGCACTGACAGTGCTGACTGTGTGGTGGGAGCACTGACAGTGCTCGCTGTGTGGGGAGCACTGACAGTGCTGGCTGTGTGGTGGGAGCACTGACAGTGCTGGCTGTGTGGGGAGCACTGACAGTGCTGTCTGTGAGGTGGGAACACTGACAGTGCTGTCTGTGGGGGTGCACTGGCAGTATTGTCTGTGGTGGGAGCACTTACAGTGCTGGCTATGGGTGGACGGGAGCACTGGCAGTGCTGACTGTTGTGAGGAGGCACTGGCAGTGATGGCCGTGTGTGGGGAACATTGGCAGTGCTGGCTGTGTGGGTGGAGCAATGGCAGTGCTAGTTGTGGGTGGGCACTGGCTGTGGATAGGAGCATTGCAAGTGCTGGCCTTGGAGGGTGGAGCACAGACAGTGCTGGCTGTGTGGGGGAGCACTGGCAGTGCTGGCTGTGTGGGGGAGTACTGACAGTGCTGGCTGTGTGGTGGGAGCACTGACACTGCTGGCTGTGTGGGGGGAGCACTGACAGTGCTGGCTGTGTGGCGTGAGCATTGACAGTGCTGGCTGGGTGGGGAGAGCACTGACAGTGCTGGCTGTGTGGGGGAGCACTGACAGTGCTGGCTGTGTGGTGGGAGCACTGACAGTGCTAGCTGTGTGGGGAGAACACTGACAGTGCTGGCTGTGTGGGGGAGCACTGACAGTGGTGGCTGTACGAGGGGAGCCCTGACAGTACTGGCTGTGTGGGGGGAGCACTGACAGTGCTGGATGTGTGGTGGGAGCACTGGCAGTCCTGGCTGTGTGGGGGAGCACTGGCAGTGCTGGCTGTGTGGGGGAGCACTGACAGTGCTGGCTGTGTGGTGGGAGCACTGACAGTGCTGGGTAAGTGGGGGGATCACGGACAGTGCTGGCTGTGTGGTGAGCACTGACAGTGCTGGCTGTGTGGGGGGAGCACTGACAGTGCTGGCTGTGTGGTGGGAGCACTGACAGTGCTGGCTGTGTGGGGGGAGCACTGACAGTGCTGGCTGTGTGGTGAGCACTGACAGTGCTGGCTGTGTGGGGGGAGCACTGACAGTGCTGGCTGTGTGGTGGGAGCACTGACAGTGCTGGCTGTGTGGGGGAGCACTGACAGTGCTGGCTGTGTGGTGGGAGCACTGACAGTTCTGGCTGTGTGTGTAAGCACTGACAGTGCTGGCTGTGTGGGGGAGCACTGACAGTCCTGGCTGTGTGGGGGAGCACTGACAGTGCTGGCTGTGTGGTGGGAGCACTGGCAGTGCTGGCTGTGTGGGGGGAGCACTGACAGTGCTAGCTGTGTGGGGAGAGCAGTGACAGTGCTGGCTGTGTGGGGGAGCACTGACAGTGGTGGCTGTGTGGGGGAGCACTGACAGTGCTGGCTGTGTGGGGGGAGCACTGACAGTGCTGGTTGTGTGGTGGGAGCACTGGCAGTGCTGGCTGTGTGGGGGAGCACTGGCAGTGCTGGCTGTGTGGTGGGAGCACTGACAGTGCTGGCTGTGTGGGGGGAGCACTGACAGTGCTGGCTGTGTGGTGGGAGCACTGACAGTTCTGGCTGTGTGGGTAAGCACTGACAGTGCTGGCTGTGTGGGGGGAGCACTGACAGTGCTGGCTGTGTGGGGAGCACTGACAGTCCTGGCTGTGTGGGGGAACACTGACAGTGCTGGCTGCGTGAGGGAGCACTGACAGTGCTGGCTGTCTGGTGAGAGCACTGACAGTGCTGGCAATGTGGGGGTGCACTGACAGTGCTGGCTGTGTGTGGGGGAGCACTGACAGTGCTGGCTGTGTGTGGGTGCACTGACAGTGCTGGCTGTGTGGGGCAGCACTGACACTGCTGGCAGTGTTTGTGTGCACTGACAGTGCTGGCTGTGTGGTGGGAGCACTGACAGCGCTGGCTGTGTGGTGGAGCACTGACAGTGCTGGCTGTGTGGGGGAGCACTGGCGGTGCTGGCTGTGTGGGGGGAGCACTGACAGTCCTGGCTGTGTGGGGGAGCACTGACAGTCCTGGCTGTGTGGGGGAGCACTGACAGTGCTGGCTCAGTGGGAGCACTGACAGTGCTGGCTGTGTGAGGGAGCACAGACAGTGCTGGCTGTGTGTGGGACCACTGACAGTGCTGACTGTGTGGTGGGAGCACTGACAGTGCTGGCTGTGTGAGGGAGCACTGACAGTGCTGGCTGTGTGGGGGTGCACTGACAGTGCTGGCTGTGTTTGGGGAGCACTGACAGTGCTGGCTGTGTGGTGGGAGCACTGGCAGTGCTGGCTGTGTGGGGGAGCACTGACAGTGCTGGCTATGTCTGGAGCACAGACAGTGCTGGCAGTGTGGGGGGAGCACTGACAGTGCTGGCTGTGTGGGGGAGCACAAACTGTGCTGGCTGTGTGGTGGGAGCTCGGACAGTGCTGGCTGTGTGGTGGGAGCACTGACAGTGCTGGCTGGGTGGGTGGAGCACTGACAGTGCTGGCTGTGTGGGGGGTGCACTGACAGTGCTGGCTCTGTGGGGGAGCACTGACAGTGCTGGCTGTGTGGTGGGAGCACTGACAGTGCTGGCTGTGTGGTGGGAGCACTGACAGTGCTGGCTGTGTGGGGAGCACTGACAGTACTGGCTGTGTGCGGGAGCACTGACAGTGCTGGCTGTGTGGGGAGCACTGACAGTGCTGGCTGTGTGGTGGGAGCACTGGCAGTGCTGGCTGTGGGGAGGCATTGGCAGTGCAGGCTGTGTGGGTGGAGCACTGGCAGTGCACGTTGTGGAGGGGAGCACTGGCTGAGGATGGGAGCATTGCCAGTGCTGGCCTTGGGAGGGTGGAGCACAGACAGTGCTGGCTGTGTGAGGGGGAGCACTGACAGTGCTGACTGTGTGAGGGGGCGCACTGACAGTGCTGACTGTGTGGTGGGAGCACTGACAGTGCTCGCTGTGTGGGGGAGCACTGACAGTGCTGGCTGTGTGGTGGGAGCACTGACAGTGCTGGCTGTGTGGGGGAGCACTGACAGTGCTGTCTGTGAGGTGGGAACACTGACAGTGCTGTCTGTGTGGGTGCACTGGCAGTATTGTCCGTGGTGGGAGCACTTACAGTGCTGGCTATGGGTGGATGGGAGCACTGGCAGTGCTGACTGTTGTGAGGAGGCACTGGCAGTGATGGCCGTCTGTGGGGAACATTGGCAGTGCTGGCTGTGTGGGTGGAGCAATGGCAGTGCTAGTTGTGGGGGAGCACTGGCTGTGGATAGGAGCATGGCAAGTGCTGGCTTTGGAGGGTGGAGCACAGACAGTGCTGGCTGTGTGGGGGAGCACTGGCAGTGCTGGCTGTGTGGGGGAGCACTGACAGTGCTGGCTGTGTGGTGGGAGCACTGACAGTGCTGGCTGTGTGGGGGGAGCACTGACAGTGCTGGCTGTGTGGCGGGAGCATTGACAGTGCTGGCTGTGTGGTGGGAGCACTGACAGTGCTAGCTGTGTGGGGAGAGCACTGACAGTGCTGGCTGTGTGGGGGAGCACTGACAGTGGTGGCTGTATGAGGGGAGCCCTGACAGTACTGGCTGTGTGAGGGGAGCACTGACAGTGCTGGATGTGTGGTGGGAGCACTGGCAGTCCTGGCTGTGTGGGGGAGCACTGGCAGTGCTGGCTGTGTGGGGGACCGCTGACAGTGCTGGCTGTGTGGTGGGAGCACTGACAGTGCTGGGTAAGTGGGGGGATCACGGACAGTGCTGGCTGTGTGGTGGGAGCACTGACAGTGCTGGCTGTGTGGTGGGAGCACTGACAGTGCTGGCTGTGTGGTGAGCACTGACAGTGCTGGCTGTGTGGGGGGAGCACTGACAGTGCTGGCTGTGTGGAGGGAGCACTGACAGTGCTGGCTGTGTGGGGGGAGCACTGACAGTGCTGGCTGTGTGGTGGGAGCACTGACAGTTCTGGCTGTGTGTGTAAGCACTGACAGTGCTGGCTGTGTGGGGGAGCACTGACAGTCCTGGTTGTGTGGGGAGCACTGACAGTGCTGGCTGTGTGGTGGGATCACTGGCAGTGCTGGCTGTGTGGGGGGAGCACTGACAGTGCTAGCTGTGTGGGGAGAGCACTGACAGTGCTGGCTGTGTGGGGGAGCACTGACAGTGGTGGCTGTATGAGGGTAGCACTGACAGTGCTGGCTGTGTGGGGGGAGCACTGACAGTGCTGGCTGTGTGGGGGGAGCACTGACAGTGCTGGTTGTGTGGTGGGAGCACTGGCAGTGCTGGCTGTGTGGGGGAGCTCTGGCAGTGCTGGCTGTGTGGGGGAGCACTGACAGTGCTGGCTGTGTGGTGGGAGCACTGACAGTGCTGGCTGTGTGGGGGGAGCACTAACAGTGCTGGCTGTGTGGTGGGAGCACTGACAGTGCTGGCTGTGTGAGGGGAGCACTGACAGTGCTGGCTGTGTGGTGGGAGCACTGACAGTTCTGGCTGTATGGGTAAGCACTGACAGTGCTGGCTGTGTGGGGGAGCACTGACAGTCCTGGCTGTGTGGGGGAGCACTGACAGTGGTGGCTGCGTGAGGGAGCACTGACAGTGCTGGCTGTCTGGTGGGAGCACTGACAGTGCTGGCAATGTGGGGGTGCACTGACAGTGCTGGCTGTGTGTGGGGGAGCACTGACAGTGCTGGCTGTGTGTGGGTGCACTGACAGTGCTGGCTGTGTGGGGAGCACTGACACTGCTGGCAGTGTTTGTGTGCACTGACAGTGCTGGCTGTGTGGGGAGCACTGACAGTGCTGGCTGTGTGGTGGGAGCACTGGCAGTGCTGGCTGTGGGGAGCACTGGCAGTGCTGGTTGTGTGGGGTGAGCACTGACAGTGCTGGCTGTGTGGTGGGAGCACTGACAGTGCTGGCTGTGTGGGGGAGCACTGACAGTGCTGTCTGTGAGGTGTGAACACTGACAGTGCTGTCTGTGGGGGTGCACTGGCAGTATTGTCTGTGGTGGGAGCACTTACAGTGCTGGCTATGGGTGGACGGGAGCACTGGCAGTGCTGACTGTTGTGAGGAGGCACTGGCAGTGATGGCCGTGTGTGGGGAACATTGGCAGTGCTGGCTGTGTGGGTGGAGCAATGGCAGTGCTAGTTGTGGGGGGAGCACTGGCTGTGGATAGGAGCATTGCAAGTGCTGGCCTTGGAGGGTGGAGGACAGACAGTGCTGGCTGTGTGGGGGAGCACTGGCAGTGCTGGCTGTGTGGGGGAGCACTGGCAGTGCTGGCTGTGTGGGGGAGCACTGACTGTGCTGGCTGTGTGGGGGAGCACTGACAGTGCTGGCTGTGTGGCGGGAGCATTGACAGTGCTGGCTGTGTGGTGGGAGCACGGACAGTGCTAGCTGTGTGGGGAGAGCACTGACAGTGCTGGCTGGGTGGGGAGAGCACTGACAGTGCTGGCTGTGTGGGGGAGCACTGACAGTGCTGGCCGTGTGGTGGGAGCACGGACAGTGCTAGCTGTGTGGGGAGAGCACTGACAGTGCTGGCTGTGTGGGGGAGCACTGACAGTGGTGGCTGTATGAGGGGAGCCCTGACAGTACTGGCTGTGTGGGGGGAGCACTGACATTGCTGGATGTGTGGTGGGAGCACTGGCAGTGCTGGCTGTGTGGCGGGAGCACTGACAGTGCTGGCTGTGTGGGGGAGCACTGACAGTGGTGGCTGTATGAGGGGAGCACTGACAGTGCTGGCTGTGTGGGGGGAGCACTGACAGTGCTGGCTGTGTGGTGGGAGCACTGGCAGTGCCGGCTGTGTGGTGGGAGCACTGGCAGTGCTGGCTGTGTGGCGGGAGCACTGACAGTGCTGGCTGTGTGGGGGAGCACTGACAGTGGTGGCTGTATGAGGGGAGCACTGACAGTGCTGGCTGTGTGGGGGGAGCACTGACAGTGCTGGCTGTGTGGTGGGAGCACTGGCAGTGCCGGCTGTGTGGGGGGAGCACTGACAGTGCTGGCTGTGTGGTGAGCACTGACAGTGATGGCTGTGTGGGGGGAGCACTGACAGCGCTGGCTATGTGGGGGAGCAGTGACAGTTCTGGCTGTGTGGTGGGAGCACTGACAGTTCTGGCTGTGTGTGTAAGCACTGACAGTGCTGGCTGTGTGGGGGAGCACTGACAGTCCTGGCTGTGTGGGGGAGCACTGACAGTGCTGGCTGTGTGGTGGGAGCACTGGCAGTGCCGGCTGTGTGGGGGGAGCACTGACAGTGCTGGCTGTGTGGGGGAGCACTGACAGTGGTGGCTGTATGAGGGGAGCACTGACAGTGCTGGCTGTGTGGGGGGAGCACTGACAGTGCTGGCTGTGTGGTGGGAGCACTGGCAGTGCCGGCTGTGTGGGGGGAAAACTGACAGTGCTGGCTGTGTGGGGGAGCACTGACAGTGGTGGCTGTATGAGGGGAGCACTGACAGTGCTGGCTGTCTGGGGAGCACTGACAGTGCTGGCTGTGTGGGGGAGCACTGACAGTGCTGGTTGTGTGGTGGGAGCACTGGCAGTGCTGGCTGTGTGGGGGAGCACTGGCAGTGCTGGCTGTGTGGGGGAGCACTGACAGTTCTGGCTGTGTGGTGGGAGCACTGACAGTGCTGGCTGTGAGGGGGGAGCACTGACAGTGCTGGCTGTGTGGTGGGAGCACTGACAGTACTGGCTGTGTGGGGGGAGCACTGACAGTGCTGGCTGTGTGGTGGGAGCACTGACAGTGCTGGCTGTGTGGGGAACACTGACAGTGCTGTCTGTGAGGTGTGAACACTGACAGTGCTGTCTGTGGGGGTGCACTGGCAGTATTGTCTGTGGTGGGAGCACTTACAGTGCTGGCTATGGGTGGACGGGAGCACTGGCAGTGCTGACTGTTGTGAGGAGGCACTGGCAGTGATGGCCGTGTGTGGGGAACATTGGCAGTGCTGGCTGTGTGGGTGGAGCAATGGCAGTGCTAGTTGTGGGGGGAGCACTGGCTGTGGATAGGAGCATTGCAAGTGCTGGCCTTGGAGGGTGGAGCACAGACAGTGCTGGCTGTGTGGGGGAGCACTGGCAGTGCTGGCTGTGTGGGGGAGCACTGACAGTGCTGGCTGTGTGGTGGAAGAACTGACAGTGCTGGCTGTGTGGGGGAGCACTGACAGCGCTGGCTATGTGGGGGGAGCAGTGACAGTTCTGGCTGTGTGGTGGGAGCACTGACAGTTCTGGCTGTGTGTGTAAGCACTGACAGTGCTGGCTGTGTGGGGGAGCACTGACAGTCCTGGCTGTGTGGGGGAGCACTGACAGTGCTGGCTGTGTGGTGGGAGAACTGACAGTGCTGGCTGTGTGGGGGGAGCACTGACAGTGCTGGCTGTGTGGCGGAAGCATTGACAGTGCTGGCTGTGTGGTGGGAGCACGGACAGTGCTGGCTGTGTGGGGGAGCACTGACAGTGCTGGCCGTGTGGTGGGAGCACGGACAGTGCTAGCTGTGTGGGGAGAGCACTGACAGTGCTGGCTGTGTGGAGGAGCACTGACAGTGGTGGCTGTATGAGGGGAGCCCTGACAGTACTGGCTGTGTGGGGGGAGCACTGACAGTGCTGGATGTGTGGTGGGAGCACTGGCAGTGCTGGCTGTGTGGCGGGAGCACTGACAGTGCTGGCTGTGTGGTGAGCACTGACAGTGCTGGCTGTGTGGGGGAGCACTGACAGCGCTGGCTATGTGGGGGGAGCAGTGACAGTTCTGGCTGTGTGGTGGGAGCACTGACAGTTCTGGCTGTGTGTGTAAGCACTGACAGTGCTGGCTGTGTGGGGGAGCACTGACAGTCCTGGCTGTGTGGGGGAGCACTGACAGTGTTGGCTGTGTGGTGGGAGCACTGGCAGTGCCGGCTGTGTGGGGGGAGCACTGACAGTGCTGGCTGTGTGGGGGAGCACTGACAGTGGTGGCTGTATGAGGGGAGCACTGACAGTGCTGGCTGCGTGGGGGGAGCACTGACAGTGCTGGCTGTGTGGGGGAGCACTGACAGTGCTGGTTGTGTGGTGGGAGCACTGGCAGTGCTGGCTGTGTGGGGGAGCACTGGCAGTGCTGGCTGTGTGGGGGAGCACTGACAGTGCTGGCTGTGTGGTGGGAGCACTGACAGTGCTGGCTGTGAGGGGGGAGCACTGACAGTGCTGGCTGTGTGGTGGGAGCACTGACAGTACTGGCTGTGTGGGGGGAGCACTGACAGTGCTGGCTGTGTGGTGGGAGCACTGACAGTTCTGGCTGTGTGGGTAAGCACTGACAGTGCTGGCTGTGTGGGGGGAGCACTGACAGTCCTGGCTGTGTGGGGAGCACTGACAGTGCTGGCTGCGTGAGGGAGCACTGACAGTGCTGGCTGTCTGGTGGGAGCATTGACAGTGCTGGCAATGTGGGGGTGCACTGACAGTGCTGGCTGTGTGTGGGGGAGCACTGACAGCGCTGGCTGTGTGTGGGTGCACTGACAGTGCTGGCTGTGTGGGGGAGCACTGACACTGCTGGCAGTGTTTGTGTGCACTGACAGTGCTGGCTGTGTGGGGGAGCACTGGCGGTGCTGGCTGTGTGGGGGGAGCACTGACAGTCCTGGCTGTGTGGGGGAGCACTGACAGTCCTGGCTGTGTGGGGGAGCACTGACAGTGCTGGCTCTGTGGGGGAGCACTGACAGTGCTGGCTGTGTGAGGGAGCACTGACAGTGCTGGCTGTGTGTATGAGCACTGACAGTGCTGACTGTGTGGTGGGAGCACTGACAGTGCTGGCTGTGTGAGGGAGCACTGACAGTGCTGGCTGTGTGGGGGTGCACTGACAGTGCTGGCTGTGTTTGGGGGAGCACTGACAGTGCAGGCTCTGTGGTGGGTGCACTGACAGTGCTGGCTGTGTGGGGGGAGCACTGACAGTGCTGGCTATGTCTGGAGCACTGACAGTGCTGGCAGTGTGGGGGAGCACTGACAGTGCTGGCTGTGTGGGGGAGCACAAACTGTGCTGGCTGTGTGGTGGGAGCTCGGACAGTGCTGGCTGTGTGGTGGGAGCACTGACAGTGCTGGCTGTGTGGGTGGAGCACTGACAGTGCTGGCTGTGTGGGGTGCACTGACAGTGCTGGCTCTGTGGGGGAGCACTGACAGTGCTGGCTGTGTGGTGGGAGCACTGACAGTGCTGGCTGTGTGGTGGGAGCACTGACAGTGCTGGCTGTGTGGGGAGCACTGACAGTACTGGCTGTGTGCGGGAGCACTGACAGTGCTGGCTGTGTGGGGAGCACTGACAGTGCTGGCTGTGTGGTGGGAGCACTGGCAGTGCTGGCTGTGGGGGGAGCACTGGCAGTGCTGGTTGTGTGGGGTGAGCACTGACAGTGCTGGCTATGGGTGGAGGGGAGAACTGGCAGTGCAGGCTGTGTGGGTGGAGCACTGGCAGTGCAAGTTGTGGAGGGGAGCACTGGCTGAGGATGGGAGCATTGCCAGTGCTGGCCTTGGGAGGGTGGAGCACAGACAGTGCTGGCTGTGTGAGGGGGAGCACTGACAGTGCTGATTGTGTGAGGGGGCGCACGGACAGTGCTGACTGTGTGAGGGGGAGCACTGACAGTGCTGACTGTGTGGGGGAGCACTGACAGTGCTGGCTGTGTGGTGGGAGCACTGACAGTGCTGGCTGTGTGGTGTGAACACTGACAGTGCTGTCTGTGGGGGTGCACTGGCAGTATTGTCTGTGGTGGGAGCACTTACAGTGCTGGCTATGGGTGGACGGGAGCACTGGCAGTGCTGACTGTTGTGAGGAGGCACTGGCAGTGATGGCCGTGTGTGGGGAACATTGGCAGTGCTGGCTGTGTGGGTGGAGCAATGGCAGTGCTAGTTGTGGGGGGAGCACTGGCTGTGGATAGGAGCATTGCAAGTGCTGGCCTTGGAGGGTGGAGCACAGACAGTGCTGGCTGTGTGGGGGAGCACTGGCAGTGCTGGCTGTGTGGGGGAGCACTGACAGTGCTGGCTGTGTGGTGGGAGAACTGACAGTGCTGGCTGTGTGGGGGCAGCACTGACAGTGCTGGCTGTGTGGCGGGAGCATTGACAGTGCTGGCTGGGTGGGGAGAGCACTGACAGTGCTGGCTGTGTGGGGGAGCACTGACAGTGCTGGCTGTGTGGGGAGAGCACTGACAGTGCTGGCTGTGTGGGGGAGCACTGGCAGTGGTGGCTGTATGAGGGGAGCCCTGACAGTACTGGCTGTGTGGGGGAGCACTGACAGTGCTGGCTGTGTGGTGGGAGCACTGGCAGTGCTGGCTGTGTGGCGGGAGCACTGACAGTGCTGGCTGTGTGGTGAGCACTGACAGTGCTGGCTGTGTGGGGGGAGCACTGACAGCGCTGGCTATGTGGGGGGAGCAGTGACAGTTCTGGCTGTGTGGTGGTAGCACTGACAGTTCTGGCTGTGTGTGTAAGCACTGACAGTGCTGGCTGTGTGGGGGAGCACTGACAGTCCTGGCTGTGTGGGGGAGCACTGACAGTGCTAGCTGTGTGGTGGGAGCACTGGCAGTGCCGGCTGTGTGGGGGGAGCACTGACAGTGCTGGCTGTGTGGGGGAGCACTGACAGTGGTGGCTGTATGAGGGAGCACTGACAGTGCTGGCTGTGTGGGGGGAGCACTGACAGTGCTGGCTGTGTGGGGGAGCACTGACAGTGCTGGTTGTGTGGTGGGAGCACTGGCAGTGCTGGCTGTGTGGGGGAGCACTGGCAGTGCTGGCTGTGTGGGGGAGCACTGACAGTGCTGGCTGTGTGGTGGGAGCACTGACAGTGCTGGCTGTGAGGGGGAGCACTGACAGTGCTGGCTGTGTGGTGGGAGCACTGACAGTACTGGCTGTGTGGGGGAGCACTGACAGTGCTGGCTGTGTGGTGGGAGCACTGACAGTGCTGGCTGTGTGGGGGAGCACTGACAGTGCTGTCTGTGAGGTGTGAACACTGACAGTGCTGTCTGTGGGGGTGCACTGGCAGTATTGTCTGTGGTGGGAGCACTTACAGTGCTGGCTATGGGTGGACGGGAGCACTGGCAGTGCTGACTGTTGTGAGGAGGCACTGGCAGTGATGGCCGTGTGTGGGGAACATTGGCAGTGCTGGCTGTGTGGGTGGAGCAATGGCAGTGCTAGTTGTGGGGGGAGCACTGGCTGTGGATAGGAGCATTGCAAGTGCTGGCCTTGGAGGGTGGAGGACAGACAGTGCTGGCTGTGTGGGGGAGCACTGGCAGTGCTGGCTGTGTGGGGGAGCACTGGCAGTGCTGGCTGTGTGGGGGAGCACTGACTGTGCTGGCTGTGTGGGGGAGCACTGACAGTGCTGGCTGTGTGGCGGGAGCATTGACAGTGCTGGCTGGGTGGGGAGAGCACAGACAGTGCTGGCTGTGTGTGGGGGAGCACTGACAGCGCTGGCTGTGTGTGGGTGCACTGACAGTGCTGGCTGTGTGGGGGAGCACTGACACTGCTGGCAGTGTTTGTGTGCACTGACAGTGCTCGCTGTGTGGGGGTGCACTGACAGTGCTGGCTATTTGGGGGGTGCCCTGACAATGCTGGCCATGTGGTGGGAGCACTGACAGCGCTGGCTGTGTGGTGGAGCACTGACAGTGCTGGCTGTGTGGGGAGCACTGGCGGTGCTGGCTGTGTGGGGGGAGCACTGACAGTCCTGGCTGTGTGGGGGAGCACTGACAGTCCTGGCTGTGTGGGGGAGCACTGACAGTGCTGGCTCTGTGGGGGAGCACTGACAGTGCTGGCTGTGTGAGGGAGCACTGACAGTGCTGGCTGTGTGTGGGAGCACTGACAGTGCTGACTGTGTGGTGGGAGCACTGACAGTGCTGGCTGTGTGAGGGAGCACTGACAGTGCTGGCTGTGTGGGGGTGCACTGACAGTGCTGGCTGTGTTTGGGGGAGCACTGACAGTGCAGGCTGTGTGGTGGGTGCACTGACAGTGCTGGCTGTGTGGGGGGAGCACTGACAGTGCTGGCTATGTCTGGAGCACTGACAGTGCTGGCAGTGTGGGGGGAGCACTGACAGTGCTGGCTGTGTGGGGGAGCACAAACTGTGCTGGCTGTGTGGTGGGAGCTCGGACAGTGCTGGCTGTGTGGTGGGAGCACTGACAGTGCTCGCTGTGTGGGTGGAGCACTGACAGTGCTGGCTGTGTGGGGGGTGCACTGACAGTGCTGGCTCTGTGGGGGGAGCACTGACAGTGCTGGCTGTGTGGTGGGAGCACTGACAGTGCTGGCTGTGTGGTGGGAGCACTGACAGTGCTATCTGTGTGGGGAGCACTGACAGTACTGGCTGTGTGCGGGAGCACTGACAGTGCTGGCTGTGTGGGGAGCACTGACAGTGCTGGCTGTGTGGTGGGAGCACTGACAGTGCTGGCTGTGTGGGGGGAGCAGACAGTGCTGGCTGTATGCTGGGAGCACTGACAGTGCTGGCTGTGTGGGTAGAGCACTGACAGTGCTGGCTGTGTGGGGGAGCACTGACAGTGCTGGCTGTGTAGGGGTGCACTGTCAGTGCTGGCTCTGTGGGGGAGCACTGACAGTGCTGGCTGTGTGGGGGAGCACTGACAGTGGTGGCTGTGTGGTGGGAGCGCTGACAGTGCTGGCTGTGTGGGGGTGCACTGACAGTGGTGGCTGTGTGTGGGGGAGCACTGACAGTGCTGGCTGTGTCGGGGAGCACTGACAGTGCTGGCTGTGTGTGGGTGCACTGACAGTGCTGGCTGTGTGGGGGAGCACTGACACTGCTGGCAGTGTGGGGGAGCACTGACAGTGCTGGCTGTGTGGGGGAGCACTGACAGTGCTGGCTGTGTGTGGGTGCACTGACACGGCTGGCTGTGTGGGGGAGCACTGACACTGCTGGCAGTATGGGGATGCACTGACAGTGCTGGCTGTGTGGGGGAGCACTGACAATCCTGGCTGTGTGGGGGAGCACTGACAGTGCTGGCTGTGTGGGGGGAGCACTGACAGTGCTGGCTGTGTTGTGGAGCACTGACAGTCCTGGCTCTGTGGGGGAGCACTGACAGTGCTGGCTGTGTGAGGGAGCACTGACAGTGCTGGCTGTGTGTGGGAGCACTGACAGTGCTGACTGTGTGGTGGGAGCACTGACAGTGCTGGCTGTGTGAGGGAGCACTGACAGTGCTCGCTGTGTGGGGGTGCACTGACAGTGCTGGCTGTGTGGGGGAGCACCGACAGTGCTCGCTGTGTGGGGGTGCACTGCCAGTGCTGGCTGTGTTTGAGGGAGCACTGACAGTGCTGGCTGTGAGGTGGGAGCACTGACAGTGCTGGCTGTGTGGGGGGAGCACTGACAGTGCTAGCTGTGTGGGGAGAGCACTGACAGTGCTGGCTGTGTGGGGGTGCACTGACAGTGGTGGCTGTATGAGGGGAGCACTGACAGTGCTGGCTGTGTGGGGGGAGCACTGACAGTGCTGGCTGTGTGGGGGAGCACTGACAGTGCTGGTTGTGTGGTGGGAGCACTGGCAGTGCTGGCTGTGTGGGGGAGCACTGGAAGTGCTGGCTGTGTGGGGGAGCACTGACAGTGCTGGCTGTGTGGTGGGAGCACTGACAGTGCTGGCTGTGTGGGGGAGCACTGACAGTGCTGGCTGTGTGGTGGGAGCACTGACAGTACTGGCTGTGTGGGGGAGCACTGACAGTGCTGGCTGTGTGGTGGGAGCACTGACAGTTCTGGCTGTGTGGGTAAGCACTGACAGTGCTGGCTGTGTGGGGGCAGCACTGACAGTCCTGGCTGTGTGGGGGAGCACTGACAGTGCTGGCTGCGTGAGGGAGCACTGACAGTGCTGGCTGTCTGGTGGGAGCACTGACAGTGCTGGCAATGTCGGGGTGCACTGACAGTGCTGGCTGTGTGTGGGGGAGCACTGACAGTGCTGGCTGTGTGTGGGTGCACTGACAGTGCTGGCTGTGTGGGGGAGCACTGACACTGCTGGCAGTGTTTGTGTGCACTGACAGTGCTGGCTGTGTGGGGGTGCACTGACAGTGCTGGCAATTTGGGGGGTGCCCTGACAATGCTGGCCGTGTGGTGGGAGCACTGACAGCGCTGGCTGTGTGGTGGAGCACTGACAGTGCTGGCTGTGTGGGGGAGCACTGGCGGTGCTGGCTGTGTGGGGGGAGCACTGACATTCCTGGCTGTGTGGGGGAGCACTGACAGTCCTGGCTGTGTGGGGGAGCACTGACAGTGCTGGCTCTGTGGGGGAGCACTGACAGTGCTGGCTATGTGAGGGAGCACTGACAGTGCTGGCTGTGTGTGGGAGCACTGACAATGCTGACTGTGTGGTGGGAGCACTGACAGTGCTGGCTGTGTGAGGGAGCACTGACAGTGCTGGCTGTGTGGGGGTGCACTGACAGTGCTGGCTGTGTTTGGGGGAGCACTGACAGTGCTGGCTGTGTGGTGGGTGCACTGACAGTGCTGGCTGGGTGGGGGGAGCACTGACAGTGCTGGCTATGTCTGGAGCACAGACAGTGCTGGCAGTGTGGGGGGAGCACTGACAGTGCTGGCTGTGTGGGGGAGCACAAACTGTGCTGTCTGTGTGGTGGGAGCTCGGACAGTGCTGGCTGTGTGGTGGGAGCACTGACAGTGCTGGCTGTGTGGGGGAGCACTGACAGTGCTGGCTGTGTGGTGGGAGCACTGACAGTGCTGGCTGTGTGGGTGGAGCACTGACAGTGCTGGCTGTGTGGGGGGTGCACTGACAGTGCTGGCTCTGTGTGGGGAGCACTGACAGTGCTGGCTGTGTGGTGGGAGCACTGACAGTGCTGGCTGTGTGGTGGGAGCACTGACAGTGCTATCTGTGTGGGGAGCACTGACAGTACTGGCTGTGTGCGGGAGCACTGACAGTGCTGGCTGTGTGGGGAGCACTGACAGTGCTGGCTGTGTGGTGGGAGCACTGACAGTGCTGGCTGTGTCTGCAGCACAGACAGTGCTGGCAGTGTGGGGGAGCACTGACACTGCTGTCTGTGTGGTGGAGCACTGACAATGCTGGCTGTGTGGGGGGAGCACTGACAGTCCTGGCTGTGTGGGGGAGCACTGACAGTGCTGGCTGTGTGGGGGAGCACTGACAGTGCTGGCTGTGTGGGGGGAGCACTGACAGTGCTGGCTGTGTGGTGGGAGCACTGACAGTCCTGGCTGTGTCGGGGAGCACTGACAGTACTGGCTGTGTGGGGGCGCACTGACAGTGCTGGCTGTGTGAGGGAGCACAGACAGTGCTGGCTGTGTGGGGGTGCACTGACAGTGCTGGCTGTGTGTGGGGGAGCACTGACAGTGCTGGCTGTGTGTGGGTGCACTGACAGTGCTGGCTGTGTGGGGGAGCACTGACACTGTTGGCAGTGTGGGGGTGCACTGACAGTGCTGGCTGTGTGGGGGAGCACTGACAGTGCTGGCTGTTTGGGGGGAGCACTGACAGTGTTGGCCGTGTGGTGGGAGCACTGACAGTGCTGGCTGTGTGGGGGGAGCACTGACAGTCCTGGCTGTGTGGGGGGAGCACTGACAGTCCTGGCTGTGTGGGGGAGCACTGACAGTGCTGGCTGTGTGGGGAGCACTGACAGTGCTGGCTGTGTGGTGGGAGCACTGACAGTGCTGGCTGTGTGGGGAGCACTGACAGTACTGGCTGTGTGCGGGAGCACTGACATTGCTGGCTGTGTGGGGAGCACTGACAGTGCTGGCTGTGTGGTGGGAGCACTGACAGTGCTGGCTGTGTGGGGAGCACTGACAGTGCTGGCTGTGTGGTGGGAGCACTGACAGTGCTGGCTGTGTGGGGGGAGCAGACAGTGCTGGCTGTATGCTGGGAGCACTGACAGTGCTGGCTGTGTGGGGGTGCACTGTCAGTGCTGGTTCTGTGGGGGAGCACTGACAGTGCTGGCTGTGTGGGGGAGCACTGACAGTTCTGGCTGTGTGGTGGGAGCACTGACAGTGCTCGCTGTGTGGGGGTGCACTGACAGTGCTGGCTGTGTGTGGGGGAGCACTGACAGTGCTGGCTGTGTCGGGGAGCACTGACAGTGCTGGCTGTGTGGTGGGAGCACTGACAGTGCTGGCTGTGTCGGGGAGCACTGACAGTGCTGGCTGTGTGTGGGTGCACTGACAGTGCTGGCTGTGTGGGGGAGCACTGACACTGCTGGCAGTGTGGGGGAGCACTGACAGTGCTGGCTGTGAGGTGGGAGCACTGACAGTGCTGGCTGTGTGGTGGGAGCACTGACAGTGCTGGCTGTGTGAGGGAGCACAGACAGTGCTGGCTGTGTGGGGGTGCACTGACAGTGCTGGCTGTGTGTGGGGGAGCACTGACAGTGCTGGCTGTGTGTGGGTGCACTGACAGTGCTGGCTATGTGGGGGAGCACTGACACTGTTGGCTGTGTGGGGAGCACTGACAGTGCTGGCTGTGTGGGGGGAGCACTGACAGTGCTGGCTGTGTGGGGGGAGCACTGACAGTCCTTGCTGTGTGGGGGAGCACTGACAGTGCTGGCTGTGTGGGGGGAGCACTGACAGTGCTGGCTGTGTGGGGGGAGCACTGACTGTCCTGGCTGTGTCGGGGAGCACTGACAGTACTGGCTGTGTGTGGGGAGCACTGACAGTGCTGGCTGTGTGGGGGAGCACTGACAGTCCTGGCTGTGTGGGGGGAGCACTGACAGTCCTGGCTGTGTGGGGGAGCACTGACAGTGCTGGCTGTGTGGGGGGTGCACTGACAGTGCTGGCTGTGTGGGGGGAGCACTGACAGTCCTGGCTGTGTGGGGAGCACTGACAGTGCTGGCTGTGTGGGGGGAGCACTGACAGTGCTGGCTGTGGGGGGAGCACTGACAGTACTGGCTGTGTGGGGGAGCACTGACAGTGCTGGCTGTGTGGGGGGAGCACCGACAGTGCTGGCTGTGGGGGAGCACTGACAGTGCGGGCTCTGTGTGGGGAGCACTGACAGTACTGGCTGTGTGTGGGAGCACTGACAGTGCTGGCTGTGTGGGGGGAGCACAGACAGTGCTGGCTGTGTGTGGGTGCACTGACAGTGCTGGCTGTGTGGGGGAGCACTGACACTGCTGGCAGTGTGGGGGAGCAATGACAGTGCTGGCTGTGTGTGGGTGCACTGACACGGCTGGCTGTGTGGGGGAGCACTGACACTGCTGGCAGTATGGGGATGCACTGACAGTGCTGGCTGTGAGGGGGGAGCACTGACAGTCCTGGCTGTGTGGGGGAGCACTGACAGTGCTGGCTGTGTGGGGGGAGCACTGACAGTGCTGGCTGTGTGGTGGAGCACTGACAATGCTGGCTGTGTGGGGGGAGCACTGACAGTCCTGGCTGTGTGGGGGAGCACTGACAGTGCTGGCTGTGTGGGGGAGCACTGACAGTGCTGGCTGTGTGGGGGGAGCACTGACAGTGCTGGCTGTGTGGTGGGAGCACTGACAGTCCTGGCTGTGTCGGGGAGCACTGACAGTACTGGCTGTGTGGGGGCGCACTGACAGTGCTGGCTGTGTGAGGGAGCACAGACAGTGCTGGCTGTGTGGGGGTGCACTGACAGTGCTGGCTGTGTGTGGGGGAGCACTGACAGTGCTGGCTGTGTGTGGGTGCACTGACAGTGCTGGCTGTGTGGGGGAGCACTGACACTGTTGGCAGTGTGGGGGTGCACTGACAGTGCTGGCTGTGTGGGGGAGCACTGACAGTGCTGGCTGTTTGGGGGGAGCACTGACAGTGTTGGCCGTGTGGTGGGAGCACTGACAGTGCTGGCTGTGTGGGGGGAGCACTGACAGTCCTGGCTGTGTGGGGGGAGCACTGACAGTCCTGGCTGTGTGGGGGAGCACTGACAGTGCTGGCTGTGTGGGGAGCACTGACAGTGCTGGCTGTGTGGTGGGAGCACTGACAGTGCTGGCTGTGTGGGGAGCACTGACAGTACTGGCTGTGTGCGGGAGCACTGACATTGCTGGCTGTGTGGGGAGCACTGACAGTGCTGGCTGTGTGGTGGGAGCACTGACAGTGCTGGCTGTGTGGGGAGCACTGACAGTGCTGGCTGTGTGGTGGGAGCACTGACAGTGCTGGCTGTGTGGGGGGAGCAGACAGTGCTGGCTGTATGCTGGGAGCACTGACAGTGCTGGCTGTGTGGGGGTGCACTGTCAGTGCTGGTTCTGTGGGGGAGCACTGACAGTGCTGGCTGTGTGGGGGAGCACTGACAGTTCTGGCTGTGTGGTGGGAGCACTGACAGTGCTCGCTGTGTGGGGGTGCACTGACAGTGCTGGCTGTGTGTGGGGGAGCACTGACAGTGCTGGCTGTGTCGGGGAGCACTGACAGTGCTGGCTGTGTGGTGGGAGCACTGACAGTGCTGGCTGTGTCGGGGAGCACTGACAGTGCTGGCTGTGTGTGGGTGCACTGACAGTGCTGGCTGTGTGGGGGAGCACTGACACTGCTGGCAGTGTGGGGGAGCACTGACAGTGCTGGCTGTGAGGTGGGAGCACTGACAGTGCTGGCTGTGTGGTGGGAGCACTGACAGTGCTGGCTGTGTGAGGGAGCACAGACAGTGCTGGCTGTGTGGGGGTGCACTGACAGTGCTGGCTGTGTGTGGGGGAGCACTGACAGTGCTGGCTGTGTGTGGGTGCACTGACAGTGCTGGCTATGTGGGGGAGCACTGACACTGTTGGCTGTGTGGGGAGCACTGACAGTGCTGGCTGTGTGGGGGGAGCACTGACAGTGCTGGCTGTGTGGGGGGAGCACTGACAGTCCTTGCTGTGTGGGGGAGCACTGACAGTGCTGGCTGTGTGTGGGGAGCACTGACAGTGCTGGCTGTGTGGGGGGAGCACTGACTGTCCTGGCTGTGTCGGGGAGCACTGACAGTACTGGCTGTGTGTGGGGAGCACTGACAGTGCTGGCTGTGTGGGGGAGCACTGACAGTCCTGGCTGTGTGGGGGGAGCACTGACAGTCCTGGCTGTGTGGGGGAGCACTGACAGTGCTGGCTGTGTGGGGGGTGCACTGACAGTGCTGGCTGTGTGGGGGGAGCACTGACAGTCCTGGCTGTGTGGGGAGCACTGACAGTGCTGGCTGTGTGGGGGGAGCACTGACAGTGCTGGCTGTGTGGGGAGCACTGACAGTACTGGCTGTGTGGGGGAGCACTGACAGTGCTGGCTGTGTGGGGGGAGCACCGACAGTGCTGGCTGTGGGGGAGCACTGACAGTGCAAGCTGTGAGGTGGGAGCACTGACAGTGCTGGCTGTGTGGGGGGAGCACTGACAGTGCTGGCTGTGTGGGGGAGCACCGACAGTGCTCGCTGTGTGGGGGTGCACTGCCAGTGCTGGCTGTGTTTGAGGGAGCACTGACAGTGCTGGCTGTGAGGTGGGAGCACTGACAGTGCTGGCTGTGTGGGGGGAGCACTGACAGTGCTAGCTGTGTGGGGAGAGCACTGACAGTGCTGGCTGTGTGGGGGAGCACTGACAGTGGTGGCTGTATGAGGGGAGCACTGACAGTGCTGGCTGTGTGGGGGGAGCACTGACAGTGCTGGCTGTGTGGGGGAGCACTGACAGTGCTGGTTGTGTGGTGGGAGCACTGGCAGTGCTGGCTGTGTGGGGGAGCACTGGAAGTGCTGGCTGTGTGGGGGAGCACTGACAGTGCTGGCTGTGTGGTGGGAGCACTGACAGTGCTGGCTGTGTGGGGGAGCACTGACAGTGCTGGCTGTGTGGTGGGAGCACTGACAGTACTGGCTGTGTGGGGGGAGCACTGACAGTGCTGGCTGTGTGGTGGGAGCACTGACAGTTCTGGCTGTGTGGGTAAGCACTGACAGTGCTGGCTGTGTGCGGGGAACACTGACAGTCCTGGCTGTGTGGGGGAGCACTGACAGTGCTGGCTGCGTGAGGGAGCACTGACAGTGCTGGCTGTCTGGTGGGAGCACTGACAGTGCTGGCTGTGTGAGGGAGCACTGACAGTGCTGGCTGTGTGGGGGTGCACTGACAGTGCTGGCTGTGTTTGGGGGAGCACTGACAGTGCTGGCTGTGTGGTGGGTGCACTGACAGTGCTGGCTGTGTTGGGGGAGCACTGACAGTGCTGGCTATGTCTGGAGCACAGACAGTGCTGGCAGTGTGGGGGGAGCACTGACAGTGCTGGCTGTGTGGGGGAGCACAAACTGTGCTGGCTGTGTGGTGGGAGCTCGGACAGTGCTGGCTGTGTGGTGGGAGCACTGACAGTGCTGGCTGTGTGGGGGAGCACTGACAGTGCTGGCTGTGTGGTGGGAGCACTGACAGTGCTGGCTGTGTGGGTGGAGCACTGACAGTGCTGGCTGTGTGGGGGGTGCACTGACAGTGCTGGCTGTGTGGGGGGAGCACTGACAGTGCTGGCTGTGTGGTGGGAGCACTGACAGTGCTCGCTGTGTGGTGGGAGCACTGACAGTGCTATCTGTGTGGGAGCACTGATAGTACTGGCTGTGTGCGGGAGCACTGACAGTGCTGGCTGTGTGGGGAGCACTGACAGTGCTGGCTGTGTGGTGGGAGCACTGACAGTGCTGGCTGTGTCTGCAGCACAGACAGTGCTGGCAGTGTGGGGGAGCACGGACACTGCTGTCTGTGTGGTGGAGCACTGACAGTGCTGGCTGTGAGGGGGAGCACTGACAGTCCTGGCTGTGTGGGGGAGCACTGACAGTGCTGGCTGTTTGGGGGGATCACTGACAGTGCTGGCTGTGTGGGGGGAGCACTGACAGTCCTGGCTGTGTGGGGAGCACTGACAGTACTGGCTGTGTGCGGGAGCACTGACAGTGCTGGCTGTGTGGGGGGAGCACAGACAGTGCTGGCTGTGCGGTGGGAGCACTGACAGTGCTGTCTGTGTGGGGAGCACTGACAGTACTGGCTGTGTGCGGGAGCACTGACAGTGCTGGCTGTGTGGGGAGCACTGACAGTGCTGGCTGTGTGGTGGGAGCACTGACAGTGCTGGCTGTGTGGGGGGAGCAGACAGTGCTGGCTGTATGCTGGGAGCACTGACAGTGCTGGCTGTGTGGGTAGAGCACTGACAGTGCTGTCTGTGTGGGGGAGCACTGACAGTGCTGGCTGTGTGGGGGTGCACTGTCAGTGCTGGCTCTGTGGGGGAGCACTGACAGTGCTGGCTGTGTGGGGGAGCACTGACAGTGCTGGCTGTGTGGTGGGAGCACTGACAGTGCTGGCTGTGTGGGGGTGCACTGACAGTGCTGGCTGTGTGTGGGGGAGCACTGACAGTGCTGGCTGTGTCGGGGAGCACTGACAGTGCTGGCTGTGTGTGGGGGCACTGACAGTGCTGGCTGTGTGGGGGAGCACTGACACTGCTGGCAGTGTGGGGGAGCACTGACAGTGCTGGCTGTGTGTGGGTGCACTGACAGTCCTGGCTGTGTGGGGGAGCACTGACAGTGCTGGCTGTGTGGGGGAGCACTGACAGTGCTGGCTGTGTTGTGGAGCACTGACAGTCCTGGCTCTGTGGGGGAGCACTGACAGTGCTGGCTGTGTGAGGGAGCACTGACAGTGCTGGCTGTGTGTGGGAGCACTGACAGTGCTGACTGTGTGGTGGGAGCACTGACAGTGCTGGCTGTGTGAGGGAGCACTGACAGTGCTCGCTGTGTGGGGGTGCACTGCCAGTGCTGGCTGTGTTTGGGGGAGCACTGACAGTGCAAGCTGTGAGGTGGGAGCACTGATCGTGCTGGCTGTGTGGGGGGAGCACTGACAGTGCTGGCTGTGTGGGGGAGCACCGACAGTGCTCGCTGTGTGGGGGTGCACTGCCAGTGCTGGCTGTGTTTGAGGGAGCACTGACAGTGCTGGCTGTGAGGTGGGAGCACTGACAGTGCTGGCTGTGTGGGGGGAGCACTGACAGTGCTAGCTGTGTGGGGAGAGCACTGACAGTGCTGGCTGTGTGGGGGAGCACTGACAGTGGTGGCTGTATGAGGGGAGCACTGACAGTGCTGGCTGTGTGGGGGGAGCACTGACAGTGCTGGCTGTGTGGGGGAGCACTGACAGTGCTGGTTGTGTGGTGGGAGCACTGGCAGTGCTGGCTGTGTGGGGGAGCACTGGAAGTGCTGGCTGTGTGGGGGAGCACTGACAGTGCTGGCTGTGTGGTGGGAGCACTGACAGTGCTGGCTGTGTGGGGGAGCACTGACAGTGCTGGCTGTGTGGTGGGAGCACTGACAGTACTGGCTGTGTGGGGGGAGCACTGACAGTGCTGGCTGTGTGGTGGGAGCACTGACAGTTCTGGCTGTGTGGGTAAGCACTGACAGTGCTGGCTGTGTGGGGGGAGCACTGACAGTCCTGGCTGTGTGGGGGAGCACTGACAGTGCTGGCTGCGTGAGGGAGCACTGACAGTGCTGGCTGTCTGGTGGGAGCACTGACAGTGCTGGCTGTGTGAGGGAGCACTGACAGTGCTGGCTGTGTGGGGGTGCACTGACAGTGCTGGCTGTGTTTGGGGGAGCACTGACAGTGCTGGCTGTGTGGTGGGTGCACTGACAGTGCTGGCTGTGTTGGGGAGCACTGACAGTGCTGGCTATGTCTGGAGCACAGACAGTGCTGGCAGTGTGGGGGGAGCACTGACAGTGCTGGCTGTGTGGGGAGCACAAACTGTGCTGGCTGTGTGGTGGGAGCTCGGACAGTGCTGGCTGTGTGGTGGGAGCACTGACAGTGCTGGCTGTGTGGGGGAGCACTGACAGTGCTGGCTGTGTGGTGGGAGCACTGACAGTGCTGGCTGTGTGGGTGGAGCACTGACAGTGCTGGCTGTGTGGGGGGTGCACTGACAGTGCTGGCTGTGTGGGGGGAGCACTGACAGTGCTGGCTGTGTGGTGGGAGCACTGACAGTGCTCGCTGTGTGGTGGGAGCACTGACAGTGCTATCTGTGTGGGGAGCACTGACAGTACTGGCTGTGTGCGGGAGCACTGACAGTGCTGGCTGTGTGGGGAGCACTGACAGTGCTGGCTGTGTGGTGGGAGCACTGACAGTGCTGGCTGTGTCTGCAGCACAGACAGTGCTGGCAGTGTGGGGGAGCACGGACACTGCTGTCTGTGTGGTGGAGCACTGACAGTGCTGGCTGTGTGGGGGGAGCACTGACAGTCCTGGCTGTGTGGGGGAGCACTGACAGTGCTGGCTGTGTGGGGGGAGCACTGACAGTGCTGGCTGTGTGGGGGGAGCACTGACAGTCCTGGCTGTGTCGGGGAGCACTGACAGTACTGGCTGTGTGGGGGAGCACTGACAGTGCTGGCTGTGTGAGGGAGCACAGACAGTGCTGGCTGTGTGGGGGTGCACTGACTGTGCTGGCTGTGTGGGGGAGCACTGACAGTGCTGGCTGTTTGGGGGGAGCACTGACAGTGTTGGCCGTGTGGTGGGAGCACTGACAGTGCTGGCTGTGTCTGCAGCACAGACAGTGCTGGCTGTGTGGGGAGCACTGACAGTACTGGCTGTGTGCGGGAGCACTGACATTGGGGGCTGTGTGGGGAGCACTGACAGTGCTGGCTGTGTGGTGGGAGCACTGACAGTGCTGGCTGTGTGGAGAGCACTGACAGTGCTGGCTGTGTGGTGGGAGCACTGACAGTGCTGGCTGTGTGGGGGGAGCAGACAGTGCTGGCTGTGTGGGGGGAGCACTGACAGTGCTGGATGTGTGGGAGTGCACTGTCAGTGCTGGCTCTGTGGGGGAGCACTGACAGTGCTGGCTGTGTGGGGGAGCACTGACAGTTCTGGCTGTGTGGTGGGAGCACTGACAGTGCTCGCTGTGTGGGGGTGCACTGACAGTGCTGGCTGTGTGTGGGGGAGCACTGACAGTGCTGGGTGTGTGGGGGAGCACTGACAGTGCTGGCTGTGTGGGGGAGCACTGACAGTCCTGGCTCTGTGGGGGAGCACTGACAGTGCTGGCTGTGTGAGGGAGCACTGACAGTGCTGGCTGTGTGTGGGAGCACTGACAGTGCTGACTGTGTGGTGGGAGCACTGACAGTGCTGGTAGTGTGTGGGGAGCACTGACAGTGCTGGCTGTGTGGGGGAGCACTGACAGTCCTGGCTCTGTGGGGGAGCACTGACAGTGCTGGCTGTGTGGGGGGAGCACTGACAGTGCTGGCTGTGTGGGGGAGCACTGACAGTCCTGGCTCTGTGGGGGAGCACTGACAGTGCTGGCTGTGTGAGGGTGCACTGCCAGTGCTGGCTGTGTTTGGGGGAGCACTGACAGTGCTGGCTGTGAGGTGGGAGCACTGACAGTGCTGGCTGTGTGGGGGGAGCACTGACAGTGCTGGCTGTGTGGGGGAGCACTGACAGTGCTGGCTGTGTGGGGGGAGCACTGACAGTGCTGGCTGTGTGGGGGGAGCACTGACAGTCCTGGCTGTGTGGGGGAGCACTGACAGTGCTGGATGTGTGGGGGGAGCACTGCCAGTGCTGGCTGTGTTTGGGGGAGCACTGACAGAGCTGGCTGTGAGGTGGGAGCACTGACAGTGCTGGCTGTGTGGGGGAGCACTGACAGTGCTGGATGTGTGGGGGGAGCACTGACAGTGCTAGCTGTGTGGGGGAGCACTGACTGTCCTGGCTGTGTCGGGGAGCACTGACAGTACTGGCTGTGTGGGGGAGCACTGACAGTGCTGGCTGTGTGAGGGAGCACAGACAGTGCTGGCTGTGTGGGGGTGCACTGACAGTGCTGGCTGTGTGTGGGGGAGCACTGACAGTGCTGGCTGTGTGTGGGTGCACTGACAGTGCTGGCTGTGTGGGGGAGCACTGACACTGTTGGCTGTGTGGGGGAGCACTGACAGTGCTGGCTGTGTGGGGGGAGCACTGACAGTGCTGGCTGTGTTGGGGAGCACTGACAGTCCTGGCTGTGTGGGGGAGCACTGACAGTGCTGGCTGTGTGGGGGGAGCACTGACAGTGCTGGCTGTGTGGCGGAGCACTGACTGTCCTGGCTGTGTCGGAGAGCACTGACAGTGCTGGCTGTGTGAGGGAGCACAGACAGTGCTGGCTGTGTGGGGGTGCACTGACAGTGCTGGCTGTGTGGGGGAGCACTGTCAGTGCTGGCTGTGTCGGGGAGCACTGACAGTACTGGCTGTGTGAGGGAGCACAGACAGTGCTGGCTGTGTGGGGGGAGCTCTGACAGTGCTGGCCGTGTGGGGGGAGCACTGACAGTCCTGGCTGTGTGGGGGAGCACTGACAGTGCTGGCTGTGTGAGGGTGCACTGCCAGTGCTGGCTGTGTTTGGGGGAGCACTGACAGTGCTGGCTGTGAGGTGGGAGCACTGACAGTGCTGGCTGTGTGGGGGTGCACTGACAGTGCTGGCTGTGTGAGGGAGCACTGACAGTGCTGGCTGTGAGGTGGGAGCACTGACAGTGCTGGCTGTGTGGGGGTGCACAGACAGTGCTGGCTGTGTGGGGGAGCACTGACAGTGCTGGCTGTGTGGGGGAGCACTGACAGTGCTGGCTGTGTGGGGGTGCACTGACAGTGCTGGCTGTGTGTGGGGGAGCACTGACAGTGCTGGCTGTGTGGGGGGAGCACTGACAGTGCTGGCTGTGTGGTGGGAGCACTGACAGTGCTGGCTGTTTGGGGGAGCACTGACAGTGCTGGCTGTGTGGTGGGAGCACTGACAGTGCTGGCTGTGTGGGGGGAGCACTGACAGTGCTGGCTGTGTGGGGGAGCACTGACAGTACTGGCTGTGTGGGGGTGCACTGACAGTGCTAGCTGTGTGGGGGGAGCACTGACAGTGCTGGCTGTGTGGGGGGAGCACTGACAGGGCTGGCTGTGTGGGGGGAGCACTGACAGGGCTGGCTGTGTGGGGGGAGCACTGACAGTGCTGGCTGTGTGGGGGGAGCACTGACAGGGCTGGCTGTGTGAGGGAGCACAGACAGTGCTGGCTGTGTGGGGGAGCACTGACAGTGCTGGCTGTGTGGGGGGAGCACTGACAGGGCTGGCTGTGTGAGGGAGCACTGACAGTGCTGGCTGTGTGGGGGAGCACTGACTGTGCTGGCTGTGTGGGGGAGCACTGACAGTGCTGGCTGTGTGTGGGGGAGCACTGACAGTGCTGGCTGTGTGGTGGGGGCACTGACAGTGCTGGCTGTGTGGGGGGAGCACTGACACTGTTGGCTGTGTGGGGGAGCACTGACAGTGCTGGCTGTGTGGGGGGAGCACTGACAGTCCTGGCTGTGTGGTGGGGGCACTGACAGTGCTGGCTGTGTGGGGGGAGCACTGACACTGTTGGCTGTGTGGGGGAGCACTGACAGTGTTGGCTGTGTTGGGGAGCACTGACAGTGCTGGCTGTGTGGGGAAACACTGACTGTCCTGGCTGTGTCGGGGAGCACTGACAGTCCTGGCTGTGTGTGAAGCACTGACAGTGCTGGCTGTGTGGGTGGAGCACTGACAGTGCTGGCTGTGTGGGGGAGAACTGACAGTCCTGGCTGTGTGGGGGGAGCACTGACAGTGCTGGCTGTGTGGGGGAGCACTGACAGTGCTGGCTGTGTGAGGGAGCACTGACAGTCCTGGCTGTGTCGGGGAGCACTGACAGTGCTGGCTGTGTGGGGGGAGCACTGACAGTGCTGGCTGTGTGGGGGAGCACTGACAGTGCTGGCTGTGTGAGGGAGCACAGACAGTGCTGGCTGTGTGGGGGAGCACTGACAGAGCTGGCTTTGTGGGGGAGCACTGACACTGTTGGCAGTGTGGGGGGAGAACTGACAGTGCTGGCTGTTTGGGGGGGGCACTGACAGTGTTGGCCGTGTGGTGGGAGCACTGACAGTGCTGTCTGTGTGCTGGGAGTACTGACAGTGCTGGCTGTGTTGGGCGAGCACCGACAGTGCTGGCTGTGGTGGGGAGCACTGACAGTGCTGGCTGTGTGGGGGAGCACTTACAGTGCTGGCAGTGTGGGGGGTGCACTGACGGTGCAGGCTGTGTGGGTGAGCACTGACAGTACTGGCTGTGTGGGGGAGCACTGACGGTGCTGGCTGTGTGGGGGAGCACTGACAGTGCTGGCTGTGTGGTGGGAGCACAGACAGTGCTGGCTGTGTGGGTGAGCACTGACAGTGCTGGCTCTGTGGGGGAGCACTGACAGTTCTGGCTGTGTGGGGGAGCACTGACAGTGCAGGCTGTGTGTTGGGAGCACTGACAGTGCTGTCTGTGTGGGGGGAGCACTGACAGTGCTGGCTGTGTGGGGGAGCACTGACAGTGCTGGCTGTGTGGTGGGAGCACTGACAGTGCTGGCTGTGTGGGGGAGCACTGACAGTGCTGGCTGTGTGGGGGGTGCACTGACTATGCTGGTTGTGTGGGGGTTCACTGACAGTGCTGGCTGCGTGGGGGAGCACTGACAGTGCTGGCTGTGTCTGGGGAGCACTGACAGTGCTGGCTGTGTGGTGGGAGCACTGACAGTGCTGGCTGTGTGGGGGAGCACTGGCAGTGCTGGCTGTGTGGGGGAGCACTGACAGTGCTGGCTGTGTGGTGGGAGCACTGACAGTGCTGGCTGTGTGGGGGAGCACTGACAGTGCTGGTTGTGTGGCGGAGCACTGACAGTGCTTACTGTGTGGGGGGAGCACTGACAGTGCTGGCTGTGTCTGGGGAGCACTGACAATGCTGGCTGTGTGTGGGGAGCACTGACAGTGCTGGCTGTGTGGGGGAGCACAGACAGTGCTGGCTGTGTGGGGGAGCACTGACAGTGCTGTCTGTGAGGGGGAGCACTGACAGTGCTGGCTGTGTGGGGGAGCACTGACAGTGCTACCTGTGTGGGGCAGCACTGTCAATGCTGGCTGTGTGGGGGAGCACTGACAGTGCTGGCTGTGTGGGGGAGCACTGACAGTGCTGGCTGTGTGGTGGGAGCACTGACAGTGCTGGCTGTGTGGGGGAGCACTGACAGTGCTGGCTGTGTGGCGGGAGCACTGACAGTGCTGGCTGTGTTGGGGGGAGCACTGACAGTCCTGGCTCTGTGGGGAGCACTGACAGTGCTGGCTGTGTGGTGGGAGCACTGACAGTGCTGGCTGTGTGGTGGGAGCACTGACAGTGCTGTCTGTGTGGGGGAGCACTGACAGTGCTGGCTGTGTGGGGGAGCACTGACAGTGCTGTCTGTTTGGGGGAGCACTGTCAATGCTGGCTGTGTGGGGGAGCACTGACAGTGCTGGCTGTGTGGGGGGAGCACTGACAGTGCTGGCTGTGTGGGGGAGCACTGACAGTACTGGCTGTGTGGGGGAGCACTGACAGTGCTGGCTGTGCGGTGGGAGCACTGACAGTGCTGGCTGTGTGGGGGAGCACTGACAGTGCTGGCTGTGTGGGGGGTGCACCCACTGTGCTGGTTGTGTGGGGGTTCACTGACAGTGCTGGCTGTGTGGGGGAGCACTGACAGTGCTGGCTGTGTCTGGGAGCACTGACAGTGCTGGCTGTGTGGTGGGAGCACTGACAGTGCTGGCTGTGTGGGGAGCACTGGCAGTGCTGGCTGTGTGGGGGAGCACTGACAGTGCTGGCTGTGTGGTGGGAGCACGGACAGTGCTGGCTGTGTGGGGAGCACTGACAGTGCTGGCTGTGTGGGGAGCACTGACAGTGCTAGTTGTGTGGCGGAGCACAGACAGTGCTTACTGTGTGGGGGGAGCACTGACAGTGCTGGCTTTGTTTGGGAGCACTGACAGTGCTGGCTGTGTGGGGGGTGCACTGACGGTGCTGGTTGTGTGGGGGGAACACTGACAGTGCTGGCTGTGTGGGGGAGCACTGACAGTGCTGGCTGTGTGTGGGGAGCACTGACAGTGCTGGCTGTGTGTGGGGAGCACTGACAGTGCTGGCTGTGTGGGGGAGCACTGACAGTGCAGGCTGTGTGTTGGGAGCACTGACAGTGCTGTCTGTGAGGGGGAGCACTGACAGTGCTGGCTGTGTGGGGGAGCACTGACAGTGCTATCTGTGTGGGGCAGCACTGTCAATGCTGGCTGTGTGGGGGAGCACTGACAGTGCTGGCTGTGTGGGGGGAGCACTGACAGTGCTGGCTGTGTGGTGGGAGCACTGACAGTGCTGGCTGTGTGGGGAAGCACTGACAGTGCTGGCTGTGTGGGGGAGCACTGACAGTGCTGGCTGTGTGGGGGGAGCACTGACTGTCCTGGCTCTGTGGGGAGCACTGACAGTGCTGGCTGTGTGGTGGGAGCACTGACAGTGCTGGCTGTGTGGTGGGAGCACTGACAGTGCTGGCTGTGTGGGGGGAGCACTGACAGTCCTGGCTGTGTGGTGGGAGCACTGACAGTGCTGGCTGTGTGGGGGAGCACTGACAGTCCTGGCTGCGTCGGGGAGCACTGACAGTACTGGCTGTGTGGGGGAGCACAGACAGTGCTGGCTGTGTGGGGGTGCTCTGACAGTGCTGGCTGTGTGTGGGTGCACTGACAGTGCTGGCTGTGTGGGGGAACACTGACACTGTTGGCAGTGTGGGGGTGCACTGACAGTGCTGGCTGTGTGGGAGAGCACTGACAGTGCTGGCCGTGTCGTGGGAGCACTGACAGTGCTGGCTGTGTCTGGAGCACAGACATGCTGGCAGTGTGGGGGAGCACTGACAGTGCTGGCTGTGTGGGGGAGCACTGGCTGTGCTGGCCGTGTGGTGGGAGCACTGACAGTGCTGACTGTATGGGGAGCACTGACGGTGCTGGCTATGTGGGGAGCACTGACAGTGCTGGCTGTGTGGGGGAGCACTGACAGTGCTGGCTGCGTTTGGGGAGCACTGACAGTGCTGGCTGTGTGTTGGGGAGCACTGACAGTGCTGTCTGTGTGGTGGGAGCACTGACAGTGCTGGCTGTGTGGTGGGAACACTGACAGTGCTGGCTGTGTGGGGGAGCACTGACAGTGCTGGCTGTGTCTGGGGAGCACTGACAGTGCTGGCTGTGTGGTTGGAGCACTGACAGTGCTGGCTGTGTGGTGGGAGCACTGACAGTGCTGGCTGTGTGGGGGGAGCACTGACAGTCCTGGCTGTGTGGTGGGAGCACTGACAGTGCTGGCTGTGTGGGGGAGCACTGACAGTCCTGGCTGCGTCGGGGAGCACTGACAGTACTGGCTGTGTGGGGGAGCACTGACAGTGCTGGCTGTGTGAGGGAGCACAGACAGTGCTGGCTGTGTGGGGGTGCACTGACAGTGCTGGCTGTGTGTGGGTGCACTGACAGTGCTGGCTGTGTGTGGGAACACTGACACTGTTGGCAGTGTGGGGGTGCACTGACAGTGCTGGCTGTGTGGGGGAGCACTGACAGTGCTGGCCGTGTCGTGGGAGCACTGACAGTGCTGGCTGTGTCTGGAGCACAGACAGTGCTGGCAGTGTGGGGGAGCACTGACAGTGCTGGCTGTGTGGGGGAGCACTGGCTGTGCTGGCCGTGTGGTGGGAGCACTGACAGTGCTGACTGTATGGGGGAGCACTGACAGTGCTGGCCATGTGGGGAGCACTGACAGTGCTGGCTGTGTGGGGAGCACTGACAGTGCTGGCTGCGTTTGGGGAGCACTGACAGTGCTGGCTGTGTGTTGGGGAGCACTGACAGTGCTGTCTGTGTGGTGGGAGCACTGACAGTGCTGGCTGTGTGGTGGGAGCACTGACAGTGCTGGCTGTGTGGGGGAGCACTGACAGTGCTGGCTGTGTCTGGGGAGCACTGACAGTGCTGGCTGTGTGGTGGGAGCACTGACAGTGCTGGCTGTGTGGTGGGAGCACTGACAGTGCTGGCTGTGTGGGGAGCACTGGCAGTGCTGGCTGTGTGGGGGAGCACTGACAGTGCTGGCTGTGTGGTGGGAGCACGGACAGTGCTGGCTGTGTGGGGGAGCACTGACAGTGCTGGCTGTGTGGGGGAGCACTGACAGTGCTAGTTGTGTGGCGGAGCACTGACAGTGCTTACTGTGTGGGGGGAGCACAGACAGTGCTGGCTTTGTTTGGGAGCACTGACAGTGCTGGCTGTGTGGGGGGTGCACTGACGGTGCTGGTTGTGTGGGGGGAACACTGACAGAGCTGGCTGTGTGGGGGAGCACTGACAGTGCTGGCTGTGTGTGGGGAGCACTGACAGTGCTGGCTGTGTGGGGGAGCACTGACAGTACAGGCTGTGTGTTGGGAGCACTGACAGTGCTGTCTGTGAGGGGGAGCACTGACAGTGCTGGCTGTGTGGGGGAGCACTGACAGTGCTATCTGTGTGGGCAGCACTGTCAATGCTGGCTGTGTGGGGGAGCACTGACAGTGCTGGCTGTGTGGGGGGAGAACTGACAGTGCTGGCTGTGTGGGGGAGCACTGACAGTGCTGGCTGTGTGGTGGGAGCACTGACAGTGCTGGCTGTGTGGGGAAGCACTGACAGTGCTGGCTGTGTGGGGGAGCATTGACAGTGCTGGCTGTGTGGGGGGAGCACTGACAGTCCTGACTCTGTGGGGAGCACTGACAGTGCTGGCTGTGTGGTGGGAGCACTGACAGTGCTGGCTGTGTGGTGGGAGCACTGACAGTGCTGGCTGTGTGGGTGGAGCACTGACAGTCCTGGCTGTGTGGTGGGAGCACTGACAGTGCTGGCTGTGTGGGGGAGCACTGACAGTCCTGGCTGCGTCGGGGAGCACTGACAGTACTGGCTGTGTGGGGGAGCACTGACAGTGCTGGCTGTGTGAGGGAGCACAGACAGTGCTGGCTGTGTGGGGGTGCACTGACAGTGCTGGCTGTGTGTGGGGGAGCACTGACAGTGCTGGCTGTGTGTGGGTGCACTGACAGTGCTGGCTGTGTGGGGGAACACTGACACTGTTGGCAGTGTGGGGGTGCACTGACAGTGCTGGCTGTGTGGGGGAGCACTGACAGTGCTGGCCGTGTCGTGGGAGCACTGACAGTGCTGGCTGTGTCTGGAGCACAGACAGTGCTGGCAGTGTGGGGGAGCACTGACAATGCTGTCTGTGTGGTGGGAGCACTGACAGTGCTGGCTCTGTGGTGGGAGCACTGACAGTGCTGGCTGTGTGGGGGAGCACTGGCTGTGCTGGCCGTGTGGTGGGAGCACTGACAGTGCTGACTGTATGGGGGGAGCACTGACAGTGCTGGCTTTGTGGGGAGCACTGACAGTGCTGGCTGTGTGGGGGAGCACTGACAGTGCTGGCTGCGTTTGGGGAGCACTGACAGTGCTGGCTGTGTTTTGGGGAGCACTGACAGTGCTGTCGGTGTGGTGGGAGCACTGACAGTGCTGGCTGTGTGGTATGAGCACTCACAGTGCTGGCTGTGTGGGGGGAGCACTGTCAGTGCTGGCTGTGTGGGGAGCACTGACAGTACTGGCTGTGTGCGGGAGCTCTGACATTGCTGGCTGTGTGGGGGAGCACTGACAGTGCTGGCTGTGTGGTGGGAGCACTGACAGTGCTGGCTGTGTGGGGGGAGCAGACAGTGCTGGCTGTGTGCTGGGAGTACTGACAGTGCTGGCTGTGTTGGGGAGCACTGACAGTGCTGGCTGTGGTGGGGAGCACTGACAGTGCTGGCTGTGTGGGGGAGCACTTACACTGCTGGCAGTGTGGGGGGTGCACTGACGGTGCTGGCTGTGTGGGTGAGCACTGACAGTACTGGCTGTGTGGGGGAGCACTGACGGTGCTGGCTGTGTGGGGGAGCACTGACAGTGCTGGCTGTGTGGTGGGAGCACAGACAGTGCTGGCTGTGTGGTGGGAGCACTGACAGTGCTTGCTGTGTGAGGGAGCACTGGCAGTGCTGGCTGTGTGGGGGAGCATTGACAGTGCTGGCTGTGTGGGGGGAGCACTGACAGTCCTGACTCTGTGGGGAGCACTGACAGTGCTGGCTGTGTGGTGGGAGCACTGACAGTGCTGGCTGTGTGGTGGGAGCACTGACAGTGCTGGCTGTGTGGGTGGAGCACTGACAGTCCTGGCTGTGTGGTGGGAGCACTGACAGTGCTGGCTGTGTGGGGGAGCACTGACAGTCCTGGCTGCGTCGGGGAGCACTGACAGTACTGGCTGTGTGGGGGAGCACTGACAGTGCTGGCTGTGTGAGGGAGCACAGACAGTGCTGGCTGTGTGGGGGTGCACTGACAGTGCTGGCTGTGTGTGGGGGAGCACTGACAGTGCTGGCTGTGTGTGGGTGCACTGACAGTGCTGGCTGTGTGGGGGAACACTGACACTGTTGGCAGTGTGGGGGTGCACTGACAGTGCTGGCTGTGTGGGGGAGCACTGACAGTGCTGGCCGTGTCGTGGGAGCACTGACAGTGCTGGCTGTGTCTGGAGCACAGACAGTGCTGGCAGTGTGGGGGAGCACTGACAATGCTGTCTGTGTGGTGGGAGCACTGACAGTGCTGGCTCTGTGGTGGGAGCACTGACAGTGCTGGCTGTGTGGGGGAGCACTGGCTGTGCTGGCCGTGTGGTGGGAGCACTGACAGTGCTGACTGTATGGGGGGAGCACTGACAGTGCTGGCTTTGTGGGGAGCACTGACAGTGCTGGCTGTGTGGGGGAGCACTGACAGTGCTGGCTGCGTTTGGGGAGCACTGACAGTGCTGGCTGTGTTTTGGGGAGCACTGACAGTGCTGTCGGTGTGGTGGGAGCACTGACAGTGCTGGCTGTGTGGTATGAGCACTCACAGTGCTGGCTGTGTGGGGGGAGCACTGTCAGTGCTGGCTGTGTGGGGAGCACTGACAGTACTGGCTGTGTGCGGGAGCTCTGACATTGCTGGCTGTGTGGGGGAGCACTGACAGTGCTGGCTGTGTGGTGGGAGCACTGACAGTGCTGGCTGTGTGGGGGGAGCAGACAGTGCTGGCTGTGTGCTGGGAGTACTGACAGTGCTGGCTGTGTTGGGGAGCACTGACAGTGCTGGCTGTGGTGGGGAGCACTGACAGTGCTGGCTGTGTGGGGGAGCACTTACACTGCTGGCAGTGTGGGGGGTGCACTGACGGTGCTGGCTGTGTGGGTGAGCACTGACAGTACTGGCTGTGTGGGGGAGCACTGACGGTGCTGGCTGTGTGGGGGAGCACTGACAGTGCTGGCTGTGTGGTGGGAGCACAGACAGTGCTGGCTGTGTGGTGGGAGCACTGACAGTGCTTGCTGTGTGAGGGAGCACTGGCAGTGCTGGCTGTGTGGGGGAGCACTGACAGTTCTGTCTGTGTGGGGGGAGCACTGACAGTGCTGGCTGTGTGGGGGAGCACTGACAGTGCTGGCTGTGTGGGGGGAGCACTGACAGTGCTGGCTGTGTGGGGAGCACTGACAGTGCTGGCTGTGTGGTGGGAGCACAGACAGTGCTGGCTTTGTTTGGGAGCACTGACAGTGCTGGCTGTGTGGGGGGTGCACTGACTGTGCTGGTTGTGTGGGGGGAACACTGACAGTGCTGGCTGTGTGGGGGAGCACTGACAGTGCTGGCTGTGTCTGGGGAGCACTGACAGTGCTGGCTGTGTGAGGGAGCACAGACAGTGCTGGCTGTGTGGGGGTGCTCTGACAGTGCTGGCTGTGTGTGGGTGCACTGACAGTGCTGGCTGTGTGGGGGAACACTGACACTGTTGGCAGTGTGGGGGTGCACTGACAGTGCTGGCTGTGTGGGAGAGCACTGACAGTGCTGGCCGTGTCGTGGGAGCACTGACAGTGCTGGCTGTGTCTGGAGCACAGACAGTGCTGGCAGTGTGGGGGAGCACTGACAGAGCTGGCTGTGTGGGGGAGCACTGGCTGTGCTGGCCGTGTGGTGGGAGCACTGACAGTGCTGACTGTATGGGGGAGCACTGACGGTGCTGGCTATGTGGGGAGCACTGACAGTGCTGGCTGTGTGGGGGAGCACTGACAGTGCTGGCTGCGTTTGGGGAGCACTGACAGTGCTGGCTGTGTGTTGGGGAGCACTGACAGTGCTGTCTGTGTGGTGGGAGCACTGACAGTGCTGGCTGTGTGGTGGGAACACTGACAGTGCTGGCTGTGTGGGGGAGCACTGACAGTGCTGGCTGTGTCTGGGGAGCACTGACAGTGCTGGCTGTGTGGTGGGAGCACTGACAGTGCTGGCTGTGTGGTGGGAGCACTGACAGTGCTGGCTGTGTGGGGGGAGCACTGACAGTCCTGGCTGTGTGGTGGGAGCACTGACAGTGCTGGCTGTGTGGGGGAGCACTGACAGTCCTGGCTGCGTCGGGGAGCACTGACAGTACTGGCTGTGTGGGGGAGCACTGACAGTGCTGGCTGTGTGAGGGAGCACAGACAGTGCTGGCTGTGTGGGGGTGCACTGACAGTGCTGGCTGTGTGTGGGTGCACTGACAGTGCTGGCTGTGTGGGGGAACACTGACACTGTTGGCAGTGTGGGGGTGCACTGACAGTGCTGGCTGTGTGGGGGAGCACTGACAGTGCTGGCCGTGTCGTGGGAGCACTGACAGTGCTGGCTGTGTGGGGGAGCACTGACAGTGCTGGCTGTGTGGGGGGAGCACTGACAGTGCTGGCTGTGTGGGGAGCACTGACAGTGCTGGCTGTGTGGTGGGAGCACAGACAGTGCTGGCTTTGTTTGGGAGCACTGACAGTGCTGGCTGTGTGGGGGGTGCACTGACTGTGCTGGTTGTGTGGGGGGAACACTGACAGTGCTGGCTGTGTGGGGGAGCACTGACAGTGCTGGCTGTGTCTGGGGAGCACTGACAGTGCTGGCTGTGTGAGGGAGCACAGACAGTGCTGGCTGTGTGGGGGTGCTCTGACAGTGCTGGCTGTGTGTGGGTGCACTGACAGTGCTGGCTGTGTGGGGGAACACTGACACTGTTGGCAGTGTGGGGGTGCACTGACAGTGCTGGCTGTGTGGGAGAGCACTGACAGTGCTGGCCGTGTCGTGGGAGCACTGACAGTGCTGGCTGTGTCTGGAGCACAGACAGTGCTGGCAGTGTGGGGGAGCACTGACAGAGCTGGCTGTGTGGGGGAGCACTGGCTGTGCTGGCCGTGTGGTGGGAGCACTGACAGTGCTGACTGTATGGGGGAGCACTGACGGTGCTGGCTATGTGGGGAGCACTGACAGTGCTGGCTGTGTGGGGGAGCACTGACAGTGCTGGCTGCGTTTGGGGAGCACTGACAGTGCTGGCTGTGTGTTGGGGAGCACTGACAGTGCTGTCTGTGTGGTGGGAGCACTGACAGTGCTGGCTGTGTGGTGGGAACACTGACAGTGCTGGCTGTGTGGGGGAGCACTGACAGTGCTGGCTGTGTCTGGGGAGCACTGACAGTGCTGGCTGTGTGGTGGGAGCACTGACAGTGCTGGCTGTGTGGTGGGAGCACTGACAGTGCTGGCTGTGTGGGGGGAGCACTGACAGTCCTGGCTGTGTGGTGGGAGCACTGACAGTGCTGGCTGTGTGGGGGAGCACTGACAGTCCTGGCTGCGTCGGGGAGCACTGACAGTACTGGCTGTGTGGGGGAGCACTGACAGTGCTGGCTGTGTGAGGGAGCACAGACAGTGCTGGCTGTGTGGGGGTGCACTGACAGTGCTGGCTGTGTGTGGGTGCACTGACAGTGCTGGCTGTGTGGGGGAACACTGACACTGTTGGCAGTGTGGGGGTGCACTGACAGTGCTGGCTGTGTGGGGGAGCACTGACAGTGCTGGCCGTGTCGTGGGAGCACTGACAGTGCTGGCTGTGTCTGGAGCACAGACAGTGCTGGCAGTGTGGGGGAGCACTGACAGTGCTGGCTGTGTGGGGGAGCACTGGCTGTGCTGGCCGTGTGGTGGGAGCACTGACAGTGCTGACTGTATGGGGGAGCACTGACAGTGCTGGCCATGTGGGGAGCACTGACAGTGCTGGCTGTGTGGGGAGCACTGACAGTGCTGGCTGCGTTTGGGGAGCACTGACAGTGCTGGCTGTGTGTTGGGGAGCACTGACAGTGCTGTCTGTGTGGTGGGAGCACTGACAGTGCTGGCTGTGTGGTGGGAGCACTGACAGTGCTGGCTGTGTGGGGGAGCACTGACAGTGCTGGCTGTGTCTGGGGAGCACTGACAGTGCTGGCTGTGTGGTGGGAGCACTGACAGTGCTGGCTGTGTGGTGGGAGCACTGACAGTGCTGGCTGTGTGGGGAGCACTGGCAGTGCTGGCTGTGTGGGGGAGCACTGACAGTGCTGGCTGTGTGGTGGGAGCACGGACAGTGCTGGCTGTGTGGGGGAGCACTGACAGTGCTGGCTGTGTGGGGGAGCACGGACAGTGCTAGTTGTGTGGCGGAGCACTAACAGTGCTTACTGTGTGGGGGGAGCACAGACAGTGCTGGCTTTGTTTGGGAGCACTGACAGTGCTGGCTGTGTGGGGGGTGCACTGACGGTGCTGGTTGTGTGGGGGGAACACTGACAGTGCTGGCTGTGTGGGGGAGCACTGACAGTGCTGGCAGTGTGTGGGGAGCACTGACAGTGCTGGCTGTGTGTGGGGAGCACTGACAGTGCTGGCTGTGTGGGGGAGCACTGACAGTACAGGCTGTGTGTTGGGAGCACTGACAGTGCTGTCTGTGAGGGGGAGCACTGACAGTGCTGGCTGTGTGGGGGAGCACTGACAGTGCTATCTGTGTGGGCAGCACTGTCAATGCTGGCTGTGTGGGGGAGCACTGACAGTGCTGGCTGTGTGGGGGGAGAACTGACAGTGCTGGCTGTGTGGGGGAGCACTGACAGTGCTGGCTGTGTGGTGGGAGCACTGACAGTGCTGGCTGTGTGGGGAAGCACTGACAGTGCTGGCTGTGTGGGGGAGCACTGACAGTGCTGGCTGTGTGGAGGGAGCACTGACAGTCCTGACTCTGTGGGGAGCACTGACAGTGCTGGCTGTGTGGTGGGAGCACTGACAGTGCTGGCTGTGTGGTGGGAGCACTGACAGTGCTGGCTGTGTGGGTGGAGCACTGACAGTCCTGGCTGTGTGGTGGGAGCACTGACAGTGCTGGCTGTGTGGGGGAGCACTGACAGTCCTGGCTGCGTCGGGGAGCACTGACAGTACTGGCTGTGTGGGGGAGCACTGACAGTGCTGGCTGTGTGAGGGAGCACAGACAGTGCTGGCTGTGTGGGGGTGCACTGACAGTGCTGGCTGTGTGTGGGGGAGCACTGACAGTGCTGGCTGTGTGTGGGTGCACTGACAGTGCTGGCTGTGTGGGGGAACACTGACACTGTTGGCAGTGTGGGGGTGCACTGACAGTGCTGGCTGTGTGGGGGAGCACTGACAGTGCTGGCCGTGTCGTGGGAGCACTGACAGTGCTGGCTGTGTCTGGAGCACAGACAGTGCTGGCAGTGTGGGGGAGCACTGACAATGCTGTCTGTGTGGTGGGAGCACTGACAGTGCTGGCTCTGTGGTGGGAGCACTGACAGTGCTGGCTGTGTGGGGGAGCACTGGCTGTGCTGGCCATGTGGTGGGAGCACTGACAGTGCTGACTGTATGGGGGGAGCACTGACAGTGCTGGCTTTGTGGGGAGCACTGACAGTGCTGGCTGTGTGGGGGAGCACTGACAGTGCTGGCTGCGTTTGGGGAGCACTGACAGTGCTGGCTGTGTTTTGGGGAGCACTGACAGTGCTGTCTGTGTGGTGGGAGCACTGACAGTGCTGGCTGTGTGGTATGAGCACTCACAGTGCTGGCTGTGTGGTATGAGCACTCACAGTGCTGGCTGTGTGGGGGGAGCACTGTCAGTGCTGGCTGTGTGGGGAGCACTGACAGTACTGGCTGTGTGCGGGAGCTCTGACATTGCTGGCTGTGTGGGGAGCACTGACAGTGCTGGCTGTGTGGTGGGAGCACTGACAGTGCTGGCTGTGTGGGGGGAGCAGACAGTGCTGGCTGTGTGCTGGGAGTACTGACAGTGCTGGCTGTGTTGGGGAGCACTGACAGTGCTGGCTGTGGTGGGGAGCACTGACAGTGCTGGCTGTGTGGGGGAGCACTTACACTGCTGGCAGTGTGGGGGGTGCACTGACGGTGCTGGCTGTGTGGGTGAGCACTGACAGTACTGGCTGTGTGGGGGGAGCACTGACGGTGCTGGCTGTGTGGGGGAGCACTGACAGTGCTGGCTGTGTGGTGGGAGCACAGACAGTGCTGGCAGTGTGGTGGGAGCACTGACAGTGCTTGCTGTGTGAGGGAGCACTGGCAGTGCTGGCTGTGTGGGGGAGCACTGACAGTGCTGTCTGTGTGGGGGGAGCACTGACAGTGCTGGCTGTGTGGGGGAGCACTGACAGTGCTGGCTGTGTGGGGGGAGCACTGACAGTGCTGGCTGTGTGGGGAGCACTGACAGTGCTGGCTGTGTGGTGGGAGCACAGACAGTGCTGGCTTTGTTTGGGAGCACTGACAGTGCTGGCTGTGTGGGGGGTGCACTGACTGTGCTGGTTGTGTGGGGGTAACACTGACAGTGCTGGCTGTGTGGGGGAGCACTGACAGTGCTGGCTGTGTCTGGGGAGCACTGACAGTGCTGGCTGTGTGTGGGGAGCACTGACAGTGCTGGCTGTGTGGGGGAGCACTGACAGTGCAGGTTGTGTGTTGGGAGCACTGACAGTGCTGTCTGTGTGGGGGAGCACTGAGAGTGATGGCTGTGTGGGGAGCACTGGCAGTGCTGTCTTTGTGGGGGAGCTCTGTCAATGCTGGCTGTGTGGGGGAGCACTGACAGTGCTGGCTGTGTGGGGGGAGCACTGACAGTGCTGGCTGTGTGGGGGAGCACTGACAGTGCTGGCTGTGTGGTGGGAGCACTGAGAGTGCTGGCTGTGTGGGGTAGCTCTGACAGTGCTGGCTGTGTGGGGGTGCACTGACTGTGCTGGTTGTGTGGGGGTTCACTGACAGTGCTGGCTGTGTCTGGGGAGCACTGACAGTGCTTACTGTGTGGGGGGAGCACAGACAGTGCTGGCTTTGTTTAGGAGCACTGACAGTGCTGGCTGTGTGCGGGGTGCACTGACGGTGCTGGTTGTTTGGGGGGAACACTGACAGTGCTGGCTGTGTGGGGGAGCACTGACAGTGCTGGCTGTGTCTGGGGAGCACTGACAGTGCTGGCTGTGTGTGGGGAGCACTGGCAGTGCTGGCTGTGTGGGGGAGCACTGACAGTGCAGGCTGTGTGTTGGGAGCACTGACAGTGCTGTCTGTGAGGGGGAGCACTGACAGTGCTGGCTGTGTGGGGCAGCACTGTCAATGCTGGCTGTGTGGGGGAGCACTGTCAGTGCTGGCTGTGTGGGGGGAGCACTGACAGTGCTGGCTGTGTGGGGGAGCACTGACAGTGCTGGCTGTGTGATGGGAGCACTGACAGTGCTGTCTGTGTGGGGGAGCACTGACAGTGCTGGCTGTGTGGGGGGTGCACTGACGGTGCTGGTTGTGTGGGGGAGCACTGACAGTGCTGGCTGTGTCTGGGGAGCACTGACAGTGCTGGCTGTGTGGTGGGAGCACTGACAGTGCTGGCTGTGTGGGGGAGCACTGGCAGTGCTGGCTGTGTGGGGGAGCACTGACAGTGCTGGCTGTGTGGTGGGAGCACTGACAGTGCTGGCTGTGTGGGGGAGCACTGACAGTGCTGGTTGTGTGGCGGAGCACTGACAGTGCTTACTGTGTGGGGGAGCACTGACAGTGCTGGCTGTGTGGTGGGAGCACTGACAGTGCTGGCGGTGCGGTGGGAGCGGCAGTGCTGGCTGTGTGGGGAGAGCACTGACAGTGCTGGCTGTTTGGGGAGCACTGACAGTGCTGGCTGTGTGGTGGGAGCACTGACAGTGCTGGCTGTGTGGGGAGAGCACTGACAGTGCTGGCTGTGTGGAGCAGCACTGACAGTAGTGGCTGTATGAGGGGAGCACTGACATTACTGGCTGTGTGGGGTGAGCACTGACAGTGCTGGTTGTGTGGTGGGAGCACTGACAGTGCTGGCTGTGTGGTGGGAGCACTGACAGTGCTGGCTGTGTGGTGGGAGCACTGACAGTGATGGCTGCGTGTGGGGAGCACTGACAGTGCTGGCTGTGTGTGGGGAGCACTGACAGTGCTGGCTGTGTGGGGGAGCACTGACAGTACAGGCTGTGTGTTGGGAGCACTGACAGTGCTGTCTGTGAGGGGGAGCACTGACAGTGCTGGCTGTGTGGGGGAGCACTGACAGTGCTATCTGTGTGGGCAGCACTGTCAATGCTGGCTGTGTGGGGAGCACTGACAGTGCTGGCTGTGTGGGGGGAGAACTGACAGTGCTGGCTGTGTGGGGGAGCACTGACAGTGCTGGCTGTGTGGTGGGAGCACTGACAGTGCTGGCTGTGTGGGGAAGCACTGACAGTGCTGGCTGTGTGGGGGAGCACTGACAGTGCTGGCTGTGTGGGGGGAGCACTGACAGTCCTGACTCTGTGGGGAGCACTGACAGTGCTGGCTGTGTGTTGGGAGCACTGACAGTGCTGGCTGTGTGGTGGGAGCACTGACAGTGCTGGCTGTGTGGGGGGAGCACTGACAGTCCTGGCTGTGTGGTGGGAGCACTGACAGTGCTGGCTGTGTGAGGGAGCACAGACAGTGCTGGCTGTGTGGGGGTGCACTGACAGTGCTGGCTGTGTGTGGGGGAGCACTGACAGTGCTGGCTGTGTGTGGGTGCACTGACAGTGCTGGCTGTGTGGGGGAACACTGACACTGTTGGCAGTGTGGGGTGCACTGACAGTGCTGGCTGTGTGGGGGAGCACTGACAGTGCTGGCCGTGTCGTGGGAGCACTGACAGTGCTGGCTGTGCCTGGAGCACAGACAGTGCTGAAAGTGTGGGGGAGCACTGGCTGTGCTGGCCGTGTGGTGGGAGCACTGACAGTGCTGACTGTATGGGGGGAGCACTGACAGTGCTGGCTTTGTGGGGAGCACTGACAGTGCTGGCTGTGTGGGGGAGCACTGACAGTGCTGGTTGTGTGTTGGGGAGCACTGACAGTGCTGTCTGTGTGGTGGGAGCACTGACAGTGCTGGCTGTGTGGTGGGAGCACTGGCTGTGCTGGCCGTGTGGTGGGAGCACTGACAGTGCTGACTGTATGGGGGGAGCACTGACAGTGCTGGCTTTGTGGGGAGCACTGACAGTGCTGGCTGCGTTTGGGGAGCACTGACAGTGTTGGCTGTGTGTTGGGGAGCACTGACAGTGCTGTCTGTGTGGTGGGAGCACTGACAGTGCTGGCTGTGTGGTATGAGCACTGACAATGCTGGCTGTGTGGGGGGAGCACTGTCAGTGCTGGATGTGTGGGGAGCACTGACAGTACTGGCTGTGTGCGCGAGCTCTGACATTGCTGGCTGTGTGGGGGGAGCACTGACAGTGCTGGCTGTGTGGTGGGAGCACTGACAGTGCTACTGTGTGGGGGGAGCAGACAGTGCTGGCTGTGTGCTGGGAGTACTGACAGTGCTGGCTGTGTTGAGGAGCACTGACAGTGCTGGCTGTGGTGGGGAGCACTGACAGTACTGGCTGTGTGGGGGGAGCACTGACGGTGCTGGCTGTGTGGGGGAGCACTGACAGTGCTGGCTGTGTGGGGGGTGCACTGACGGTGCTGGCTGTGTGGGTGAGCACTGACAGTACTGGCTGTGTGGGGGGAGCACTGACGGTGCTGGCTGTGTGGGGGAGCACTGACAGTGCTGGCTGTGTGGTGGGAGCACAGACAGTGCTGGCTGTGTGGTGGGAGCACTGACAGTGCTTGCTGTGTGAGGGAGCACTGGCAGTGCTGGCTGTGTGGGGGAGCACTGACAGTGCAGGCTGTGGTTGGGAGCACTGACAGTGCTGTCTGTGTGGGGGGAGCACTGACAGTGCTGGCTGTGTGGGGGAGCACTGACAGTGCTGGCTGTGTGGGGGGAGCACTGACAGTGCTGGCTGTGGGTGGAGCACTGACAGTGCTGGCTGTGTGGTGGGAGCACAGACAGTGCTGGCTTTGTTTGGGAGCACTGACAGTGCTGGCTGTGTGGGGGGTGCACTGACTGTGCTGGTTGTGTGGGGGGAACACTGACAGTGCTGGCTGTGTGGGGGAGCACTGACAGTGCTGGCTGTGTCTGGGGAGCACTGACAGTGCTGGCTCTGTGTGGGGAGCACTGACAGTGCTGGCTGTGTGGGGGAGCACTGACAGTGCAGGCTGTGTGTTGGGAGCACTGACAGTGCTGTCTGTGTGGGGGAGCACTGAGAGTGCTGGCTGTGTGGGGAGCACTGACAGTGCTGTCTTTGTGGGGGAGCTCTGTCAATGCTGGCTGTGTGGGGGAGCACTGACAGTGCTGGCTGTGTGGGGGGAGCACTGACAGTGCTGGCTGTGTGGGGGAGCACTGACAGTGCTGGCTGTGTGGTGGGAGCACTGACAGTGCTGGCTGTGTGGGGTAGCTCTGACAGTGCTGGCTGTGTGGGGGGTGCACTGACTGTGCTGGTTGTGTGGGGGTTCACTGACAGTGCTGGCTGTGTGGGGGAGCACTGACAGTGCTGGCTGTGTCTGGGGAGCACTGACAGTGCTGGCTGTGTGGTGGGAGCACTGACAGTGCTGGCTGTGTGGGGAGCACTGGCAGTGCTGGCTGTGTGGGGGAGCACTGACAGTGCTGGCTGTGTGGTGGGAGCACTGACAGTGCTGGCTGTGTGGGGGTGCACTGACGGTGCTGGTTGTGTGGGGGGAACACTGACAGTGCTGGCTGTGTGGGGGAGCACTGACAGTGCTGGCTGTGTCTGGGGAGCACTGACAGTGCTGGCTGTGTGTGGGGAGCACTGACAGTGCTGGCTGTGTGGGGGAGCACTGACAGTGCAGGCTGTGTGTTGGGAGCACTGACAGTGCTGTCTGTGAGGGGGAGCACTGACAGTGCTGGCTGTGTGGGGCAGCACTGTCAATGCTGGCTGTGTGGGGGAGCACTGACAGTGCTGGCTGTGTGGGGGGAGCACTGACAGTGCTGGCTGTGTGGGGGAGCACTGACAGTGCTGGCTGTGTGATGGGAGCACTGACAGTGCTGTCTGTGTGGGGGAGCACTGACAGTGCTGGCTGTGTGGGGGGTGCACTGACGGTGCTGGTTGTGTGGGGGTTCACTGACAGTGCTGGCTGTGTGGGGGAGCACTGACAGTGCTGGCTGTGTCTGGGGAGCACTGACAGTGCTGGCTGTGTGGTGGGAGCACTGACAGTGCTGGCTGTGTGGGGGAGCACTGGCAGTGCTGGCTGTGTGGGGGAGCACTGACAGTGCTGGCTGTGTGGTGGGAGCACTGACAGTGCTGGCTGTGTGGGGGAGCACTGACAGTGCTGGTTGTGTGGCGGAGCACTGACAGTGCTTACTGTGTGGGGGAGCACTGACAGTGCTGGCTGTGTGGTGGGAGCACTGACAGTAGTGGCTGTATGAGGGGAGCACTGACATTACTGGCTGTGTGGGGTGAGCACTGACAGTGCTGGCTGTGTGGGGGAGCACTGACAGTGCTGGCTGTGTGTGGGGAGCACTGACAGTGCTGGCTGTGTGGGGGAGCACTGACAGTGCAGGCTGTGTGTTGGGAGCACTGACAGTGCTGTCTGTGAGGGGGAGCACTGACAGTGCTGGCTGTGTGGGGCAGCACTGTGAATGCTGGCTGTGTGGGGGAGCACTGACAGTGCTGGCTGTGTGGGGGGAGCACTGACAGTGCTGGCTGTGTGGGGGAGCACTGACAGTGCTGGCTGTGTGATGGGAGCACTGACAGTGCTGTCTGTGTGGGGGAGCACTGACAGTGCTGGCTGTGTGGGGGGTGCACTGACGGTGCTGGTTGTGTGGGGGTTCACTGACAGTGCTGGCTGTGTGGGGGAGCACTGACAGTGCTGGCTGTGCCTGGGGAGCACTGACAGTGCTGGCTGTGTGGTGGGAGCACTGACAGTGCTGGCTGTGTGGGGGAGCACTGGCAGTGCTGGCTGTGTGGGGGAGCACTGACAGTGCTGGCTGTGTGGTGGGAGCACTGACAGTGCTGGCTGTGTGGGGGAGCACTGACAGTGCTGGTTGTGTGGCGGAGCACTGACAGTGCTTACTGTGTGGGGGAGCACTGACAGTGCTGGCTGTGTGGTGGGAGCACTGACAGTGCTGGCGGTGCGGTGGGAGCACTGGCAGTGCTGGCTGTGTGGGGAGAGCACTGACAGTGCTGGCTGTGTGGGGAGCACTGACAGTGCTGGCTGTGTGGTGGGAGCACTGACAGTGCTGGCTGTGTGGGGAGAGCACTGACAGTGCTGGCTGTGTGGAGCAGCACTGACAGTAGTGGCTGTATGAGGGGAGCACTGACATTACTGGCTGTGTGGGGTGAGCACTGACAGTGCTGGCTGTGTGGGGGAGCACTGACAGTGCTGGCTGTGTGTGGGGAGCACTGACAGTGCTGGCTGTGTGGGGGAGCACTGACAGTGCTGGCTGTGTGGGGGGAGCACTGACAGTGCTGGCTGTGTGAGGGGAGCACTGACAGTGCTATCTGTGTGGGGCAGCACTGTCAATGCTGGCTGTGTGGGGGAGCACTGACAGTGCTTGCTGTGTGGGGGGAGCACTGACAGTGCTGGCTGTGTGGGGGAGCACTGACAGTGCTGGCTGTGTGGGGGAGCACTGACAGTGCTGGCTGTGTGGTGGGAGCACTGACAGTGATGGCTGTGTGGGGGGAGAACTGACAGTCCTGGCTCTGTGGGGAGCACTGACAGTGCTGGCTGTGTGGTGGGAGCACTGACAGTGCTGGCTGTGTGGTGGGAGCACTGACAGTGCTGGCTGTGTGGGGGGAGCACTGACAGTCCTGGCTGTGTGGTCGGAGCACTGACAGGGCTGGCTGTGTGCGGGAGCACTGACAGTCCTGGCTGCGTCGGGGAGCACTGACAGTACTGGCTGTGTGGGGGAGCACTGACAGTGCTGGCTGTGTGAGGGAGCACAGACAGTGCTGGCTGTGTGGGGGTGCACTGACAGTGCTGGCTGTGTGTGGGGGAGCACTGACAGTGCTGGCTGTCTGTGGGTGCACTGACAGTGCTGGCTGTGTGGGGGAACACTGACATTGTTGGCAGTGTGGGGGTGCACTGACAGTGCTGGCTGTGTGGGGGAGCACTGACAGTGCTGGCCGTGTCGTGGGAGCACTGACAGTGCTGGCTGTGTGGAGCAGCACTGACAGTAGTGGCTGTATGAGGGGAGCACTGACACTGCTGGCTGTGTGGGGGAGCACTGGCTGTGCTGGCCGTGTGGTGGGAGCACTGACAGTGCTGGCTGTGTGGGGGGAGCAGACAGTGCTGGCTGTGTGCTGGGAGTACTGACAGTGCTGGCTGTGTTGGGGGAGCACTGACAGTGCTGGCTGTGGTGGGGAGCACTGACAGTGCTGGCTGTGTGGGGGAGCACTTACAGTACTGGCTGTGTGGGGGGAGCACTGACAGTGCTGGCTATGTGGGGAGCACTGACAGTGCTGGCTGTGTGGGGGAGCACTGACAGTGCTGGCTGCGTTTGGGGAGCACTGACAGTGCTGGCTTGTGGGGAGCACTGACAGTACTGGCTGTGTGCGGGAGCTCTGACATTGCTGGCTGTGTGGGGGGAGCACTGACAGTGCTGGCTGTGTGGTGGGAGCACTGACAGTGCTGGCTGTGTGGGGGGAGCAGACAGTGCTGGCTGTGTGCTGGGAGCACTGACAGTGCTGGCTGTGTTGGGGGAGCACTGACAGTGCTGGCTGTGGTGGGGAGCACTGACAGTGCTGGCTGTGAGGGGGAGCACTTACAGTACTGGCTGTGTGGGGGGAGCACTGACGGTGCTGGCTGTGTGGGGGAGCACTGACAGTGCTGGCTGTGTGGTGTGAGCACAGACAGTGCTGGCTGTGTGGTGGGAGCACTGACAGTGCTTGCTGTGTGAGGGAGCACTGGCAGTGCTGGCTGTGTGGGCGAGCACTGACAGTGCTGGCTGTGGTTGGGAGCACTGACAGTGCTGTCTGTGTGGGGGGAGCACTGACAGTGCTGGCTGTGTGGGGGAGCACTGACAGTGCTGGCTGTGTGGGGGGAGCACTGACAGTGCTGGCTGTGTGGGGAGCACTGACAGTGCTGGCTGTGTGGGGGAGCACTGACAGTGCAGGCTGTGTGTTGGGAGCACTGAGAGTGCTGGCTGTGTGGGGAGCACTGACAGTGCTGTCTTTGTGGGGGAGCACTGTCAATGCTGGCTGTGTGGGGGAGCACTGACAGTGCTGGCTGTGTGGGGGGAGCACTGACAGTGCTGGCTGTGTGGGGGAGCACTGACAGTGCTGGCTGTGTGGTGGGAGCACTGACAGTGCTGGCTGTGTGGGGTAGCTCTGACAGTGCTGGCTGTGTGGGGGGTGCACTGACTGTGCTGGTTGTGTGGAGGTTCACTGACAGTGCTGGCTGTGTGGGGGAGCACTGACAGTGCTGGCTGTGTCTGGGGAGCTCTGACAGTGCTGGCTGTGTGGTGGGAGCACTGACAGTGCTGGCTGTGTGGGGGAGCACTGACAGTGCTGGTTGTGTGGCGGAGCACTGACAGTGCTGGCTGTGTGGGGGGAGTGCTGACAGTGCTGGCTTTGTTTAGGAGCACTGACAGTGCTGGCTGTGTGGGGGGTGCACTGACGGTGCTGGTTGTGTGGGGGGAACACTGAGAGTGCTGGCTGTGTGGGGAGCACTGACAGTGCTGGCTGTGTCTGGGGAGCACTGACAGTGCTGGCTGTGTCTGGGGAGCACTGACAGTGCTGGCTGTGTGGGGGAGCACTGACAGTGCTGGCTGTGTCTGGGGAGCACTGACAGTGCTGGCTGTGTCTGGGGAGCACTGACAGTGCTGGCTGTGTGGTGTAGCACTGACAGTGCTGGCTGTGTGTTGGGAGCACTGACAGTGCTGTCTGTGAGGGGGAGCACTGACAGTGCTGGCTGTGTGGGGCAGCACTGTCAATGCTGGCTGTGTGGGGGAGCACTGACAGTGCTGGCTGTGTGGGGGGAGCACTGACAGTGCTGGCTGTGTGATGGGAGCACTGACAGTGCTCTCTGTGTGGGGGAGCACTGACAGTGCTGGCTGTGTGGGGGGTGCACTGACGGTGCTGGTTGTGTGGGGGTTCACTGACAGTGCTGGCTGTGTGGGGGAGCACTGACAGTGCTGGCTGTGTCTGGGGAGCACTGACAGTGCTGACTGTGTGGTGGGAGCACTGACAGTGCTGGCTGTGTGGGGAGCACTGGCAGTGCTGGCTGTGTGGGGGAGCACTACCAGTGCTGGCTGTGTGGTGGGAGCACTGACAGTGCTGGCTGTGTGGGGGAGCACTGACAGTGCTGGTTGTGTGGCGGAGCACTGACAGTGCTTACTGTGTGGGGGAGCACTGACAGTGCTGGCTGTGTGGTGGGAGCACTGACAGTGCTGGCGGTGCGGTGGGAGCACTGGCAGTGCTGGCTGTGTGGCGAGAGCACTGACAGTGCTGGCTGTGTGGGGAGCACTGACAGTGCTGGCTGTGTGGTGGGAGCTCTGACAGTGCTGGCTGTGTGGGGAGAGCACTGACAGTGCTGGCTGTGTGGAGCAGCACTGACAGTAGTGGCTGTATGAGGGGAGCACTGACATTACTGGCTGTGTGGGGTGAGCACTGACAGTGCTGGTTGTGTGGTGGGAGCACTGACAGTGCTGGCTGTGTGGTGGGAGCACTGACAGTGCTGGCTGTGTGGTGGGAGCACGGACAGTGCTGGCTGTGTGGGGGCGCACTGACAGTGCTGGCTGTGTGGTGGGAGCACTGACAGTTCTGGCTGTGTGGGTAAGCACTGACAGTGCTGGCTGTGTGGGGGGAGCACTGAGAGTGCTGGCTGTGTGTGGGTGCACTGACAGTGCTGGCTCTGTGGTGGGAGCACTGACAGTGCAGGCTGTGGGGGTAAGCACTGACAGTGCTGGCTGTGTGGGGGGAGCACTGACAGTGCTGGATGTGTGTGGGTGCACTGACAGTCATGGCTGTGTGGGGAGCACTGGCACTGCTGGCAGTGTGGGGGTGAACTGACAGTGCTGGCTCTGTGGGGAGCACTGACAGTGCTGGCTGTGTGGGGTTCCACTGACAGTGCTGGCTGTGTGTGGGGGAGCACTGACAGTGCTGGCAGTGTAGGTGGAGCACTGATAGTGCTGGCTGTGTGGGGAGCACTGACAGTACTGGCTGTGTGCGGAAGCACTGGCACTGCTGGCAGTGTGGGGGTGCACTGACAGTGCTGGCTCTGTGGGGAGCACTGACAGTGCTGGCTGTGTGGGGTTCCACTGACAGTGCTGGCTGTGTGTGGGGGAGCACTGACAGTGCTGGCAGTGTAGGTGGAGCACTGATAGTGCTGGCTGTGTGGGGAGCACTGACAGTACTGGCTGTGTGCGGGAGCACTGGCACTGCTGGCAGTGTGGGGGTGCACTGACAGTGCTGGCTCTGTGGGGGAGCACACACTGTGTTGGCTGTGTGGTGGGAGCACTGACAGTGCTGGATGCGTGGGGGAGCACTGGCACTGCTGGCAGTGTGGGGGAGCACTGACAGTGCTGGCTGTGTGGGGTTCCACTGACAGTGCTGGCTGTGTGTGGGGGAGCACTGACAGTGCTGGCTGTATGAGGGGAGCACTGCAGTGCTGGCAGTGTGGGGGAGCACTGACAGTGCTGGCTGTGTGGGGGAGCACACACTGTGCTGGCTGTGTGGTGGGAGCACTGACAGTGCTGGCTGTGTGGGTGAGCACTGACAGTGCTGGTTGAGTGTGGGGAGCACTGACAGTGCTGGCTGTGTGGTGGAAGCACTGACAGTGCTGGCTGTGTGGTGGGAGCACTGACAGTGCTGGCTGTGTGGGGGGTGCACTGACAGTGCTGGCTGTGTGGGTGGAGCACTGATAGTGCTGACTGTGTGGGAGCACGGACAGTACTGGCTGTGTGCGGGAGCACTGATAGTGCTGGCTGTGTGTGGGAGCACTGACAGTACTGGCTGTGTGGGGGAGCACTGACAGTGCTGGTTGTGTGTGGGGAGCACTGACAGTGCTGGCTGTGTGGTGGGAGCACTGACAGTGCTGGCTGTGTGGTGGGAGCACTGACAGTGCTGGCTGTGTGGGGGGTGCACTGACAGTGCTGGCTGTGTGGGTGGAGCACTGATAGTGCTGACTGTGTGGGAGCACTGACAGTACTGGCTGTGTGGGGGTGCACTGACAGTGCTGGCTGTGTGGGGGAGCACAAACTTTTCTGGCTGTGTGCTGGGAGAACTGACAGTGCTGGCTGTGTGGGGGAGCACTGACAGTGCTGGCTGTGTGGGGGAGCACAAACTGTGCTGGCTGTGTGCTGGGAGCACTGACAGTGCTGGCTGTGTGGGGGAGCACTGACAGTGCTGGCTGTGTGGTGGGAGCACTGACACTGCTGGCTGTGTGGGCGGAGTACTGACAGTGCTGCCTGTGTGTGGGGCAGCACTGACAGTGCTGGCTGTGTGGGGGAGCACTGACGGTGCTGGCTGTGTGGGGGAGCACTGACACTGCTGGCAGTGTGGGGGAGCACTGATAGTGCCAGCTGTGTGGGGGAGCACTGAGAGTGCTGGCTGTGTGGGGGGAGCACTGACAGTGCTGGCTGTGTGGGGGAGCACTGACAGTGCTGGCTGTGTGGGGGAGCACTGACAGTGCTGGCTGTGTGTGGGTGCACTGACACTGCTGGCTGTGTGGGGGAGCACTGACAGTGCTGGCTGTGTGGGGGAGCACTGACAGTGCTGGCTGTGTGGGGGAGCACTGACAGTGCTGGCTGTGTGGGGGAGCACTGACAGTGCTGGCTGTGTGGGGGAGCACTGACAGTGCTGGCTGTGTGGGGGAGCACTGACAGTGCTGGCTGTGTGGGGGAGCACTGACACTGCTGGCAGTGTGGGGGTGCACTGACAGTGCTGGCTGTCTGGGGGAGCACTGACAGTGCTGGCTGTTTGTGGGGAGCACTGAAAGTGCTGGCTGTGTGGTGGGAGCACTGACACTGCTGGCAGTGTGGGGGGAGCACTGACAGTGCTGGCTGTGTGGGGGAGCACTGACAGTGCTGGCCGTGTGGTGGGAGCACTGACAGTGCTGGCTGTGTGGTGGGAGCACTGACACTGCTGGCAGTGTGGGGGGAGCACTGACAGTGCTGGCTGTGTGGGGGAGCACTGACAGTGCTGGCCGTGTGGTGGGAGCACTGACAGTGCTGGCTGTGTGGGGGAGCACTGACAGTGCTGGCCGTGTGGTGGGAGCACTGACAGTGCTGGCTGTGTGGTGGGAGCACTGACACTGCTGGCAGTGTGGGGGGAGCACTGACAGTGCTGGCTGTTTGTGGGGAGCACTGAAAGTGCTGGCCGTGTGGTGGGAGCACTGACAGTGCTCGCTGTGTCTGGAGCACAGACAGTGCATGCGGTGTGGGGGGAGCACTGACAGAGCTGGCTGTGTGGGGGAGCACTGAAAGTGCTGGCTGTGTGGTGGAGCACTGACAGTGCTCACTGTGTTGGGTAGCACTGACAGTGCTGTCTGTGTGTGGGTGCACTGACAGTGCTGGCTGTGTGGGGGAGCACTAACACTGCTGGCAGTGTGGGGAGCACTGACAGTGCTGGCTGTGTGGGGGAGCACTGACAGTGCTGGCTGTGTGTGGGTGCACTGACACGGCTGGCTGTGTGGGGGAGCACTGACACTGCTGGCAGTGTGGGGAGGCACTGACTGTGCTGGCTGTGTGAGGTGTGAGGGAGCACTGGCAGTGCTGGCTGTGTGGGGGAGCACTGACAGGTCTGGCTGTGTGGTGGGAGCACTGACAGTGCTGGCTGTCTGGTGGGAGCACTGAAAGTTCTGGCTGTGTGGGTAAGCACTGACAGTGCTGGCTGTGTGGGGGAGCACTGACAGTGCTGGCTGTGTGGTGGGAGCACTGACTGTGCTGGCTGTGTGGGGGAGCACTGACAGTGCTGGCTGTGTGGGGAGCACTGACAGCGCTGGCTGTGTGGTGGGAGCACTGGCAGTGCTGGCTGTGTGGGGGGAGCACTGACAGTGCTGGCTGTGTGGGGAGCACTGACAGTGCTGGCTGTGTGGTGGGAGCACTGACAGTGCTGGCTCTGTGGTGGGAGCACTGACAGTACTGGCTGTGTGCTGGGAGCACTGACAGTGCTGGCTGTGTGGGGAGCACTGACAGCGCTGGCTGTGTGGTGGGAACACTGACAGTGCTGGCTGTGTGGTGGGAGCACTGACAATGCTGGCTGTTCGTGGGGAGCACTGCCAGTGCTGGCTGTGTGGGTGAGCACTGACAGTGCTGGCTGTGTGGGGTGTCCACTGACGGTGCTGGTTGTGTGGTGGGAGCATTGACAGTGCTGGCTGTGTGGGGGGAACTCTGACAGTGCTGGCTGTGTGGAGGGAGCACTGACAGTGCAGGCTGTGTGGTGGGAGCACTGACAGTGCTGGCAGTGTGGGGGGAGCACTGACAGTCCTGGCTGTGTCGGGGGAGCATTGACAGTGCTGGCTGTGTGGTGGGAGCACTGTCAGTGCTGGCTGTGTGGTGGGAGCACTGACAGTGCTGGCTGTGTGGGGGAGCGCTGACAGTGCTGGCTGTGTGGGGGTGCACTGACAGTGCTGGCTGTGTGGTGGGAGCACTGACAGCGCTGGCTGTGTGGGGGAGCACTGACAGTGCTGGCTGTGTGGTGGAGCACTGACAGTGCTGGCTGTGTGGGGGAGCACCGACAGTGCTGGCTGTGTGGGGGAGCACTGACAGTGCTGGCTGTGTGGGGAGCACTGACAGTACTGGCTGTGTGGTGGGCACTGACTGTGCTGGTTGTGTGGTGGGAGCATTGACAGTGCTGGCTGTCTGGGGGGAACTCTGACAGTGCTGGCTGTGTGGAGGGAGCACTGACAGTGCAGGCTGTGTGGTGGGAGCACTGACAGTGCTGGCTGTGTGGGGGGAGCACTGACAGTCCTGGCTGTGTGGGGGGTGCATTGACAGTGCTGGCTGTGTGGTGGGAGCACTGTCAGTGCTGGCTGTGTGGTGGGAGCACTGACAGTGCTGGCTGTGTGGTGGGAGCACTGACAGTGCTGGCTGTGTGGGGGAGCACTGACAGTGCTGGCTGTGTGGTGGAGCACTGACAGTGCTGGCTGTGTGGGGGAGCACTGACAGTGCTGGCTGTGTGGGGGAGCACTGACTGTGCTGGTTGTGTGGTGGGAGCATTGACAGTGCTGGCTGTGTGGGGGGAACACTGACAGTTCTGGCTGTGTGGGGGAGCACTGACAGTGCTGGCTATGTCTGGGGAGCACTGACAGTGCTGGCTGTGTGTGGGGAGCACTGACAGTGCTGGCTGTGTGGGAGAGCACTGACAGTGCAGGATGTGTGTTAGGAGCACTGACAGTGCTGTCTGTGAGGGGGAGCACTGACAGTGCTGGCTGTGTGGGGGAGCACTGACAGTGCTATCTGTGTGGGGCAGCAGTGTCAATGCTGGCTGTGTGTGGGAGCACTGCCAGTGCTGGCTGTGTGGGGGGAGCACTGACAGTGCTGGCTGTGTGGGGGAGCACTGACAGTGCTGGCTGTGTGGTGGGAGCACTGACAGTGCAGGATGTGTGTTGGGAGCACTGACAGTGCTGTCTGTGAGGGGGAGCACTGACAGTGCTGGCTGTGTGGGGGAGCACTGACAGTGCTATCTGTGTGGGGCAGCAGTGTCAATGCTGGCTGTGTGTGGGAGCACTGACAGTGCTGGCTGTGTGGGGGGAGCACTGACCGTGCTGGCTGTGTGGGGGAGCACTGACAGTGCTGGCTGTGTGGTGGGAGCACTGACAGTGCTGGCTGTGTGGGGGAGCACTGAAAGTGCTGGCTGTGTGGGGGGTGCACTGACGGTGCTGATTGTGTGGGGGTTCACTGACAGTGCTGGCTGTGTGTGGGAGCACTGACAGTGCTGGCTGTGTCTGGGGAGCACTGACAGTGCTGGCTGTGTGGTGGGAGCACTGACAGTGCTGGCTGTGTGGGGGAGCACTGGCAGTGCTGGCTGTGTGGGGGAGCACTGACAGTGCTGGCTGTGTGGTGGGAGCACTGACAGTGCTGGCTGTGTGGGGGAGCACTGACAGTGCTGGTTGTTTCGCGGAGCACTGACAGTGCTTACTGTGTGGGGGAGCACTGACAGTGCTGGCTGTGTGGTGGGAGCACTGACAGTGCTGGCGGTGCGGTGGGAGCACTTACAGTGCTGGCTGTGTGGGGAGAGCACTGACAGTGCTGGCTGTGTGGGGAGCACTGACAGTGCTGGCTGTGTGGTTGGAGCACTGACAGTGCTGGCTGTGTGGGGAGAGCACTGACAGTGCTGGCTGTGTGGGGCAGCACTGACAGTAGTGGCTGTATGAGGGGAGCACTGACATTACTGGCTGTGTGGGGTGAGCACTGACAGTGCTGGTTGTGTGGTGGGAGCACTGACAGTGCTGGCTGTGTGGTGGGAGCACTGACAGTGCTGGCTGTGTGGTGGGAGCACTGACAGTTCTGGCTGTGTGGGTAAGCACTGACAGTGCTGGCTGTGTGGGGGGAGCACTGACAGTGCTGGCTATGTGAGGGAGCACTGACAGTGCTGGCTCTGTGGGGGAGCACTGACAGTGCTGGCTGTGTGGGGTTCCACTGACAGTGCTGGCTGTGTGTGGGGAGCACTGACAGTGCTGGCTTTATGAGGGGAGCACTGCAGTGCTGGCTGTGTGGGGGAGCACTGACAGTGCTGGCTGTGTGGGGGAGCACACACTGTGCTGGCTGTGTGGTCGGAGCACTGACAGTGCTGGCTGTGTGGGGGAGCACTGACAGTGCTGGTTGTGTGTGGGGAGCACTGACAGTGCTGGCTGTGTGGTGGGAGCACTGACAGTGCTGGCTGTGTGGGTGGAGCACTGACAGTGCTGGCTATGTGGGGAGCACTGACCGTACTGGCTGTGTGCGGGAGCACTGACAGTGCTGGCTGTGTGAGGGAGCACTGACAGTCCTGGCTGTGTGGGGGAGCACTGACAGTGCTGGCTGTGTGGGGAGCACTGACAGTGCTGGCTGTGTGGTGGGACCACTGACAGTGCTGGCTGTGTGGGGGTGCACTGACAATGCTGGCTGTGTGGGGGTGCACTGACGGTGCTTGCTGTGTGGTTAGAGCACTGACCGTGCTGGCTGTGTGGTGGGAGCACTGACAGTGCTGGCTGTGTGGGGGTGCACTGACAGTGCTGGCTGTGTGTGGGGGAGCACTGACAGTGCTGGCTGTGTCGTGGAGCACTGACAATGCTGGCAGTGTGTGGGTGCACTGACAGAGCTGGCTGTGTCTGGAGCACAGACAGTGCTGGCAGTGTGGGGGGAGCACTGACAGTGCTGGCTGTGTGGGGGAGCACTGACAGTGCTGGCTGTTTGTGGGGAGCACTGAAAGTGCTGGCCGTGTGGTGGGAGCACTGACAGTGCTGGCTGTGTCTGGAGCACAGACAGTGCTGGCAGTGTGGGGGGAGCACTGTCAGTGTTGGCTGTGTGGTGGGAGCACTGACAGTGCTGGCGGTGTGGTGGGAGCACTGACAGTGCTGGCGGTGTGGGGGGAAGCACTGACAGTGCTAGCTGTGTGGTGGAGCACTGACAGAGCTGGCTGTGTGTGGGAGCACTGACAGTGCTGACGGTGTGGGGGGAAGCACTGACAGTGCTGGCTGTGTGGTGGAGCACTGACAGAGCTGGCTGTGTGGGGGAGCACTGACAGTGCTGGCTGTGTGGTGGAGCACTGACAGGTCTGGCTGTGTGGTGGGAGCACTGACAGTGCTGGCTGTGTGCCGGAGCACTGACAGTGCTGGCTGTGTGCTGGGAGCACTGACAGTGCTGGCTGTGTGGGGGTGCACTGACAGTGCTGGCTGTGTGTGGGGGAGCACTGACAGTGCTCACTATGTGGGGGAGCACTGACAGTGCTGGCTGTGTGTGGGTGCACTGACAGTGCTGGCTGTGTGGGGGAGCACTGACGGTGCTGGCTGTGTGGGGGAGCACTGACACTGCTGGCAGTGTGGGGGAGCACTGACAGTGCTGGCTGTGTGGGGGAGCACTGACAATGCTGGCTGTGTGTGGGTGCACTGACACGGCTGGCTGTGTGGGGGAGCACTGACACTGCTGGCAGTGTGGGGGTGCACTGACAGTGCTGGCTGTGTGAGGTGTGAGGGAGCACTGACAGTGCTGGCTGTGTGGTGGGAGCACTGACAGTGCTAGCAGTGTGGGGGAGCACTGACAGTGCTGGCTGTGTGGGGGGAGCACTGACAGTGCTGGCTGTGTGGGGGGAGCACTGACAGTGCTGGCTGTGTGGGGGGAGCACTGATAATGCTGGCTGTGTGGGGGAGCACTGACAGTGCTGGCTGTGTGTGGGTGCACTGACACTGCTGGCAGTGTGTGGGTGCACTGACAGTGCTGGCTGTGTGGGGGAGCACTGACAGTGCTGGCTGTGTGGGGGAGCACTGAAAGTGCTGGCCGTGTGGTGGGAGCACTGACAGTGCTGGCTGTGCCTGGAGCACAGACAGTGCTGGCAGTGTGGGGGAGCACTGACAGTGCTGGCTGTGTGGTGGAGCACTGACAGAGCTGGCTGTGTGTGGGAGCACTGACAGTGCTGGCGGTGTGGGGGGAAGCACTGACAGTGCTGGCTGTGTGGTGGAGCACTGACAGAGCTGGCTGTGTGGGGGAGCACTGACAGGTCTGGCTGTGTGGTGGGAGCACTGACAGTGCTGGCTGTGCGCTGGAGCACTGACAGTGCTGGCTGTGTGCTGGGAGCACTGACAGTGCTGGCTGTGTGGGGGTGCACTGACAGTGCTGGCTGTGTGTGGGGGAGCACTGACAGTGCTCACTGTGTGGGGGAGCACTGACAGTGCTGGCTGTGTGTGGGTGCGCTGACAGTGCTGGCTGTGTGGGGGAGCACTGACACTGCTGGCAGTGTGGGGGAGCACTGACAGTGCTGGCTGTGTGGGGGAGCACTGACAGTGCTGTATGTGTGTGGGTGCACTGACACGGCTGGCTGTGTGGGGGAGCACTGACACTGCTGGCAGTGTGGGGGTGCACTGACAGTGCTGGCTGTGTGAGGTGTGAGGGAGCACTGGCAGTGCTGACTGTGTGGGGGAGCACTGACAGGTCTGGCTGTGTGGTGGGAGCACTGACAGTGCTGGCTGTATGGTGGGAGCACTGACAGTTCTGGCTGTGTGGGTAAGCACTGACAGTGCTGGCTGTGTGGGGGGAGCAATGACAGTGCTGGCTGTGTGGTGGGAGCACTGACAGTGCTGGCTGTGTGGGGGAGCACTGACAGTGCTGGCTGTGTGGGGAGCACTGACAGCGCTGGCTGTGTGGTGGGAGCTCTGACAGTGCTGGCTGTGTGGGGGGAGCACTGACAGTGCTGGCTGTGTGGGGGAGCACTGACAGTGCTGGCTGTGTGGTGGGAGCACTGACAGTGCTGGCTCTGTGGTGGGAGCACTGACAGTACTGGCTGTGTGGTGGGAGCACTGACAGTGCTGGCTGTGTGGGGGGAGCACTGGCAGTGCTGGCTGTGTGGTGGGAACACTGACAGTGCTGGCTGTGTGGTGGGAGCACTGACAATGCTGGCTGTTCGGGGGGAGCACTGCCAGTGCTGGCTGTGTGGGTGAGCACTGACAGTGCTGGCTGTGGGGGGTCCACTGACGGTGCTGGTTGTGTGGTGGGAGCATTGACAGTGCTGGCTGTGTGGGGGGAACACTGACAGTGCTGGCTGTGTGGAGGGAGCACTGACAGTGCTGGCTGTGTGGGGGAGCACTGACAGCGCTGGCTGTGTGGTGGGAGCACTGACAGCGCTGGCTGTGTGAGGGGAGCACTGACAGTCCTGGCTGTGTGGGGGGAGCATTGACAGTGCTGGCTGTGTGGTGGGAGCACTGACAGTGCTGTCTGTGTGGTGGGAGCACTGACAGTGCTGGCTGTGTGGGGGAGCGCTGACAGTGCTGGCTGTGTGGGGGAGCACTGACAGTGATGGCTGTGTGGTGGGAGCACTGACAGTGCTGGCTGTGTGGGGGAGCACTGATGGTGCTGGCTGTGTGGGGGAGCACTGACAGTGCTGGCTGTGTGGTGGGAGCACTGACAGTGCTGGCTGTGTGGTGGGAGCACTGACAGTGCTGGCTGTGTGAGGTGTGAGGGAGTACTGGCAGTGCTGGCTGTGTGGGGAGCACTGACAGAGCTGGCTGTGTGGGGGAGCACTGACAGTGCTGGCTGTGTGGTGGAGCACTGAGAGTGCTGGCTGTGTGGGGGAGCACTGACAGTGCTGGATTTGTGGGGGAGCACTGACAGTGCTGGCTGTGTGGGGAGCACTGACAGTACTGGCTGTGTGGGGGGCACTGACTGTGCTGGTTGTGTGGTGGGAGCATTGACAGTGCTGGCTGTGTGGGGGGAACACTGACAGTGCTGGCTGTGTGGAGGGAGCACTGACAGTGCTGGCTGTGTGGGGAGCACTGACAGCGCTGGCTGTGTGGTGGGAGCACTGACAGTGCTGGCTGTGTGGGGGGAGCACTGACAGTGCTGGCTGTGTGGGGGGAGCACTGACAGTGCTGGCTGTGTGGGTAAGCACTGACAGTGCTGGCTGTGTGGGGGGAGCACTGACAGTGCTGGATGTGTGTGGGTGCACTGACAGTCATGGCTGTGTGGGGGAGCACTGGCACTGCTGGCAGAGTGGGGGTGCACTGACAGTACTGGCTCTGTGGGGGAGCACTGACAGTGCTGGCTGTGTGGGGTTCCACTGACAGTGCTAGCTGTGTGTGGGGGAGCACTGACAGTGCTGGCTGTATGAGGGGAGCACTGCAGTGCTGGCTGTGTGGGGGAGAACTGACAGTGCTGGCTGTGTGGGGGAGCACACACTGTGCTGGCTGTGTGGTGGGAGCACTGACAGTGCTGGCTGTGTGGGTGGAGCACTGACAGTGCTGGCTGTGTGGGGAGCACTGACAGTACTGGATGTGTGCGGGAGCACTGACAGTGCTGGCTGTGTGGGGGAGCACAAACTGTGCTGGCTGTGTGGTGGGAGCACTGACAGTGCTGGCTGTGTGGGGGAGCACTGACAGTCCTGGCTGTGTGGGGGAGCACTGACAGTGCTGGCTGTGTGGGGAGCACTGACAGTGCTGGCTGTGTCGTGGGAGCACTGACAGTGCTGGCTGTGTGGGGAGCACTGACAGTGCTGGCTGTGTGTGGGGGAGCACTGACAGTGCTGGCTGTGTCGGGGAGCACTGACAGTGCTGGCAGTGTGTGGGTGCACTGACAGTGCTGGCTGTGTGGGGGAGCACTGACAGTGCTGGCAGTGTGTGGGTGCACTGACAGTGCTGGCAGTGTGGGGGAGCACTGACAGTGCTGGCTGTGTGGGGGAGCACTGACACTGCTGGCAGTGTGGGGGAGCACTGACAGTGCTGACTGTGTGGGGGAGCACTGACAGTGCTGGCTGTGTGTGGGTGCACTGACACTGCTGGCAGTGTGGGGGTGCACTGACAGTGCTGGCTGTGTGGGGGTGCACTGACAGTGCTGGCTGTTTGTGGGGAGCACTGAAAGTGCTGGCCGTGTGGTGGGAGCACTGACAGTGCTGGCTGTGTGGTGGAGCACTGACAGAGCTGGCTGTGTGGGGGAGCACTGACAGTGCTGGCTGTGTGGTGGTGCACTGACAGTGCTGGCTGTTTGTGGGGAGCACTGAAAGTGCTGGCCGTGTGGTGGGAGCACTGACAGTGCTGGCTGTGTCTGGAGCACAGACAGTGCTGGCAGTGTGGGGGGAGCACTGACAGTGCTGGCTGTGTGGGGGAGCACTGACGGTGCTGGCTGTGTGGGGGGAGCACTGACAGAGCTGGCTGTGTGGGGGAGCACTGACAGTGCTGGCTGTGTGGGGGAGCACTGACAGTGCTGGCTGTGTGGTGGAGCACTGACAGGTCTGGCTGTGTGGTGGGAGCACTGATAGTGCTGGCTGTGTGCGGGAGCACTGACAGTGCTGGCTGTGTGCTGGGAGCACTGACAGTGCTGGCTGTGTGGGGGAGCACTGACTGTGCTGACTGTGTGTGGGGGAGCACTGACAGTGCTCACTGTGTGGGGGAGCACTGACAGTGCTGGCTGTGTGTGGGTGCGCTGACAGTGCTGGCTGTGTGGGGGAGCATTGACACTGCTGGCAGTGTGGGGGAGCACTGACAGTGCTGGTTGTGAGGGGGAGCACTGACAGTGCTGGCTGTGTGTGGGTGCACTGATACGGCTGGCTATGTGGGGGAGCACTGACACTGCTGGCAGTGTGGGGGTGCACTGACAGTGCTGGCTGTGTGAGGTGTGAGGGAGCACTGGAAGTGCTGGCTGTGTCGTGGGAGCACTGACAGTGCTGGCTGTGTGGGGAGCACTGACAGTGCTGGCTGTGTGGTGGAGCACTGGCAGTGCTGGCTGTGTGGGGGGAGCACTGACAGTGCTGGCTGTGTGGTGGGAGCACTGACAGTGCTGGCTGTGTGGGGAGCACTGACAGTGCTGGCTGTGTGTGGGGGAGCACTGCCAGTGCTGGCTGTGTCGGGGAGCACTGACAGTGCTGGCAGTGTGTGGGTGCACTGACAGTGCTGGCTGTGTGGGGGAGCACTGACACTGCTGGCAGTGTGGGGGAGCACTGACAGTGCTGGCTGTGTGGGGGAGCACTGACACTGCTGGCAGTGTGGGGGAGCACTGACAGTGCTGACTGTGTGGGGGAGCACTGACAGTGCTGGCTGTGTGTGGGTGCACTGACACTGCTGGCAGTGTGGGGGTGCACTGACAGTGCTGGCTGTGTGGGGGTGCACTGACAGTGCTGGCTGTTTGTGGGGAGCACTGAAAGTGCTGGCCGTGTGGTGGGAGCACTGACAGTGCTGGCTGTGTGGTGGAGCACTGACAGAGCTGGCTGTGTGGGGGAGCACTGACAGTGCTGGCTGTGTGGTGGTGCACTGACAGTGCTGGCTGTTTGTGGGGAGCACTGAAAGTGCTGGCCGTGTGGTGGGAGCACTGACAGTGCTGGCTGTGTCTGGAGCACAGACAGTGCTGGCAGTGTGGGGGGAGCACTGACAGTGCTGGCTGTGTGGGGGAGCACTGACGGTGCTGGCTGTGTGGTGGGAGCACTGACAGAGCTGGCTGTGTGGGGGAGCACTGACAGTGCTGGCTGTGTGGTGGAGCACTGACAGGTCTGGCTGTGTGGTGGGAGCACTGATAGTGCTGGCTGTGTGCGGGAGCACTGACAGTGCTGGCTGTGTGCTGGGAGCACTGACAGTGCTGGCTGTGTGGGGGTGCACTGACTGTGCTGACTGTGTGTGGGGGAGCACTGACAGTGCTCACTGTGTGGGGGAGCACTGACAGTGCTGGCTGTGTGTGGGTGCGCTGACAGTGCTGGCTGTGTGGGGGAGCATTGACACTGCTGGCAGTGTGGGGGAGCACTGACAGTGCTGGCTGTGAGGGGGAGCACTGACAGTGCTGGCTGTGTGTGGGTGCACTGATACGACTGGCTATGTGGGGGAGCACTGACACTGCTGGCAGTGTGGGGGTGCACTGACAGTGCTGGCTGTGTGAGGTGTGAGGGAGCACTGGAAGTGCTGGCTGTGTGGGGGAGCACTGACAGGTCTGGCTGTGTGGTGGGAGCACTGACAGTGCTGGCTGTGTGGTGGGACCACTGACAGGTCTGGCTGTGTGGGTAAGCACTGACAGTGCTGGCTGTGTGGGGGAGCACTGACAGTGCTGGCTGTGTGGTGGGAGCACTGACAGTGCTGGCTGTGTGGGGGAGCACTGACAGTGCTGGCTGCGTGGGGAGCTCTGACAGCGCTGGCTGTGTGGTGGGAGCACTGACAGTGCTGGCTGTGTGGGGGAGCACTGACAGTGCTGGCTGTGTGGGGGAGCACTGACAGTGCTGGCTGTGTGGTGGGAGCACTGACAGTGCTGGCACTGTGGTGGGAGCACTGACAGTACTGGTTGTGTGGTGGAATCACTGACAGTGCTGGCTGTGTGGGGGGAGCACTGACAGTGCTGGCTGTGTGGTGGAAACACTGACAGTGCTGGCTGTGTGGTGGGAGCATTGACAGTGCTGGCTGTGTGGGGGGAACACTGACAGTGCTGGCTGTGTGGAGGGAGCACTGACAGTGCTGGCTGTGTGGGGGAGCACTGACAGCGCTGGCTGTGTGGTGGGAGCACTGACAGTGCTGGCTGTGTGAGGGGAGCACTGACAGTCCTGGCTGTGTGGGGGGGAGCATTGACAGTGCTGGCTGTGTGGTGGGAGCACTGACAGTGCTGGCTGTGTGGTGGGAGCACTGACAGTGCTGGCTGTGTGGGGGAGCGCTGACAGTGCTGGCTGTGTGCGGGAGCACTGACAGTGCTGGCTTTGTGGTGGGAGCACTGACAGTGCTGGCTGTGTGGGGGAGCACTGACGGTGCTGGTCGTGTGGGGGAGCACTGACAGTGCTGGCTGTGTGGTGGGAGCACTGACAGTGCTGGCTGTGTGGTGGGAGCACTGACAGTGCTGGCTGTGTGAGGTGTGAGGGAGTACTGGCAGTGCAGGCTGTGTGGGGAGCACTGACAGAGCTGGCTGTGTGGGTGAGCACTGACAGTGCTGGCTGTGTGGGGGATCCACTGACGGTGCTGGCTGTGTGGGGGAGCACTGACAGTGCTGGCTGTGTGGTGGGAGCACTGACAGTGCTGGCTGTGTGGTGAGCACAGACAGTGCTGGCTGTGTGGTGGGAGCACTGACAGTGCTGGCTGTGTGAGGGAGCACTGGCAGTGCTGGCTGTGTGGGGGAGCACTGACAGGGCTGGCTGTGTGGGGTGAGCACTGACAGTGTTGGCTGTGTGGTGGGAGCATTGACAGTGCTGGCTGTGTGGGGGAGGAATGACAGTGCTGGCTGTGTGGGGGAGCGCTGACAGTGCTGGCTGTGTGGGGGGTGCACTGACGGTGCTGGCTGTGTGGGTGAGCACTGACAGTGCTGGCTGTGTGGGGGAGCACTGACGGTGCTGACTGTGTGGGGGAGCACTGACAGTGCTGGCTGTGTGTTGGGAGCACTGACAGTGCTGGCTGTGTGGTGGGAGCACTGACAGTGCTGGCTGTGTGGTGGGAGCACTGACAGTGCTGGCTGTGTGGTGGGAGCACTGACAGTGCTGGCTGTGTGAGGTGTGAGGGAGCACTGGCAGTGCTGGCTCTGTGGTGGGAGCACTGACAGTGCTGGCTGTGTGGGGGAGCACTGACAGTGCTGGCTGTGTGCTGGGAGCACTGACAGTGCTGGCTGTGTGGGGGTGCACTGACAGTGCTGGCTGTGTGTGGGGGAGCACTGACAGTTCTCACTGTGTGGGGGAGCACTGACAGTGCTGGCTGTGTGGTGGGAGCACTGACAGTGCTGGCTGTGTGGGGGTGCACTGACAATGCTGGCTGTGTGGGGGAGCACTGACAGTTCTCACTGTGTGGGGGAGCACTGACAGTGCTGGCTGTGTGGTGGGAGCACTGACAGTGCTGGCTGTGTGGGGGAGCACTGACAGTGCTGGCTGTGTGGGTAGAGCACTGACAGTGCTGGCTGTGTGGGGGAGCACTGGCAGTACTGGCTGTTTGGGGTGAGCACTGACAGGGCTGGCTGTGTGGCGGAGCACTGACAGTACTGGCTGTTTGGGGGGAGCACTGACAGTGCTGGCTGTGTGGGGGAGCACTGTCAGTACTGGCTGTGTGGTGGGAGCACTGACAGTGCTGGCTGTGTGGGGGAGCACTGACAGTGCTGGCTGTTTGTGAGGAGCACTGAAAGTGCTGGCTGTGTGGTGGGAGCACTGACAGTGCTGGCTGTGTCTGGAGCAAAGACAGTGCTGGCAGTTTGGGGGGAGCACTGTCAGTGTTGGCTGTGTGGTGGGAGCATTGACAGTGCTGGCTGTGTGGGGGAGCACTGACAGTGCTCGCTGTGTGGGGGAGCGCTGACAGTTCTGGCTGTGTGAGGGGTGCACTGACGGTGCTGGCTGTGTGGGGGAGCACTGACAATGCTGGCTGTCTGGGGGAGCACTGACGGTGCTGGCTGTGTGGGGGAGCACTGACAGTGCTGGCTTTGTGGTGGGAGCACTGACAGTGCTGGCTGTGTTGTGGGTGCACTGACAGTGCTGGCTGTGTGGGGGAGCACTGACAGTGCTGGCTGTGTGGCGGAGCACTGACAGTACTGGCTGTGTGGGGGGAGCACTGACAGTGCTGGCTGTGTGGGGGAGCACTGACAGTGCTGGCTGTGTGGTGGGAGCACTGACAGTGCTGGCTGTGTGGGGGGAACACTGACAGTGCTGGCTGTGTGGTGGGAGCACTGACAATGCTGGCTGTGCGATGGGGAGCACTGCCAGTGCTGGCTGTGTGGGGGGAGCACTGACAGGGCTGGCTGTGTGGGGGGAGTATTGACAGTGCTGGCTGTGTGGGGGGAACACTGCCAGAGCTGGCTGTGTGGAGGGAGCACTGACAGGGCTGGCTGTGTGGGGGAGTACTGGCAGTGCTGGCTGTGTGGGTGGAGCACTGACAGGGCTGGCTGTGTGGTGGGAGCATTGACAGTGCTGGCTGTGTGGGGGAGCACTGACAGTGCTGGCTGTGTGGGGGAGCGCTGACAATGCTGGCTGTGTGGGGGGTGCACTGACGGTGCTGGCTGTGTGGGTGAGCACTGACAGTGCTGGCTGTGTGGGGGAGCACTGACGGTGCTGGCTGTGTGGGGGAGCACTGACAGTGCTGGCTGTGTGGTGGGAGTACTGACAGTGCTGGCTGTGTGGTGGGAGCACTGACAGTGCTGGCTGTTTGGGGGAGCACTGACAGTGCTGACTGTGTGGTGGGAGCACTGACAGTGCTGGCTGTGTGGTGGGAGCACTGACAGTTCTGGCTGTGTGGGTAAGCACTGACAGTGCTGGCTGTGTGGGGGGAGCACTGACAGTGCTGGCTGTTTGGTGGGAGCACTGACAGTGCTGGCTGTGTGGGGGAGCACTGACAGTGCTGGCTGTGTGGGGAGCACTGACTGTGCTGGCTGTGTGGGGGAGCACTGACAGTGCTGGCTGCGTGGGGGGTGCACTGACAGTGCTGGCTGTGTGGAGTGAGCACTGACAGTGCTGGCTGTTTGGGAGCACTGACAGCGCTGGTTGTGTGGTGGGCGCACTGACAGTGCTGGCTGTGTGGGGGGAGCACTGAGAGTGCTGGCTGTGTGGGGGGAGCACTGACAGTGCTGGCTGTGTGGTGCGAGCACTGACAGTGCTGGCTCTGTGGTGGGAGCACTGACAGTGCTGGCTGTGTGGGGGGAGTACTGACAGTGCTGGCTGTGTGGGGGAGCACTGACAGTGCTGGCTGTGTGGGGCGTGCACTGACGGTGCTGGCTGTGTGGGTGAGCACTGACAGTGCTGGCTGTGTGGGGGTCCACTGACGGTGCTGGCTGTGTGGGGCAGCACTGACTGTGCTGGCTGTGTGGTGGGAGCACTGACAGTGCTGGCTGTGTGGGGGTGCGCTGACAGTGCTGGCTGTGTGGGGGAGCGCTGACAGTGCTGGCTGTGTGGGGGGTGCACTGACGGTGCTGGCTGTGTGGGTGAGCACTGACAGTGCTGGCTGTGTGGGGAGCACTGACGGTGCTGGCTGTGCGGGGGAGCACTGACAGTGCTGGCTGTGTGGTGGGAGCACTGACAGTGCTGGCTGTGTGGTGGGAGCACTGACAGTGCTGGCTGTGCGAGGTGTGAGGGAGTACTGGCAGTGCTGGCTGTGTAGGGGAGCACTGACAGAGCTGGCTGTGTGGGGGAGCACTGACAGTGCTGGCTGTGTGGTAGAGCACTGACAGTGCTGGCTGTGTGGGGGAGCACTGACAGTGCTGGCTGTGTGGGGTGAGCACTGACAGTGCTGGCTGTGTGGGGAGCACTGACAGTACTGGCTGTGTGGGGGAGCACTGACAGTGCTGGCTGTGTGTGGGTGCACTGACACTGCTGGCAGTGTGGGGGTGCACTGACAGTGCTGGCTGTGTGGGGGAGCACTGACAGTGCTGGCTGTTTGTGGGGAGCACTGAAAGTGTTGGCCGTGTGGTGGGAGCACTGACACTGCTGGCAGTGTGGGGGTGCACTGACAGTGCTGGCTGTGTGAGGTGTGAGGGAGCACTGGCAGTGCTGGCTGTGTGGGGGAGCACTGACAGTTCTGGCTGTGTGGTGGGAGCACTGACAGTGCTGGCTGTGTGGTGGGAGCACTGACAGTTCTGGCTGTGTGGGTAAGCACTGACAGTGCTGGCTGTGTGGGGGGAGCGCTGACAGTGCTGGCTGTGTGGTGGGAGCACTGACAGTGCTGGTTGTGTGGGGGAGCACTGACAGTGCTGGCTGTGTGGTCGGAGCATTGACAGTGCTGGCTGTGTGGGGAAGCACTGACAGTGCTGGCTGTGAGGGGAGCACTGACAGTGCTGGCTGTGTGGGGGAGCACTGACAGTGCTGGCTGCGTAGGGCGTGCACTGACAGTGCTGGCTGTGTGTGGTAGCAGTGACAGTGCTGGCTCTGTGGGGGGAACACTGACAGTGCTGGCTGTGTGGAGGGAGCACTGACAGTGCTGGCTGTCTGGGGGTGCACTGACAGTGCTGGCTGTGTGGGTGAGCACTGACAGTGCTGGCTGTGTGGGGGAGCACTGACGGTGCTGGCTGTGTGGGGGAGCACTGACAGTGCTGGCTGTGTGGTGGGAGTACTGACAGTGTTGGCTGTGTGGTGGGAGCACTGACAGTGCTGGCTGTTTGGGGGAGCACTGACAGTGCTGGCTGTGTGGTGGGAGCACTGACAGTGCTGGCTGTGTGGTGGGAGCACTGACAGTTCTGGCTGTGTGGGTAAGCACTGACAGTGCTGGCTGTGTGGGGGGAGCACTGACAGTGCTGGCTGTTTGGTGGGAGCACTGACAGTGCTGGCTGTGTGGGGGAGCACTGACAGTGCTGGCTGTGTGGGGAGCACTGACTGGGCTGGCTGTGTGGGGGAGCACTGACAGTGCTGGCTGCGTGGGGGGTGCACTGACAGTGCTGGCTGTGTGGGGAGCACTGACTGGGCTGGCTGTGTGGGGGAGCACTGACAGTGCTGGCTGTGTGGGGGAGCACTGACAGTGCTGGCAGTGTGGAGTGAGCACTGACAGTGCTGGCTGTTTGGGAGCACTGACAGCGCTGGTTGTGTGGTGGGCGCACTGACAGTGCTGGCTGTGTGGGGGAGCACTGACAGTGCTGGCTGTGTGGTGGGAGCACTGACAGTGCTGGCTCTGTGGTGGGAGCACTGACAGTGCTGGCTGTGTGGGGGAGCACTGACAGTGCTGGCTGTGTGGGGCGTGCACTGACGGTGCTGGCTGTGTGGGTGAGCACTGACAGTGCTGGCTGTGTGGGGGTCCACTGACGGTGCTGGCTATATGGGGCAGCACTGACTGTGCTGGCTGTGTGGTGGGAGCACTGACAGTGCTGGCTGTGTGGGGGAGCGCTGACAGTGCTGGCTGTGTGGGGGAGCGCTGACAGTGCTGGCTGTGTGGGGGGTGCACTGACGGTGCTGGCTGTGTGGGTGAGCACTGACAGTGCTGGCTGTGTGGGGAGCACTGACGGTGCTGGCTGTGTGGGGGAGCACTGACAGTGCTGGCTGTGTGGTGGGAGCACTGACATTGCTGGCTGTGTGGTGGGAGCACTGACAGTGCTGGCTGTGCGAGGTGTGAGGGAGTACTGGCAGTGCTGGCTGTGTAGGGGAGCACTGACAGAGCTGGCTGTGTGGGGGAGCACTGACAGTGCTGGCTGTGTGGTAGAGCACTGACAGTGCTGGCTGTGTGGGGGAGCACTGACAGTGCTGGCTGTGTGGGGTGAGCACTGACAGTGCTGGCTGTGTGGGGAGCACTGACAGTACTGGCTGTGTGGGGGAGCACTGACAGTGCTGGCTGTGTGTGGGTGCACTGACACTGCTGGCAGTGTGGGGGTGCACTGACAGTGCTGGCTGTGTGGGGGAGCACCGACAGTGCTGGCTGTTTGTGGGGAGCACTGAAAGTGTTGGCCGTGTGTTGGGAGCACTGACACTGCTGGCAGTGTGGGGGTGCACTGACAGTGCTGGCTGTGTGAGGTGTGAGGGAGCACTGGCAGTGCTGGCTGTGTGTGTAAGCACTGACAGTGCTGGCTGTGTGGGGGAGCACTGACAGTTCTGGCTGTGTGGTGGGAGCACTGACAGTGCTGGCTGTGTGGTGGGAGCACTGACAGTTCTGGCTGTGTGGGTAAGCACTGACAGTGCTGGCTGTGTGGGGGAGCGCTGACAGTGCTGGCTGTGTGGTGGGAGCACTGACAGTGCTGGTTGTGTGGGGGAGCACTGACAGTGCTGGCTGTGTGGTCGGAGCATTGACAGTGCTGGCTGTGTGGGGAAGCACTGACAGTGCTGGCTGTGAGGGGAGCACTGACAGTGCTAGCTGTGTGGGGGAGCACTGACAGTGCTGGCTGCGTAGGGCGTGCACTGACAGTGCTGGCTGTGTGTGGTAGCACTGACAGTGCTGGCTCTGTGGGGGGAACACTGACAGTGCTGGCTGTGTGGAGGGAGCACAGACAGTGCTGGATGTCTGGGGGAGCACTGACAGCGCTGGCTGTGTGGTGGGAGCACTGACAGTGCTGGCTGTGTGGGGGGAGCACTGACAGTGCTGGCTGTGTGGGGGGAGCACTGACAGTGCTGGCTGTGTGGTGGGAGCACTGACAGTGCTGGCTCTGTGGTGGGAGCACTGACAGTACTGGCTGTGTGGTGGGAGCACTGACAGTGCTGGCTGTGTGGGGGGAGCACTGACAGTGCTGTCTGTGTGGTGGGAACACTGACAGTGCTGGCTGTGTGAGGTGTGAGGGAGTACTGGCAGTGCTGGCTGTGTGGGGGAGCACTGCCAGAGCTGGCTGTGTGGGGGAGCACTGACAGTGCTGGCTGTGTGGTAGAGCACTGACAGTGCTGGCTGTGTGGGGGAGCACTGACAGTGCTGGCTGTGTGGGGGGAGCACTGACAGTACTGGCTGTGTGGTGTGAGCACTGACAGTGCTAGCTGTGTGGGGGAGCATTGACAGTGCTGGCTGTGTGGTGGGAGCACTGACAGTGCTGGCTGTGTGGTGGGAGCACTGACAGTGCTGGCTGTGTGGGGGAGCGCTGACAGTGCTGGCTGTGTGGGCGAGCACTGACAGTGATGGCTGTGTGGTGGGAGCACTGACAGTGCTGGCTGTGTGGGGGAGCACTGACGGTGCTGGCTGTGTGGGGGAGCACTGACAGTGCTGGCTGTGTGGTGGGAGCACTGATAGTGCTGGCTGTGCGAGGTGTGAGGGAGTACTGGCAGTGCTGGCTGTGTAGGGGAGCACTGACAGAGCTGGCTGTGTGGGGGAGCACTGACAGTGCTGGCTGTGTGGTAGAGCACTGACAGTGCTGGCTGTGTGGGGAGCACTGACAGTGCTGGCTGTGTGGGGTGAGCACTGACAGTGCTGGCTGTGTGGGGAGCACTGACAGTACTGGCTGTGTGGGGGAGCACTGACAGTGCTGGCTGTGTGGGGGTGCACTGACAGTGCTGGCTGTGTGGGGAGCACTGACAGTACTGGCTGTGTGGTGGGTGCACTGACAGTGCTGGCAGTGTGGGGGTGCACTGACAGTGCTGGCTGTGTGGGGGAGCACTGACAGTGCTGGCTGTTTGTGGGGAGCACTGAAAGTGTTGGCAGTGTGGTGGGAGCACTGACACTGCTGGCAGTGTGGGGGTGCACTGACAGTGCTGGCTGTGTGAGGTGTGAGGGAGCATTGGCAGTGCTGGCTGTGTGGGGGAGCACTGACAGTTCTGGCTGTGTGGTGGGAGCACTGACAGTGCTGGCTGTGTGGTGGGAGCACTGACAGTTCTGGCTGTGTGGGTAAGCACTGACAGTGCTGGCTGTGTGGGGGGAGCGCTGACAGTGCTGGCTGTGTGGTGGGAGCACTGACAGTGCTGGCTGTGTGGTCGGAGCATTGACAGTGCTGGCTGTGTGGGGAAGCACTGACAGTGCTGGCTGTGAGGGGAGCACTGACAGTGCTGGCTGTGTGGGGGAGCACTGACAGTGCTGGCTGCGTAGGGCGTGCACTGACAGTGCTGGCTGTGTGTGGTAGCACTGACAGTGCTGGCTATGTGGGGGGAACACTGACAGTGCTGGCTGTGTGGAGGGAGCACTGACAGTGCTGGCTGTCTGGGGGAGCACTGACAGCGCTGGCTGTGTGGGGGAGCACTGACAGTTCTGGCTGTGTGGTGGGAGCACTGACAGTGCTGGCTGTGTGGTGGGAGCACTGACAGTTCTGGCTGTGTGGGTAAGCACTGACAGTGCTGGCTGTGTGGGGGGAGCGCTGACAGTGCTGGCTGTGTGGTGGGAGCACTGACAGTGCTGGTTGTGTGGGGGAGCACTGACAGTGCTGGCTGTGTGGTCGGAGCATTGACAGTGCTGGCTGTGTGGGGAAGCACTGACAGTGCTGGCTGTGAGGGGAGCACTGACAGTGCTGGCTGTGTGGGGGAGGACTGACAGTGCTGGCTGCGTAGGGCGTGCACTGACAGTGCTGGCTCTGTGGTGGGAGCACTGACAGTACTGGCTGTGTGGTGGGAGCAGTGACAGTGCTGGCTGTGTGGGGGGAGCACTGACAGTGCTGTCTGTGTGGTGGGAACACTGACAGTGCTGGCTGTGTGAGGTGTGAGGGAGTACTGGCAGTGCTGGCTGTGTGGGGGAGCACTGCCAGAGCTGGCTGTGTGGGGGAGCACTGACAGTGCTGGCTGTGTGGTAGAGCACTGACAGTTCTGGCTGTGTGGGGGAGCACTGACAGTGCTGGCTGTGTGGGGGGAGCACTGACAGTACTGGCTGTGTGGTGTGAGCTCTGACAGTGCTGGCTGTGTGGGGGAGCATTGACAGTGCTGGCTGTGTGGTGGGAGCACTGACAGTGCTGGCTGTGTGGTGGGAGCACTGACAGTGCTGGCTGTGTGGGGGAGCGCTGACAGTGCTGGCTGTGTGGGCGAGCACTGACAGTGCTGGCTGTGTGGTGGGAGCACTGACAGTGCTGGCTGTGTGGGGGAGCACTGACGGTGCTGGCTGTGTGGGGGAGCACTGACAGTGCTGGCTGTGTGGTGGGAGCACTGATAGTGCTGGCTGTGCGAGGTGTGAGGGAGTACTGGCAGTGCTGGCTGTGTAGGGGAGCACTGACAGAGCTGGCTGTGTGGGGGAGCACTGACAGTGCTGGCTGTGTGGTAGAGCACTGACAGTGCTGGCTGTGTGGGGGAGCACTGACAGTGCTGGCTGTGTGGGGTGAGCACTGACAGTGCTGGCTGTGTGGGGAGCACTGACAGTACTGGCTGTGTGGGGGAGCACTGACAGTGCTGGCTGTGTGTGGGTGCACTGACACTGCTGGCAGTGTGGGGGTGCACTGACAGTGCTGGCTGTGTGGGGGAGCACTGACAGTGCTGGCTGTTTGTGGGGAGCACTGAAAGTGTTGGCCGTGTGGTGGGAGCACTGACACTGCTGGCAGTGTGGGGGTGCACTGACAGTGCTGGCTGTGTGAGGTGTGAGGGAGCACTGGCAGTGCTGGCTGTGTGGGGGAGCACTGACAGTTCTGGCTGTGTGGTGGGAGCACTGACAGTGCTGGCTGTGTGGTGGGAGCACTGACAGTTCTGGCTGTGTGGGTAAGCACTGACAGTGCTGGCTGTGTGGGGGGAGCGCTGACAGTGCTGGCTGTGTGGTGGGAGCACTGACAGTGCTGGTTGTGTGGGGGAGCACTGACAGTGCTGGCTGTGTGGTCGGAGCATTGACAGTGCTGGCTGTGTGGGGAAGCACTGACAGTGCTGGCTGTGAGGGGAGCACTGACAGTGCTGGCTGTGTGGGGGAGCACTGACAGTGCTGGCTGCGTAGGGCTTGCACTGACAGTGCTGGCTGTGTGTGGTAGCACTGACAGTGCTGGCTCTGTGGGGGGAACACTGACAGTGCTGGCTGTGTGGAGGGAGCACTGACAGTGCTGGCTGTCTGGGGGAGCACTGACAGCGCTGGCTGTGTGGTGGGAGCACTGACAGTGCTGGCTGTGTGGGGGGAGCACTGACAGTGCTGGCTGTGTGGGGGGAGCACTGACAGTGCTGGCTGTGTGGTGGGAGCACTGACAGTGCTGGCTCTGTGGTGGGAGCACTGACAGTACTGGCTGTGTGGTGGGAGCACTGACAGTGCTGGCTGTGTGGGGGGAGCACTGACAGTGCTGTCTGTGTGGTGGGAACACTGACAGTGCTGGCTGTGTGAGGTGTGAGGGAGTACTGGCAGTGCTGGCTGTGTGGGGGAGCACTGCCAGAGCTGGCTGTGTGGGGGAGCACTGACAGTGCTGGCTGTGTGGTAGAGCACTGACAGTGCTGGCTGTGTGGGGGAGCACTGACAGTGCTGGCTGTGTGGGGGGAGCACTGACAGTACTGGCTGTGTGGTGTGAGCACTGACAGTGCTGGCTGTGTGGGGGAGCATTGACAGTGCTGGCTGTGTGGTGGGAGCACTGACAGTGCTGGCTGTGTGGTGGGAGCACTGACAGTGCTGGCTGTGTGGGGGAGCGCTGACAGTGCTGGCTGTGTGGGCGAGCACTGACAGTGCTGGCTGTGTGGTGGGAGCACTGACAGTGCTGGCTGTGTGGGCGGGCACTGACAGTGCTGGCTGTGTGGGGGGAGCACTGACAGTGCTGGCTGTGTGGTGGAAACACTGACAGTGCTGGCTGTGTGGTGGGAGCATTGACAGTGCTGGCTGTGTGGGGGGAACACTGACAGTGCTGGCTGTGTGGAGGGAGCACTGACAGTGCTGGCTGTGTGGGGGAGCACTGACAGCGCTGGCTGTGTGGTGGGAGCACTGACAGTGCTGGCTGTGTGAGGGGAGCACTGACAGTCCTGGCTGTGTGGGGGGGAGCATTGACAGTGCTGGCTGTGTGGTGGGAGCACTGACAGTGCTGGCTGTGTGGTGGGAGCACTGACAGTGCTGGCTGTCTGGGGGAGCACTGACAGCGCTGGCTGTGTGGTGGGAGCACTGACAGTGCTGGCTGTGTGGGGGGAGCACTGACAGTGCTGGCTGTGTGGGGGGAGCACTGACAGTGCTGGCTGTGTGGTGGGAGCACTGACAGTGCTGGCTCTGTGGTGGGAGCACTGACAGTACTGGCTGTGTGGTGGGAGCAGTGACAGTGCTGGCTGTGTGGGGGGAGCACTGACAGTGCTGTCTGTGTGGTGGGAACACTGACAGTGCTGGCTGTGTGAGGTGTGAGGGAGTACTGGCAGTGCTGGCTGTGTGGGGGAGCACTGCCAGAGCTGGCTGTGTGGGGGAGCACTGACAGTGCTGGCTGTGTGGTAGAGCACTGACAGTTCTGGCTGTGTGGGGGAGCACTGACAGTGCTGGCTGTGTGGGGGGAGCACTGACAGTACTGGCTGTGTGGTGTGAGCTCTGACAGTGCTGGCTGTGTGGGGGAGCATTGACAGTGCTGGCTGTGTGGTGGGAGCACTGACAGTGCTGGCTGTGTGGTGGGAGCACTGACAGTGCTGGCTGTGTGGGGGAGCGCTGACAGTGCTGGCTGTGTGGGCGAGCACTGACAGTGCTGGCTGTGTGGTGGGAGCACTGACAGTGCTGGCTGTGTGGGGGAGCACTGACGGTGCTGGCTGTGTGGGGGAGCACTGACAGTGCTGGCTGTGTGGTGGGAGCACTGATAGTGCTGGCTGTGCGAGGTGTGAGGGAGTACTGGCAGTGCTGGCTGTGTAGGGGAGCACTGACAGAGCTGGCTGTGTGGGGGAGCACTGACAGTGCTGGCTGTGTGGTAGAGCACTGACAGTGCTGGCTGTGTGGGGGAGCACTGACAGTGCTGGCTGTGTGGGGTGAGCACTGACAGTGCTGGCTGTGTGGGGAGCACTGACAGTACTGGCTGTGTGGGGGAGCACTGACAGTGCTGGCTGTGTGTGGGTGCACTGACACTGCTGGCAGTGTGGGGGTGCACTGACAGTGCTGGCTGTGTGGGGGAGCACTGACAGTGCTGGCTGTTTGTGGGGAGCACTGAAAGTGTTGGCCGTGTGGTGGGAGCACTGACACTGCTGGCAGTGTGGGGGTGCACTGACAGTGCTGGCTGTGTGAGGTGTGAGGGAGCACTGGCAGTGCTGGCTGTGTGGGGGAGCACTGACAGTTCTGGCTGTGTGGTGGGAGCACTGACAGTGCTGGCTGTGTGGTGGGAGCACTGACAGTTCTGGCTGTGTGGGTAAGCACTGACAGTGCTGGCTGTGTGGGGGGAGCGCTGACAGTGCTGGCTGTGTGGTGGGAGCACTGACAGTGCTGGTTGTGTGGGGGAGCACTGACAGTGCTGGCTGTGTGGTCGGAGCATTGACAGTGCTGGCTGTGTGGGGAAGCACTGACAGTGCTGGCTGTGAGGGGAGCACTGACAGTGCTGGCTGTGTGGGGGAGCACTGACAGTGCTGGCTGCGTAGGGCTTGCACTGACAGTGCTGGCTGTGTGTGGTAGCACTGACAGTGCTGGCTCTGTGGGGGGAACACTGACAGTGCTGGCTGTGTGGAGGGAGCACTGACAGTGCTGGCTGTCTGGGGGAGCACTGACAGCGCTGGCTGTGTGGTGGGAGCACTGACAGTGCTGGCTGTGTGGGGGGAGCACTGACAGTGCTGGCTGTGTGGGGGGAGCACTGACAGTGCTGGCTGTGTGGTGGGAGCACTGACAGTGCTGGCTCTGTGGTGGGAGCACTGACAGTACTGGCTGTGTGGTGGGAGCACTGACAGTGCTGGCTGTGTGGGGGGAGCACTGACAGTGCTGTCTGTGTGGTGGGAACACTGACAGTGCTGGCTGTGTGAGGTGTGAGGGAGTACTGGCAGTGCTGGCTGTGTGGGGGAGCACTGCCAGAGCTGGCTGTGTGGGGGAGCACTGACAGTGCTGGCTGTGTGGTAGAGCACTGACAGTGCTGGCTGTGTGGGGGAGCACTGACAGTGCTGGCTGTGTGGGGGGAGCACTGACAGTACTGGCTGTGTGGTGTGAGCACTGACAGTGCTGGCTGTGTGGGGGAGCATTGACAGTGCTGGCTGTGTGGTGGGAGCACTGACAGTGCTGGCTGTGTGGTGGGAGCACTGACAGTGCTGGCTGTGTGGGGGAGCGCTGACAGTGCTGGCTGTGTGGGCGAGCACTGACAGTGCTGGCTGTGTGGTGGGAGCACTGACAGTGCTGGCTGTGTGGGCGGGCACTGACAGTGCTGGCTGTGTGGGGGGAGCACTGACAGTGCTGGCTGTGTGGTGGAAACACTGACAGTGCTGGCTGTGTGGTGGGAGCATTGACAGTGCTGGCTGTGTGGGGGGAACACTGACAGTGCTGGCTGTGTGGAGGGAGCACTGACAGTGCTGGCTGTGTGGGGGAGCACTGACAGCGCTGGCTGTGTGGTGGGAGCACTGACAGTGCTGGCTGTGTGAGGGGAGCACTGACAGTCCTGGCTGTGTGGGGGGGAGCATTGACAGTGCTGGCTGTGTGGTGGGAGCACTGACAGTGCTGGCTGTGTGGTGGGAGCACTGACAGTGCTGGCTGTGTGGGGGAGCGCTGACAGTGCTGGCTGTGTGCGGGAGCACTGACAGTGCTGGCTTTGTGGTGGGAGCACTGACAGTGCTGGCTGTGTGGGGGAGCACTGACGGTGCTGGTCGTGTGGGGGAGCACTGACAGTGCTGGCTGTGTGGTGGGAGCACTGACAGTGCTGGCTGTGTGGTGGGAGCACTGACAGTGCTGGCTGTGTGAGGTGTGAGGGAGTACTGGCAGTGCAGGCTGTGTGGGGAGCACTGACAGAGCTGGCTGTGTGGGTGAGCACTGACAGTGCTGGCTGTGTGGGGGATCCACTGACGGTGCTGGCTGTGTGGGGGAGCACTGACAGTGCTGGCTGTGTGGTGGGAGCACTGACAGTGCTGGATGTGTGGTGAGCACAGACAGTGCTGGCTGTGTGGTGGGAGCACTGACAGTGCTGGCTGTGTGAGGGAGCACTGGCAGTGCTGGCTGTGTGGGGGAGCACTGACAGGGCTGGCTGTGTGGGGTGAGCACTGACAGTGTTGGCTGTGTGGTGGGAGCATTGACAGTGCTGGCTGTGTGGGGGAGGAATGACAGTGCTGGCTGTGTGGGGGAGCGCTGACAGTGCTGGCTGTGTGGGGGGTGCACTGACGGTGCTGGCTGTGTGGGTGAGCACTGACAGTGCTGGCTGTGTGGGGGAGCACTGACGGTGCTGACTGTGTGGGGGAGCACTGACAGTGCTGGCTGTGTGTTGGGAGCACTGACAGTGCTGGCTGTGTGGTGGGAGCACTGACAGTGCTGGCTGTGTGGTGGGAGCACTGACAGTGCTGGCTGTGTGGTGGGAGCACTGACAGTGCTGGCTGTGTGAGGTGTGAGGGAGCACTGGCAGTGCTGGCTCTGTGGTGGGAGCACTGACAGTGCTGGCTGTGTGGGGGAGCACTGACAGTGCTGGCTGTGTGCTGGGAGCACTGACAGTGCTGGCTGTGTGGGGGTGCACTGACAGTGCTGGCTGTGTGTGGGGGAGCACTGACAGTTCTCACTGTGTGGGGGAGCACTGACAGTGCTGGCTGTGTGGTGGGAGCACTGACAGTGCTGGCTGTGTGGGGGTGCACTGACAATGCTGGCTGTGTGGGGGAGCACTGACAGTTCTCACTGTGTGGGGGAGCACTGACAGTGCTGGCTGTGTGGTGGGAGCACTGACAGTGCTGGCTGTGTGGGGGAGCACTGACAGTGCTGGCTGTGTGGGTAGAGCACTGACAGCGCTGGCTGTGTGGGGGAGCACTGGCAGTACTGGCTGTTTGGGGGAGCACTGACAGGGCTGGCTGTGTGGCGGAGCACTGACAGTACTGGCTGTTTGGGGGGAGCACTGACAATGCTGGCTGTGTGGGGGAGCACTGTCAGTACTGGCTGTGTGGTGGGAGCACTGACAGTGCTGGCTGTGTGGGGGAGCACTGACAGTGCTGGCTGTTTGTGAGGAGCACTGAAAGTGCTGGCTGTGTGGTGGGAGCACTGACAGTGCTGGCTGTGTCTGGAGCAAAGACAGTGCTGGCAGTTTGGGGGGAGCACTGTCAGTGTTGGCTGTGTGGTGGGAGCATTGACAGTGCTGGCTGTGTGGGGGAGCACTGACAGTGCTCGCTGTGTGGGGGAGCGCTGACAGTTCTGGCTGTGTGAGGGGTGCACTGACGGTGCTGGCTGTGTGGGGGAGCACTGACAATGCTGGCTGTCTGGGGGAGCACTGACGGTGCTGGCTGTGTGGGGGAGCACTGACAGTGCTGGCTTTGTGGTGGGAGCACTGACAGTGCTGGCTGTGTTGTGGGTGCACTGACAGTGCTGGCTGTGTGGGGGAGCACTGACAGTGCTGGCTGTGTGGCGGAGCACTGACAGTACTGGCTGTGTGGGGGGAGCACTGACAGTGCTGGCTGTGTGGGGGAGCACTGACAGTGCTGGCTGTGTGGTGGGAGCACTGACAGTGCTGGCTGTGTGGGGGGAACACTGACAGTGCTGGCTGTGTGGTGGGAGCACTGACAATGCTGGCTGTGCGATGGGGAGCACTGCCAGTGCTGGCTGTGTGGGGGGAGCACTGACAGTGCTGGCTGTGTGTGGGGAGCACTGACAGGGCTGGCTGTGTGGGGGGAGTATTGACAGTGCTGGCTGTGTGGGGGGAACACTGCCAGAGCTGGCTGTGTGGAGGGAGCACTGACAGGGCTGGCTGTGTGGGGGAGTACTGGCAGTGCTGGCTGTGTGGGGGGAGCACTGACAGGGCTGGCTGTGTGGTGGGAGCATTGACAGTGCTGGCTGTGTGGGGGAGCACTGACAGTGCTGGCTGTGTGGGGGAGCGCTGACAATGCTGGCTGTGTGGGGGGTGCACTGACGGTGCTGGCTGTGTGGGTGAGCACTGACAGTGCTGGCTGTGTGGGGGAGCACTGACGGTGCTGGCTGTGTGGGGGAGCACTGACAGTGCTGGCTGTGTGGTGGGAGTACTGACAGTGCTGGCTGTGTGGTGGGAGCACTGACAGTGCTGGCTGTTTGGGGGAGCACTGACAGTGCTGGCTGTGTGGTGGGAGCACTGACAGTGCTGGCTGTGTGGTGGGAGCACTGACAGTTCTGGCTGTGTGGGTAAGCACTGACAGTGCTGGCTGTGTGGGGGGAGCACTGACAGTGCTGGCTGTTTGGTGGGAGCACTGACAGTGCTGGCTGTGTGGGGGAGCACTGACAGTGCTGGCTGTGTGGGGAGCACTGACTGTGCTGGCTGTGTGGGGGAGCACTGACAGTGCTGGCTGCGTGGGGGGTGCACTGACAGTGCTGGCTGTGTGGAGTGAGCACTGACAGTGCTGGCTGTTTGGGAGCACTGACAGCGCTGGTTGTGTGGTGGGCGCACTGACAGTGCTGGCTGTGTGGGGGGAGCACTGAGAGTGCTGGCTGTGTGGGGGGAGCACTGACAGTGCTGGCTGTGTGGTGCGAGCACTGACAGTGCTGGCTCTGTGGTGGGAGCACTGACAGTGCTGGCTGTGTGGGGGGAGTACTGACAGTGCTGGCTGTGTGGGGGAGCACTGACAGTGCTGGCTGTGTGGGGCGTGCACTGACGGTGCTGGCTGTGTGGGTGAGCACTGACAGTGCTGGCTGTGTGGGGGTCCACTGACGGTGCTGGCTGTGTGGGGCAGCACTGTCTGTGCTGGCTGTGTGGTGGGAGCACTGACAGTGCTGGCTGTGTGGGGGTGCGCTGACAGTGCTGGCTGTGTGGGGGAGCGCTGACAGTGCTGGCTGTGTGGGGGGTGCACCGACGGTGCTGGCTGTGTGGGTGAGCACTGACAGTGCTGGCTGTGTGGGGAGCACTGACGGTGCTGGCTGTGTGGGGGAGCACTGACAGTGCTGGCTGTGTGGTGGGAGCACTGACAGTGCTGGCTGTGTGGTGGGAGCACTGACAGTGCTGGCTGTGCGAGGTGTGAGGGAGTACTGGCAGTGCTGGCTGTGTAGGGGAGCACTGACAGAGCTGGCTGTGTGGGGGAGCACTGACAGTGCTGGCTGTGTGGTAGAGCACTGACAGTGCTGGCTGTGTGGGGGAGCACTGACAGTGCTGGCTGTGTGGGGTGAGCACTGACAGTGCTGGCTGTGTGGGGAGCACTGACAGTACTGGCTGTGTGGGGGAGCACTGACAGTGCTGGCTGTGTGTGGGTGCACTGACACTGCTGGCAGTGTGGGGGTGCACTGACAGTGCTGGCTGTGTGGGGGAGCACTGCCAGTGCTGGCTGTTTGTGGGGAGCACTGAAAGTGTTGGCCGTGTGGTGGGAGCACTGACACTGCTGGCAGTGTGGGGGTGCACTGACAGTGCTGGCTGTGTGAGGTGTGAGGGAGCACTGGCAGTGCTGGCTGTGTGGGGGAGCACTGACAGTTCTGGCTGTGTGGTGGGAGCACTGACAGTGCTGGCTGTGTGGTGGGAGCACTGACAGTTCTGGCTGTGTGGGTAAGCACTGACAGTGCTGGCTGTGTGGGGGGAGCGCTGACAGTGCTGGCTGTGTGGTGGGAGCACTGACAGTGCTGGTTGTGTGGGGGAGCACTGACAGTGCTGGCTGTGTGGTCGGAGCATTGACAGTGCTGGCTGTGTGGGGAAGCACTGACAGTGCTGGCTGTGAGGGGAGCACTGACAGTGCTGGCTGTGTGGGGGAGCACTGACAGTGCTGGCTGCGTAGGGCGTGCACTGACAGTGCTGGCTGTGTGTGGTAGCAGTGACAGTGCTGGCTCTGTGGGGGGAACACTGACAGTGCTGGCTGTGTGGAGGGAGCACTGACAGTGCTGGCTGTCTGGGGGTGCACTGACAGTGCTGGCTGTGTGGGTGAGCACTGACAGTGCTGGCTGTGTGGGGGAGCACTGACGGTGCTGGCTGTGTGGGGGAGCACTGACAGTGCTGGCTGTGTGGTGGGAGTACTGACAGTGCTGGCTGTGTGGTGGGAGCACTGACAGTGCTGGCTGTTTGGGGGAGCACTGACAGTGCTGGCTGTGTGGTGGGAGCACTGAAAGTGCTGGCTGTGTGGTGGGAGTACTGACAGTGCTGGCTGTGTGGGGGAGCGCTGACAGTGCTGGCTGTGTGGGGGAGCGCTGACAGTGCTGGCTGTGTGGGGGGTGCACTGACGGTGCTGGCTGTGTGGGTGAGCACTGACAGTGCTGGCTGTGTGGGGAGCACTGACGGTGCTGGCTGTGTGGGGGAGCACTGACAGTGCTGGCTGTGTGGTGGGAGCACTGACATTGCTGGCTGTGTGGTGGGAGCACTGACAGTGCTGGCTGTGCGAGGTGTGAGGGAGTACTGGCAGTGCTGGCTGTGTAGGGGAGCACTGACAGAGCTGGCTGTGTGGGGGAGCACTGACAGTGCTGGCTGTGTGGTAGAGCACTGACAGTGCTGGCTGTGTGGGGGAGCACTGACAGTGCTGGCTGTGTGGGGTGAGCACTGACAGTGCTGGCTGTGTGGGGAGCACTGACAGTACTGGCTGTGTGGGGGAGCACTGACAGTGCTGGCTGTGTGTGGGTGCACTGACACTGCTGGCAGTGTGGGGGTGCACTGACAGTGCTGGCTGTGTGGGGGAGCACTGACAGTGCTGGCTTTTTTTGGGGAGCACTGAAAGTGTTGGCCGTGTGGTGGGAGCACTGACACTGCTGGCAGTGTGGGGGTGCACTGACAGTGCTGGCTGTGTGAGGTGTGAGGGAGCACTGGCAGTGCTGGCTGTGTGTGTAAGCACTGACAGTGCTGGCTGTGTGGGGGAGCACTGACAGTTCTGGCTGTGTGGTGGGAGCACTGACAGTGCTGGCTGTGTGGTGGGAGCACTGACAGTTCTGGCTGTGTGGGTAAGCACTGACAGTGCTGGCTGTGTGGGGGGAGCGCTGACAGTGCTGGCTGTGTGGTGGGAGCACTGACAGTGCTGGTTGTGTGGGGGAGCACTGACAGTGCTGGCTGTGTGGTCGGAGCATTGACAGTGCTGGCTGTGTGGGGAAGCACTGACAGTGCTGGCTGTGAGGGGAGCACTGACAGTGCTGGCTGTGTGGGGGAGCACTGACAGTGCTGGCTGCGTAGGGCGTGCACTGACAGTGCTGGCTGTGTGTGGTAGCACTGACAGTGCTGGCTCTGTGGGGGGAACACTGACAGTGCTGGCTGTGTGGAGGGAGCACTGACAGTGCTGGCTGTCTGGGGGAGCACTGACAGCGCTGGCTGTGTGGTGGGAGCACTGACAGTGCTGGCTGTGTGGGGGGAGCACTGACAGTGCTGGCTGTGTGGGGGGAGCACTGACAGTGCTGGCTGTGTGGTGGGAGCACTGACAGTGCTGGCTCTGTGGTGGGAGCACTGACAGTACTGGCTGTGTGGTGGGAGCACTGACAGTGCTGGCTGTGTGGGGGGAGCACTGACAGTGCTGTCTGTGTGGTGGGAACACTGACAGTGCTGGCTGTGTGAGGTGTGAGGGAGTACTGGCAGTGCTGGCTGTGTGGGGGAGCACTGCCAGAGCTGGCTGTGTGGGGGAGCACTGACAGTGCTGGCTGTGTGGTAGAGCACTGACAGTGCTGGCTGTGTGGGGGAGCACTGACAGTGCTGGCTGTGTGGGGGGAGCACTGACAGTACTGGCTGTGTGGTGTGAGCACTGACAGTGCTAGCTGTGTGGGGGAGCATTGACAGTGCTGGCTGTGTGGTGGGAGCACTGACAGTGCTGGCTGTGTGGTGGGAGCACTGACAGTGCTGGCTGTGTGGGGGAGCGCTGACAGTGCTGGCTGTGTGGGCGAGCACTGACAGTGCTGGCTGTGTGGTGGGAGCACTGACAGTGCTGGCTGTGTGGGGGAGCACTGACGGTGCTGGCTGTGTGGGGGAGCACTGACAGTGCTGGCTGTGTGGTGGGAGCACTGATAGTGCTGGCTGTGCGAGGTGTGAGGGAGTACTGGCAGTGCTGGCTGTGTAGGGGAGCACTGACAGAGCTGGCTGTGTGGGGGAGCACTGACAGTGCTGGCTGTGTGGTAGAGCACTGACAGTGCTGGCTGTGTGGGGGAGCACTGACAGTGCTGGCTGTGTGGGGTGAGCACTGACAGTGCTGGCTGTGTGGGGAGCACTGACAGTACTGGCTGTGTGGGGGAGCACTGACAGTGCTGGCTGTGTGGGGGTGCACTGACAGTGCTGGCTGTGTGGGGAGCACTGACAGTACTGGCTGTGTGGTGGGTGCACTGACAGTGCTGGCAGTGTGGGGGTGCACTGACAGTGCTGGCTGTGTGGGGGAGCACTGACAGTGCTGGCTGTTTGTGGGGAGCACTGAAAGTGTTGGCAGTGTGGTGGGAGCACTGACACTGCTGGCAGTGTGGGGGTGCACTGCAGTGCTGGCTGTGTGAGGTGTGAGGGAGCATTGGCAGTGCTGGCTGTGTGGGGGAGCACTGACAGTTCTGGCTGTGTGGTGGGAGCACTGACAGTGCTGGCTGTGTGGTGGGAGCACTGACAGTTCTGGCTGTGTGGGTAAGCACTGACAGTGCTGGCTGTGTGGGGGGAGCGCTGACAGTGCTGGCTGTGTGGTGGGAGCACTGACAGTGCTGGTTGTGTGGGGGAGCACTGACAGTGCTGGCTGTGTGGTCCGAGCATTGACAGTGCTGGCTGTGTGGGGAAGCACTGACAGTGCTGGCTGTGAGGGGAGCACTGACAGTGCTGGCTGTGTGGGGGAGCACTGACAGTGCTGGCTGCGTAGGGCGTGCACTGACAGTGCTGGCTGTGTGTGGTAGCACTGACAGTGCTGGCTATGTGGGGGGAACACTGACAGTGCTGGCTGTGTGGAGGGAGCACTGACAGTGCTGGCTGTCTGGGGGAGCACTGACAGCGCTGGCTGTGTGGGGGAGCACTGACAGTTCTGGCTGTGTGGTGGGAGCACTGACCGTGCTGGCTGTGTGGTGGGAGCACTGACAGTTCTGGCTGTGTGGGTAAGCACTGACAGTGCTGGCTGTGTGGGGGGAGCGCTGACAGTGCTGGCTGTGTGGTGGGAGCACTGACAGTGCTGGTTGTGTGGGGGAGCACTGACAGTGCTGGCTGTGTGGTCGGAGCATTGACAGTGCTGGCTGTGTGGGGAAGCACTGACAGTGCTGGCTGTGAGGGGAGCACTGACAGTGCTGGCTGTGTGGGGGAGCACTGACAGTGCTGGCTGCGTAGGGCGTGCACTGACAGTGCTGGCTGTGTGTGGTAGCACTGACAGTGCTGGCTCTCTGGGGGGAACACTGACAGTGCTGGCTGTGTGGAGGGAGCACTGACAGTGCTGGCTGTCTGGGGGAGCACTGACAGCGCTGGCTGTGTGGTGGGAGCACTGACAGTGCTGGCTGTGTGGGGGGAGCACTGACAGTGCTGGCTGTGTGGGGGGAGCACTGACAGTGCTGGCTGTGTGGTGGGAGCACTGACAGTGCTGGCTCTGTGGTGGGAGCACTGACAGTACTGGCTGTGTGGTGGGAGCACTGACAGTGCTGGCTGTGTGGGGGGAGCACTGACAGTGCTGTCTGTGTGGTGGGAACACTGACAGTGCTGGCTGTGTGAGGTGTGAGGGAGTACTGGCAGTGCTGGCTGTGTGGGGGAGCACTGCCAGAGCTGGCTGTGTGGGGGAGCACTGACAGTGCTGGCTGTGTGGTAGAGCACTGACAGTGCTGGCTGTGTGGGGGAGCACTGACAGTGCTGGCTGTGTGGGGGGAGCACTGACAGTACTGGCTGTGTGGTGTGAGCTCTGACAGTGCTGGCTGTGTGGGGGAGCATTGACAGTGCTGGCTGTGTGGTGGGAGCACTGACAGTGCTGGCTGTGTGGTGGGAGCACTGACAGTGCTGGCTGTGTGGGGGAGCGCTGACAGTGCTGGCTGTGTGGGCGAGCACTGACAGTGCTGGCTGTGTGGTGGGAGCACTGACAGTGCTGGCTGTGTGGGGGAGCACTGACGGTGCTGGCTGTGTGGGGGAGCACTGACAGTGCTGGCTGTGTGGTGGGAGCACTGATAGTGCTGGCTGTGCGAGGTGTGAGGGAGTACTGGCAGTGCTGGCTGTGTAGGGGAGCACTGATAGAGCTGGCTGTGTGGGGGAGCACTGACAGTGCTGGCTGTGTGGTAGAGCACTGACAGTGCTGGCTGTGTGGGGGAGCACTGACAGTGCTGGCTGTGTGGGGTGAGCACTGACAGTGCTGGCTGTGTGGGGAGCACTGACAGTACTGGCTGTGTGGGGGAGCACTGACAGTGCTGGCTGTGTGTGGGTGCACTGACACTGCTGGCAGTGTGGGGGTGCACTGACAGTGCTGGCTGTGTGGGGGAGCACTGACAGTGCTGGCTGTTTGTGGGGAGCACTGAAAGTGTTGGCCGTGTGGTGGGAGCACTGACACTGCTGGCAGTGTGGGGGTGCACTGACAGTGCTGGCTGTGTGAGGTGTGAGGGAGCACTGGCAGTGCTGGCTGTGTGGGGGAGCATTGACAGTGCTGGCTGTGTGGTGGGAGCACTGACAGTGCTGGCTGTGTGGTGGGAGCACTGACAGTGCTGGCTGTGTGGGGGAGCGCTGACAGTGCTGGCTGTGTGGGCGAGCACTGACAGTGCTGGCTGTGTGGTGGGAGCACTGACAGTGCTGGCTGTGTGGGGGAGCACTGACGGTGCTGGCTGTGTGGGGGAGCACTGACAGTGCTGGCTGTGTGGTGGGAGCACTGATAGTGCTGGCTGTGCGAGGTGTGAGGGAGTACTGGCAGTGCTGGCTGTGTAGGGGAGCACTGACAGAGCTGGCTGTGTGGGGGAGCACTGACAGTGCTGGCTGTGTGGTAGAGCACTGACAGTGCTGGCTGTGTGGGGGAGCACTGACAGTGCTGGCTGTGTGGGGTGAGCACTGACAGTGCTGGCTGTGTGGGGAGCACTGACAGTACTGGCTGTGTGGGGGAGCACTGACAGTGCTGGCTGTGTGTGGGTGCACTGACACTGCTGGCAGTGTGGGGGTGCACTGACAGTGCTGGCTGTGTGGGGGAGCACTGACAGTGCTGGCTGTTTGTGGGGAGCACTGAAAGTGTTGGCCGTGTGGTGGGAGCACTGACACTGCTGGCAGAGTGGGGGTGCACTGACAGAGCTGGCTGTGTGAGGTGTGAGGGAGCACTGGCAGTGCTGGCTGTGTGGGGGAGCACTGACAGTTCTGGCTGTGTGGTGGGAGCACTGACAGTGCTGGCTGTGTGGTGGGAGCACTGACAGTTCTGGCTGTGTGGGTAAGCACTGACAGTGCTGGCTGTGTGGGGGGAGCGCTGACAGTGCTGGCTGTGTGGTGGGAGCACTGACAGTGCTGGTTGTGTGGGGGAGCACTGACAGTGCTGGCTGTGTGGTCGGAGCATTGACAGTGCTGGCTGTGTGGGGAAGCACTGACAGTGCTGGCTGTGAGGGGAGCACTGACAGTGCTGGCTGTGTGGGGGAGCACTGACAGTGCTGGCTGCGTAGGGCGTGCACTGACAGTGCTGGCTGTGTGTGGTAGCACTGACAGTGCTGGCTCTGTGGGGGGAACACTGACAGTGCTGGCTGTGTGGAGGGAGCACTGACAGTGCTGGCTGTCTGGGGGAGCACTGACAGCGCTGGCTGTGTGGTGGGAGCACTGACAGTGCTGGCTGTGTGGGGGGAGCACTGACAGTGCTGGCTGTGTGGGGGGAGCACTGACAGTGCTGGCTGTGTGGTGGGAGCACTGACAGTGCTGGCTCTGTGGTGGGAGCACTGACAGTACTGGCTGTGTGGTGGGAGCACTGACAGTGCTGGCTGTGTGGGGGGAGCACTGACAGTGCTGTCTGTGTGGTGGGAACACTGACAGTGCTGGCTGTGTGAGGTGTGAGGGAGTACTGGCAGTGCTGGCTGTGTGGGGGAGCACTGCCAGAGCTGGCTGTGTGGGGGAGCACTGACAGTGCTGGCTGTGTGGTAGAGCACTGACAGTGCTGGCTGTGTGGGGGAGCACTGACAGTGCTGGCTGTGTGGGGGGAGCACTGACAGTACTGGCTGTGTGGTGTGAGCACTGACAGTGCTGGCTGTGTGGGGGAGCATTGACAGTGCTGGCTGTGTGGTGGGAGCACTGACAGTGCTGGCTGTGTGGTGGGAGCACTGACAGTGCTGGCTGTGTGGGGGAGCGCTGACAGTGCTGGCTGTGTGGGCGAGCACTGACAGTGCTGGCTGTGTGGTGGGAGCACTGACAGTGCTGGCTGTATGGGGGAGCACTGACGGTGCTGGCTGTGTGGGGGAGCACTGACAGTGCTGGCTGTGTGGTGGGAGCACTGATAGTGCTGGCTGTGTGGTGGGAGCACTGACAGTGCTGACTGTGTGTGGTGTGAGGGAGTACTGGCAGTGCTGGCTGTGTGGGGGAGTACTGACAGAGCTGGCTGTGTGGGGAGCACTGACAGTGCTGGCTGTGTGGTGGAGCACTGACAGTGCTGGCTGTGTGGGGGAGCACTGACAGTGCTGGCTGTGTGTTGGGAGCACTGACAGTGCTGGCTGTGTGGGGAGCACTGACAGTACTGGCTGTGTGGGGTGCACTGACAGTGCTGGTTGTGTGGTGGGAGCATTGACAGTGCTGGCTGTGTGGGGGAACACTGACAGTGCTGGCTGTGTGGAGGGAGCACTGATAGTGCTGGCTGTGTGGGGGAGCCCTGACAGTGCTGGCTGTGTGGGGGAGCACTGACAGTGCTGGCTGTGTGGTGGGAGCACTGACAGTGCTGGCTGTGTGGTGGGAGCACTGACAGTGCTGGCTGTGTGGGGTAGCACTGACAGTGCTGCCTGTGTGGTGGGAGCACTGACAGTGCTGGCTGTGTGGGGGAGCACTGACAGTGCTGGCTGTGTGGGGGGTGCACTGACGGTGCTGGCTGTGTGGGTGAGCACCGACAGTGCTGGCTGTGTGGGGGATCCACTGACGGTGCTGGCTGTGTGGGGGAGCACTGACAGTGCTGGCTGTGTGGTGGGAGCACTGACTGTGCTGGCTGTGCGGGGAGCACAGACAGTGCTGGCTGTGTGGTGGGAGCACTGACAGTGCTGGCTGTGTGAGGGAGCACTGGCAGTGCTGGCTGTGTGGGGGAGCACTGACAGGGCTGGCTGTGTGGGGGGAGCACTGACAGTGTTGGCTGTGTGGTGGGAGCATTGACAGTGCTGGCTGTGTGGGGGAGCACTGACAGTGCTGGCTGTGTGGGGGAGCGCTGACAGTGCTGGCTGTGTGGGGGGTGCACTGACGGTGCTGGCTGTGTGGGTGAGCACTGACAGTGCTGGCTGTGTGGGGGAGCACTGACGGTGCTGGCTGTGTGGGGGAGCACTGACAGTGCTGGCTGTGTGTGGGGGAGCACTGACAGTGCTGGCTGTGTGGTGGGAGCACTGATAGTGCTGGCTGTGTGAGGTGTGAGGGAGCACTGGCAGTGCTGGCTGTGTGGGGGAGCACTTACAGGTCTGGCTGTGTGGTGGGAGCACTGACAGTGCTGGCTGTGTGGGGGAGCACTGACAGTGCTGGCTGTGTGCTGGGAGCACTGACAGTGCTGGCTGTGTGGGGGTGCACTGACAGTGCTGGCTGTGTGTGAGGGAGCACTGACAGTGCTCACTGTGTGGGGGAGCACTGACAGTGCTGGCTGTGTGTGGGGCACTGACAGTGCTGGCTGTGTGGGGGAGCTCTGACAGTGCTGGCTGTGTGGGTAGAGCACTGACAGTGCTGGCTGTGTGGGCGAGCACTGACAGTGCTGGCTGTGTGGCGGAGCACAGACAGTACTGGCTGTTTGGGGGAGCACTGACAGTGCTGGCTGTGTGGGGGAGCACTGACAGTACTGGCTGTGTGGTGGGAGCACTGACAGTGCTGGCTCTGTGGGGGAGCACTGACAGTGCTGGCTGTTTGTGGGGAGCACTGAAAGTGCTGGCCGAGTGGTGGGAGCACTGACAGTGCTGGCTGTGTCTGGAGCACAGACAGTGCTGGCAGTGTGGGGGGAGCACAGTCAGTGTTGGCTGTGTGGTGGGAGCACTGACAGTGCTGGCTGTGTGGGGGAGCACTGACGGTGCTGGCTGTGTGGGGGAGCACTGACAGTGCTGGCTGTGTGGTGGGAGTACTGACAGTGCTGGCTGTGTGGTGGGAGCACTGACAGTGCTGGCTGTGTGAAGTGTGAGGGAGCACTGGCAGTGCTGGCTGTGTGGGGCAGCACTGACTGGTCTGGCTGTGTGGTGGGAGCACTGACAGTGCTGGCTCTGTGGTGGGAGCACTGACAGTGCTGGCTGTGTGGGGGAGCACTGACAGTGCTGGCTGTGTGGGGCGTGCACTGACGGTGCTGGCTGTGTGGGTGAGCACTGACAGTGCTGGCTGTGTGGGGGTCCACTGACGGTGCTGGCTGTGTGGGGCAGCACTGACTGTGCTGGCTGTGTGGTGGGAGCACTGACAGTGCTGGCTGTGTGGGGGTGCGCTGACAGTGCTGGCTGTGTGGGGGAGCGCTGACAGTGCTGGCTGTGTGGGGGGTGCACTGACGGTGCTGGCTGTGTGGGGAGCACTGACGGTGCTGGCTGTGTGGGGAGCACTGACGGTGCTGGCTGTGTGGGGGAGCACTGACAGTGCTGGCTGTGTGGTGGGAGCACTGACAGTGCTGGCTGTGTGGTGGGAGCACTGACAGTGCTGGCTGTGCGAGGTGTGAGGGAGTACTGGCAGTGCTGGCTGTGTAGGGGAGCACTGACAGAGCTGGCTGTGTGGGGGAGCACTGACAGTGCTGGCTGTGTGGTAGAGCACTGACAGTGCTGGCTGTGTGGGGGAGCACTGACGGTGCTGGCTGTGTGGTGGGAGCACTGACAGTGCTGGCTGTGTGGGGAGCACTGACAGTACTGGCTGTGTGGGGGAGCACTGACAGTGCTGGCTGTGTGTGGGTGCACTGACACTGCTGGCAGTGTGGGGGTGCACTGACAGTGCTGGCTGTGTGGGGGAGCACTGACAGTGCTGGCTGTTTGTGGGGAGCACTGAAACTGTTGGCCGTGTGGTGGGAGCACTGACACTGCTGGCAGTGTGGGGGTGCACTGACAGTGCTGGCTGTGTGAGGTGTGAGGGAGCACTGGCAGTGCTGGCTGTGTGGGGGAGCACTGACAGTTCTGGCTGTGTGGTGGGAGCACTGACAGTGCTGGCTGTGTGGTGGGAGCACTGACAGTTCTGGCTGTGTGGGTAAGCACTGACAGTGCTGGCTGTGTGGGGGGAGCGCTGACAGTGCTGGCTGTGTGGTGGGAGCACTGACAGTGCTGGTTGTGTGGGGGAGCACTGACAGTGCTGGCTGTGTGGTCGGAGCATTGACAGTGCTGGCTGTGTGGGGAAGCACTGACAGTGCTGGCTGTGAGGGGAGCACTGACAGTGCTGGCTGTGTGGGGGAGCACTGACAGTGCTGGCTGCGTAGAGGGTGCACTGACAGTGCTGGCTGTGTGTGGTAGCAGTGACAGTGCTGGCTCTGTGGGGGGAACACTGACAGTGCTGGCTGTGTGGAGGGAGCACTGACAGTGCTGGCTGTCTGGGGGTGCACTGACGGTGCTGGCTGTGTGGGTGAGCACTGACAGTGCTGGCTGTGTGGGGGAGCACTGACGGTGCTGGCTGTGTGGGGGAGCACTGACAGTGCTGGCTGTGTGGTGGGAGTACTGACAGTGCTGGCTGTGTGGTGGGAGCACTGACAGTGCTGGCTGTTTGGGGGAGCACTGACAGTGCTGGCTGTGTGGTGGGAGCACTGACAGTGCTGGCTGTGTGGTGGGAGCACTGACAGTTCTGGCTGTGTGGGTAAGCACTGACAGTGCTGGCTGTGTGGGGGGAGCACTGACAGTGCTGGCTGTTTGGTGGGAGCACTGACAGTGCTGGCTGTGTGGGGGAGCACTGACAGTGCTGGCTGTGTGGGGAGCACTGACTGTGCTGGCTGTGTGGGGGAGCACTGACAGTGCTGGCTGCGTGGGGGGTGCACTGACAGTGCTGGCTGTGTGGAGTGAGCACTGACAGTGCTGGCTGTTTGGGAGCACTGACAGCGCTGGTTGTGTGGTGGGCGCACTGACAGTGCTGGCTGTGTGGGGGGAGCACTGAGAGTGCTGGCTGTGTGGGGGGAGCACTGACAGTGCTGGCTGTGTGGTGGGAGCACTGACAGTGCTGGCTCTGTGGTGGGAGCACTGACAGTGCTGGCTGTGTGGGGGGAGTACTGACAGTGCTGGCTGTGTGGGGGAGCACTGACAGTGCTGGCTGTGTGGGGCGTGCACTGACGGTGCTGGCTGTGTGGGTGAGCACTGACAGTGCTGGCTGTGTGGGGGTCCACTGACGGTGCTGGCTGTGTGGGGCAGCACTGACTGTGCTGGCTGTGTGGTGGGAGCACTGACAGAGCTGGCTGTGTGGGGAGCGCTGACAGTGCTGGCTGTGTGGGGGAGCGCTGACAGTGCTGGCTGTGTGGGGGGTGCACTGACGGTGCTGGCTGTGTGGGTGAGCGCTGACAGTGCTGGCTGTGTGGGGAGCACTGACGGTGCTGGCTGTGTGGGGGAGCACTGACAGTGCTGGCTGTGTGGTGGGAGCACTGACAGTGCTGGCTGTGTGGTGGGAGCACTGACAGTGCTGGCTGTGCGAGGTGTGAGGGAGTACTGGCAGTGCTGGCTGTGTAGGGGAGCACTGACAGAGCTGGCTGTGTGGGGGAGCACTGACAGTGCTGGCTGTGTGGTAGAGCACTGACAGTGCTGGCTGTATGGGGGAGCACTGACAGTGCTGGCTGTGTGGGGTGAGCACTGACAGTGCTGGCTGTGTGGGGAGCACTGACAGTACTGGCTGTGTGGGGGAGCACTGACAGTGCTGGCTGTGTGTGGGTGCACTGACACTGCTGGCAGTGTGGGGGTGCACTGACAGTGCTGGCTGTGTGGGGGAGCACTGACAGTGCTGGCTGTTTGTGGGGAGCACTGAAAGTGTTGGCCGTGTGGTGGGAGCACTGACACTGCTGGCAGTGTGGGGGTGCACTGACAGTGCTGGCTGTGTGAGGTGTGAGGGAGCACTGGCAGTGCTGGCTGTGTGGGGGAGCACTGACAGTTCTGGCTGTGTGGTGGGAGCACTGACAGTGCTGGCTGTGTGGTGGGAGCACTGACAGTTCTGGCTGTGTGGGTAAGCACTGACAGTGCTGGCTGTGTGGGGGGAGCGCTGACAGTGCTGGCTGTGTGGTGGGAGCACTGACAGTGCTGGTTGTGTGGGGGAGCACTGACAGTGCTGGCTGTGTGGTCGGAGCATTGACAGTGCTGGCTGTGTGGGGAAGCACTGACAGTGCTGGCTGTGAGGGGAGCACTGACAGTGCTGGCTGTGTGGGGGAGCACTGACAGTGCTGGCTGCGTAGGGCGTGCACTGACAGTGCTGGCTGTGTGTGGTAGCACTGACAGTGCTGGCTCTGTGGGGGGAACACTGACAGTGCTGGCTGTGTGGAGGGAGCACTGACAGTGCTGGCTGTCTGGGGGAGCACTGACAGCGCTGGCTGTGTGGTGGGAGCACTGACAGTGCTGGCTGTGTGGGGGGAGCACTGACAGTGCTGGCTGTGTGGGGGGAGCACTGACAGTGCTGGCTGTGTGGTGGGAGCACTGACAGTGCTGGCTCTGTGGTGGGAGCACTGACAGTACTGGCTGTGTGGTGGAAGCACTGACAGTGCTGGCTGTGTGGGGGGAGCACTGACAGTGCTGTCTGTGTGGTGGGAACACTGACAGTTCTGGCTGTGTGAGGTGTGAGGGAGTACTGGCAGTGCTGGCTGTGTGGGGGAGCACTGACAGTGCTGGCTGTGTGGTAGAGCACTGACAGTGCTGGCTGTGTGGGGGAGCACTGACAGTGCTGGCTGTGTGGGGGGAGCACTGACAGTACTGGCTGTGTGGTGTGAGCACTGACAGTGCTGGCTGTGTGGGGGAGCATTGACAGTGCTGGCTGTGTGGTGGGAGCACTGACAGTGCTGGCTGTGTGGTGGGAGCACTGACAGTGCTGGCTGTGTGGGGGAGCGCTGACAGTGCTGGCTGTGTGGGCGAGCACTGACAGTGCTGGCTGTGTGGTGGGAGCACTGACAGTGCTGGCTGTGTGGGGGAGCACTGACGGTGCTGGCTGTGTGGGGGAGCACTGACAGTGCTGGCTGTGTGGTGGGAGCACTGACAGTGCTGGCTGTGTGTGGTGTGAGGGAGTACTGGCAGTGCTGGCTGTGTGGGGGAGCACTGACAGAGCTGGCTGTGTGGGGGAGCACTGACAGTGCTGGCTGTGTGGTGGAGCACTGACAGTGCTGGCTGTGTGGGGGAGCACTGACAGTGCTGGCTGTGTGTTGGGAGCACTGACAGTGCTGGCTGTGTGGGGAGCACTGACAGTACTGGCTGTGTGGGGTGCACTGACAGTGCTGGTTGTGTGGTGGGAGCATTGACAGTGCTGGCTGTGTGGGGGAACACTGACAGTGCTGGCTGTGTGGAGGGAGCACTGACAGTGCTTGCTGTGTGGGGGAGCACTGACAGCGCTGGCTGTGTGGTTGGAGCACTGACAGTGCTGGCTGTGTGGGGGAGCCTTGACAGTGCTGGCTGTGTGGGGGAGCACTGACAGTGCTGGCTGTGTGGTGGGAGCACTGACAGTGCTGGCTGTGTGGTGGGAGCACTGACAGTGCTGGCTGTGTGGGGTAGCACTGACTGTGCTGCCTGTGTGGTGGGAGCACTGACAGTGCTGGCTGTGTGGGGGAGCACTGACAGTGCTGGCTGTGTGGGGGGTGCACTGACGGTGCTGGCTGTGTGGGTGAGCACTGACAGTGCTGGCTGTGTGGGGGATCCACTGACGGTGCTGGCTGTGTGGGGGAGCACTGACAGTGCTGGCTGTGTGGTCGCAGCACAGACTGTGCTGGCTGTGCGGGGAGCACAGACAGTGCTGGCTGTTTGGTGGGAGCACTGACAGTGCTGGCTGTGTGAGGGAGCACTGGCAGTGCTGGCTGTGTGGGGGGAGCACTGACAGGGCTGGCTGTGTGGTGGGAGCACTGACAGTGCTGGCTGTGTGGTGGGAGCACTGACAGTGCTGGCTGTGCGAGGTGTGAGGGAGTACTGGCAGTGCTGGCTGTGTAGGGGAGCACTGACAGAGCTGGCTGTGTGGGGGAGCACTGACAGTGCTGGCTGTGTGGTAGAGCACTGACAGTGCTGGCTGTATGGGGGAGCACTGACAGTGCTGGCTGTGTGGGGTGAGCACTGACAGTGCTGGCTGTGTGGGGAGCACTGACAGTACTGGCTGTGTGGGGGAGCACTGACAGTGCTGGCTGTGTGTGGGTGCACTGACACTGCTGGCAGTGTGGGGGTGCACTGACAGTGCTGGCTGTGTGGGGGAGCACTGACAGTGCTGGCTGTGTGTGGGTGCACTGACACTGCTGGCAGTGTGGGGGTGCACTGACAGTGCTGGCTGTGTGTGGGTGCACTGACACTGCTGGCAGTGTGGGGGTGCACTGACAGTGCTGGCTGTGTGGGTGAGCACCGACAGTGCTGGCTGTGTGGGGGATCCACTGACGGTGCTGGCTGTGTGGGGGAGCACTGACAGTGCTGGCTGTGTGGTCGCAGCACAGACTGTGCTGGCTGTGCGGGGAGCACAGACAGTGCTGGCTGTTTGGTGGGAGCACTGACAGTGCTGGCTGTGTGAGGGAGCACTGGCAGTGCTGGCTGTGTGGGGGGAGCACTGACAGGGCTGGCTGTGTGGGGGGAGCACTGACAGTGTTGGCTGTGTGGTGGGAGCATTGACAGTGCTGGCTGTTTGGGGGAGCACTGACAGTGCTGGCTGTGTGGGGGAGCGCTGACAGTGCTGGCTGTATGGGGGGTGCACTGACGGTGCTGGCTGTGTGGGTGAGCACTGACAGTGCTGGCTGTGTGGGGGAGCACTGACGGTGCTGGCTGTGTGGGGGAGCACTGACAGTGCTGGCTGTGTGTTGGGAGCACTGACAGTGCTGGCTGTGTGGTGGGAGCACTGACAGTGCTGGCTGTGTGAGGTGTGAGGGAGCACTGGCAGTGCTGGCTGTGTGGGGGAGCACTTACAGGTCTGGCTGTGTGGTGGGAGCACTGACAGTGCTGGCTGTGTGGGGGAGCACTGACAGTGCTGGCTGTGTGCTGGGAGCACTGACAGTGCTGGCTGTGTGGGGGTGCACTGACAGTGCTGGCTGTGTGTGGGGGAGCACTGACAGTGCTCACTGTGTGGGGGAGCACTGACAGTGCTGGCTGTGTGTGGGGCACTGACAGTGCTGGCTGTGTGGGGGAGCTCTGACCGTGCTGGCTGTGTGGGTAGAGCACTGACAGTGCTGGCTGTGTGGGCGAGCACTGACAGTGCTGGCTGTGTGGCGGAGCACTGACAGTACTGGCTGTTTGGGGGAGCACTGACAGTGCTGGCTGTGTGGGGGAGCACTGACAGTACTGGCTGTGTGGTGGGAGCACTGACAGTGCTGGCTGTGTGGGGGAGCACTGACAGTGCTGGCTGTTTGTGGGGAGCACTGAAAGTGCTGGCCGAGTGGTGGGAGCACTGACAGTGCTGGCTGTGTCTGAAGCACAGACAGTGCTGGCAGTGTGGGGGAGCACAGTCAGTGTTGGCTGTGTGGTGGGAGCACTGACAGGGCTGGCTGTGTGGTGGGAGCACTGACAGTGCTGGCTGTGTGGGGGAGCACTGACGGTGCTGGCTGTGTGGGGGAGCACTGACAGTGCTGGCTGTGTGGTGGGAGTACTGACAGTGCTGGCTGTGTGGTGGGAGCACTGACAGTGCTGGCTGTGTGAAGTGTGAGGGAGCACTGGCAGTGCTGGCTGTGTGGGGGAGCACTGACTGGTCTGGCTTTGTGGGGGAGCACTGACAGTGCTGGCTGTGTGGGGGGAGTACTGACAGTGCTGGCTGTGTGGGGGGAGCACTGACAGTGCTGTCTGTTTGGTGGGAGCACTGACAGTGCTGGCTGTGTGGGGGAGCACTGACAGTGCTGGCTGTGTGGGGAGCACTGACAGTGCTGGCTGTGTGGGGGAGCACTGACAGTGCTGGCTGTTTGGTGGGAGCACTGACAGTGCTGGCTGTGTGGGGGAGCACTGACAGTGCTGGCTGTGTGGGGAGCACTGACAGTGCTGGCTGTGTGTGGGGAGCACTGACAGTGCTGGCTGTGTGGGGGAGCACTGACTGGTCTGGCTGTGAGGTGGGAGCACTGACAGTGCTGGCTGTGTGGGGGAGCACTGACAGTGCTGGCTGTGTGGGGGAGCACTGACAGTACTGGCTGTGTGTGGGGAGCACTGACAGTGCTGGCTGTGTGGGGGAGCACTGACTGGTCTGGCTGTGAGGTGGGAGCACTGACAGTGCTGGCTGTGTGGGGGAGCACTGACAGTGCTGGCTGTGTGGCGAGCACTGACAGTGCTGGCTGTGTGGTGGATAGTGTGCCCTGTGTCGTACCTCTTAATTTAGAGTGGACTCGGGATAGTATTTCATTATTGACAGTAGTCCCTGGGTGGTATATCATTATTTACAGTGGTCCCAGGGTAGTATGCCATTATTTACCGTGGTCACTGGGTAGTATCCCATTATTTACAATGGTTCCAGGGTGGCATATCATTATTGACAGTGGTCCCTGGGTAGTATGTCATTGTTTACATTGACCTTGGGTAGGTAACATCATTTACAGTGTTCACTGGATAGTATTTCATTAGTGACAGTGGTCCCTCGGCAGTATATCATTATTTACAGTGGTCCCTTGATAGTGGATGATTATTTACAATGGTCCCTATGTTGTATATCATTATTTGCAGTGATCTCTGATTAGAATATTATTATTTGCAGTGGTCCCTGGGTAGAATATCATTATTTACAGTGGTCCCTAGGTCGAATATCATTACCTACACTGGTCCCTGGGCCGTTTGTTATTACTTACAGTGGTCCTTGGGTAGTATATCATCATTTACAGTAGTGCCTGGGGAGTATATCATCATTTACAGTGGACCCTGGGCAGTAAGTCTTTATTTACAGTGGTCCCTGGGCAGTATATCTTTATTTACAGTGGTCCCTGAGTAGTATGACATTATTTATAGTAGTCCCTGGTGAGTATATAATTATTTACAGTGGTCCCTGGGCAGTCTGTCATTATTTACAGTTGTCCCTGTGTAGAATATCATTATTTACAGTGGTCCCTAGGTAGTATTTCATTATTTACAGTGGTCACTGGGTAGAATATCATTGTTTACAGTGGTCCTTGGGTAGTATATCATTATTTACAGTGGTTCCTTGGTAGAATATCATTAGTTACAGCGTTCCATGGGCACTTCACCATTATTAATAGTTGTCCATCGGTAGTCTATTATTTTCTGCAGTGGTCCCTGGGTAGTAAATCATTATTTACTGTAGTCCCTGGTAGAATATCAGCATTTACAGTGGTCCCTGGTCAGAATGTCATTATTTACAGTTGTGCCTGGGTAGTACATTATTATTTGCATTTGACCCTGGGTAGAATATCATTATTTACAGTGGTCCCTGGGCAGTATATCATTATTTTCTGTGGTCTCTGTGCAGTATATCATTATTTACAGTGGTCCCGGTGTAGAATATCATTATTTACAGTGGTCCCTGGGTATTATCTCCTTATTTACAGTGGTCCTTGGGTATTATCTCATTATTTACAGTGGTCCCTGAGTGGTATATCAGTATCTCCAATGGTCCCTGGGTAGTATCTCATTATTTACAGTGGTCTCTGGGTAGTATATTCTTATCTCCAATGGAACCTGGGTATTATCTCATTATTTGCAGTGGTCGCTGGGTGGAATATCATTATTTCCAATGGTCCCTGAGTGGTATATCAGTATCTACAATGGTCCCTGGGGATTATCTCATTATTTACTGTGGTTTGGGGAGAATATCATTATTTACAGTGGTCCCTGGGTAGTATATCACTATTTAGAGTGGTCCCTGGGTAGAGTATCAGGAACTACAATGGTCCCTGGGTATTATCTCATTATTTACTGTGGTCCCTGGGTAGTATATCATTATTTACAGTGGTCCCTGGATAGTATATCAGTATCTACAATGGTCCCTGGGAAGTACATCATTATTTACAGTGGTTCCAGGATAGTATATCAGTATCAACAATGGTCCCTGGGTAGAATATCATTATTTACCGTGATCCCTGGGTAGTATCTCATTATGTACAGTGGACTCTGGATGGTGTGTCTTTAATTACAGTGTTCCCTCGGTAGTGTATCTTTATTTAGAGTTGTCACTGGATGGTATGACATTATTTACAGTGGTCCCAGGGTGGTATATCATTATTTACCGTGAACCCTGGGTAGTATATCAGTAACTACATTTGTCCCTGCGTAGTATATCATTATTTACACTGGTCACTGGGTAGTATATCATTATTTATACTGGTCACTGGGTAGTTTATCATTATTTATTGTGGTCCCTGTGAAGAATATGATTATTTACAGTGGTCCCAGGGTAGTATATCATTATTTAGCGTGATCCCTGGGTAGTATCTCATTATTTACAATGGATTCTGGATGTTGTATCTTTAATTACAGTGGTCCCTCGGTAGTATATTTTTATTTAGATTTGTCACTGAATGGTATATCATTATTTACAGTGCTCCCAGGGTAGTATATAATTATTTATTGTGGTCCCTGTGAAGAATATGATTATTTACAGTGGTCCCAAGGTAGTATATCATTATTTACAGTGGCCGTGGGTAGTATCTCATTATTTACAGTGGTCCCTTGATAGTGGATAATTATTTCCAATGGTCCCGATGTAGTATATCATTATTTACAGTTGTCCCTGGGTAGAATATCATTATTTGCAGTGGTCCCTGGGTAGAATAGCATTATTTATAGTGGACCCTAGGTCGAATATCATTATTTACACTGGTCCCTGGGCCGTTTGTTATTATTTACAGTGGTCCTTGGGTAGTATATGAATATTTACAGTGGTCCCTGGGGTGTATATCATTATTTACGTTGGACCGTGGAAAGTATATCATTATTTATAATGGTCACTGGGTCGTATACCGTTATCTACTGTAGTCCCTGGGTAGAATATCATTATTTACAGTGGACCCTGGGTAGAATATCATTATTTACAGTGGTCCCTGTGTATTATTTCATTATGTACAGTGGTCCCTGGGTTGTATGTCAATATTTACAGTGGTCCCTGGGTAGAATATCATTATTTACTGTGGTCCCTGGGTAGAATATCATTATTTACAGAGGTCCCTGGGTAGAATATCATTATTTACAGTGTTCCTGGGTAGTATATCAATATGTACCGTGGTCCCTGTGTAGAATATCATTATTTACAGTGGTCCCTGGGTAATATATCATTATTTACATTGGTCCCTGGGTAATGTCTCAATATTTACAGTGGTCCATGTGTATTATATCATTATTTACACTGGTCGATATGTAGTATCCTATTATTTACATTGGCTGTGGGTAGTTATCATCATTTACAGTGGTCACTGGATAGTATTTCATTATTTACAGTGGCGCCAGGGCAGTATATCATTATTTTCAGTGGACCGTGGGCAGTATATCTTTATTTATAGTGTTCCCTGGGGAGTATATCATTACTCACAGTGGACCCTGGGTATCATGTCCAATATACAGTCGTCCCTGCGTTGTATATCATTATTTACAGTGGGCCCCTGGTAGTATTTCATTATTTACAGTGGTCCCTGAGCAGTATATCATTATTTACAGTTGTCCCTGGGTAGGATATCATTATTTACAGTTGTCCCTGGATTGTATATCTTTATTTACTGTGGTCCCTGGGTAGTATATCATTTTCTACAGTGGTCCCTGCGTCGTATATCGTTATTTACAGTGGTCCCAGGGTAGTATATCATGATTTACAGTGGACCCTGGACAGTATGTCATCAATTATAGTGTGCACTGTGCAGTACATCTTTATTCACAGTGGTCCATGGGCAGTATATCATTATTTAGAGTGGTCACTGGGCAATATATCATTAAGCACAGTGGCCCCTGGGCAGTATACCATTATTTACAGTGGTCCCTGGGTAGTATATCATTATTTACAGTGGTCCCTGGGCAATATATCATTAATCACAGTGGGCTCTGGGTAGTATATCATCATTGACCGCGGTTCCTGGGAAGTGTATCATTATTTACAGTGGTCCCTGGGTAGTATGTCATTATTTACACAGGTCACTGGGTAGTATTTCATCCTTTACAGTGGTCCCAGGATTGCATATCATTATTTACAGTTGTCCCTTGGTGATATATAATTATTTGCAGTGGTCTCTGGACGGTATATCATTATTTATAGTGGTCCCTGGGTAACATATCATTATTTACAGTGGACCCAGTGTAGTGTAGTATTATCTACAGTCGTCCCAGAGTGGTATATCATTATTTACAGTGGTCTCTGGGAAATATTTCATTATTTACAGTGGTCCCTGGATAGTATATCATTATTTACAGTGGTCACAGGGTAGTATATCATTATTTTCAGTGGTCCCTGGGTAGTATGTTATTATTTACCGTGGTCACTGGGTAGTATCCCATTATCTACAATGGTTCCTGGGTAGCATATCATTATTGACAGTGGTCCCTGGGTAGTATGTCATTTGTGACAGTGGTCCCTCGGCAGTATATCATTATTTACAGTGGTCCCTTGATAGTGGATGATTATTTACAGTGGTCCCTGGGTCGAATATCATTATCTACACTGGTCCCTGGGCCGCGTGTTATTACTTACAGTGGTCCTTGGGTAGTATATGAATATTTACAGTTGTCCCTGGGGTGTATATCATTCTTTACATTGAACCGTGGAAAGTATATCATTATTTACGGTGGTCCCTGGACAGCATACCATTATATACAGTAGTCCCTGGATAGTAAATCATTATTTACAGTGGTCCCTGTGTAGTATATCATTATTTACAGTGGACCCTGTGTTGTATATCATTATTTACAGTGGTCCCTGGGGAGTATATCATTATTTACAGTGGACCCTGGGTAGCAAATCATAAGTTACAGTGATCCCTGGATAGGATATCATTATTTACAGTGGGCCCTAGATTGTATATAATTATTTACAGTGGGCCCCTGGTAGTGTTTCATTATTTACAGGGATCCCTGTGCAGTACATCATTATTTGCAGTGGTCCCAGAGCAGAATATCATAATTTACAGTTGTCCCTGGGTAGCATATCATTATTTACAGTGGTCCCTGGGTGGTATATCATTATTTACAGTGGTCCCTGGGGTGTATATCATTATTTACAGTGGTCCCTGGGTAGTATATCATCATTTACAGTAGTGCCTGGGGAGAATATCATCATGTACAGTGCACCCTGGGCAGTAAGTCTTTATTTACAGTGGTCCCTGAGCTGTCTGACATTATTTACAGTGGTCCCTGTGTAGAATATCATTTTTTACAATGGTCCCTGGGCAGTATATCATTATTTACAGTGGTCCCTGGGCAGTATATCTTTATTTACAGTGGTCCCTGAGTAGTATAACATTATTTATAGTAGTCCCTGGTAAGTATATAATTATTTACAGTGGTCCCTAGGTAGTATATCATTATTTACAGTGGTCACCGGGTAGAATATCATTGTTTACAGTGGTCCTTGGGTAGTATATCATTATTTACAGTGGTTCCTTGGTAGAATATCATTAGTTACAGCGTTCCATGGGCACTTCACCATTATTAATAGTTGTCCATCGGTAGGATATTATTTTCTGCAGTGGTGCCTGGGTAGTAAATCATTATTTACTGTAGTCCCTGGTGTAATATCAGCATTTACAGTGGTCCCTGGTCAGAATGTCATTATTTACAGTTGTGCCTGGGTAGTACATTATTATTTGCATTTGACCCAGGGTAGAATATCATTATTTACAGTGGTCCCTGGGCAGTATATCATTATTTTCAGTGGTCTCTGTGCAGTATATCATTATTTACACTAGTCCCGGTGTAGAATATCATTATTTACAGTGGTCCCTGGGTATTATCTCATTTTTTACTATGGTCCCTGGGGAGAACATCATTATTTACAGTGGTCTCTGGGTAGTATATCCGAATCTACAATGATCTCTGGGTAGTGTATCATTATTTACAATGGTCCCTGGGCGGTATATCAGTATCTACAATGGTCCCTGGGTATTATCTCATTATTTACTGTGGTCCCTGAGTAGTATATCATTATTTACTGTGGTCCCAGGGTAGTATCTCATTATTCACTGTGGTCCCTGGGTAGAATATCATTATTTACAGTGGTCCTTGGGTAGTATCTCGTTATTTACAATGGTCCGTGAGTGGTATATCAGTATCTACAATGGTCCCTGGGTATTATCTCATAATTTACAGCGGTCCCCGGGTAGAATATCATGATTTACAGTGACTACTGTGTAGTATATCCGTATCTACAATGGCCCCTGGGTATTATCTCATTATTTACTGAGGTCCCTGGGTAGAATATCATTATTTACTGTGGTCCCTTGGTAGTATCTCATTATTTACAATGGTCCCTGTGTGGTATATCAGTATCTACAATGGTCCCTGGGTATTATCTCATTATTTACTATGGTCCCTGGGGAGAATATCATTATTTACATTGGTGCTCGGTAGTATATAATTATTTACAGTGGTCTCTGGGTAGTATATGGTGTGCTCGCGTTCATTAACAGAGGGATTGAATTTAAGAGCCGTGAGGTGATGATGCAGCTGTACAAAACTTTGGTAAGGCCACATTTGGAGTACTGTGTACAGTTCTGGTCGCCTCATTTTAGGAAGGATGTGGAAGCTCTGGAAAAGGTGCAAAGAAGATTTACCAGGATGTTGCCTGGAATGGAGAGTAGGTCTTACGAGGAAAGGTTGAGGGTGCTTGGCCTTTTCTCATTAGAGCGGAGAAGGATGAGGGGCGACTTGATATAGGTTTATAAGATGATCAGGGGAATAGATAGAGTAGACAGTCAGAGACTTTTTCCCCGAGTGGAACACACCATTACAAGGGGACATAAAGTTAAGGTGAAAGGTGGAACATATAGGAGGGATATCAGAGGTAGGTTCTTTACCCAGAAAGTAGGGGGGCATGGAATGCACTGCCTGTGGAAGTAGTTGAGTCGGAAACATTAGGGACCTTCAAGCAGCTATTGGATAGGTACATGGATTACGGGAAAATGATATAGTGTAGATTTATTTGTTCTTAAGGGCAGCAAGGTAGCATTGTGGATAGCACAGTTGCTTCACAGCTCCATGGTCCCAGGTTCGATTCCGGCTTGGGTCATTGTCTGTGCGGAGTCTGCACGTCCTCCCCGTGTCTGCGTGGGTTTCCTCCGGGTGCTCCGGTTTCCTCCCACAGTCCAAAGATGTGCGGGATAGGTGAATTGGCCAATGATAAATTGCCCTTAATGTCCAAATTGCCCTTGGTGTTGGGTGGAGGTGTTGAGTTTGGGTAGGGTGCTCTTTCCAAGAGCTGGTGCAGACTCAAAGTGCCGAATGGCCTCCTTCTGCACTGTAAATTCAATGATAATCTATGATTAATCTAGGACAAAGGTTCGGCACAACATCGTGGGCCGAAGGGCCTGTTCTGTGCTGTATTTTCTATGTTCTATGTTCTATATCATTATTTACAGTGGTCCCTGAGTGGTATATCAGTATCTACAATGGTCCGTGGGTATTATCTCATTTTGTTCTGTGGTCCCTGGGTAGTATATTATTATTTACTGTGGTCCCAGGGTAGTATCTCATTATTTACAGTGGTCCCTGAGTGGTATATAAGTATCTACAATGGTCCCTGGGTATTATCTCATTACTTACAGTGGTCACTGGGGAGTATCTCATTATTTACAGTGGTCTCTGTGTAGTATATTCTTATCTACAATGGTCCCTGGGTATTATCTCATTATTTGCAGTGGTCGCTGGGGGGGAATATCATTATTTCCAAAGTTCCCTGAGTGGTATATCAGTATCTACAATGGTCCCCTGGGATTATCTCATTATTTACTGTGGTTTGGGGAGAATATCATTATTTACAGTGGTCCCTGGGTAGTATATCATTATTTAGAGTGGTCCCTGGGTAGAGTATCAGGATCTACAATGGTCCCTGGGTAATATATCATTATTTACAGAGGTCCCTGGGTATTATCTCATTATTTACTGTGGTCCCTTGGTAGTATATCCGTATCTACAATGGCCCCTGGGTAGTATCTCATTATTTACTGTGGTCCCAGGGTAGTATCTCATTATTTACTGTGGTCTCTGTGGAGAATATCATTATTTACAGTGGTCTCTGGGTATTATCTCATTATTTACTGTGGTCCCTGTGGAGAATATCATTATTTACAGTGGTCTCTGGGTAGTATATCCGTATCTACAATGGTCCCTGGGTAGTATCTCATTATTTACTGTGGTCCCTGGGTAGTATATCATTATTTACTGTGGTCCCTGGGTAGTATATCATTATTTACAGTGGTCCCTGGGTATTATCTCATTATTTACTGTGGTCCCTGTGGAGAATATCATTATTTACAGTGGTCTCTGGGTAGTATATCCGTATCTACAATGGTCCCTGGGTAGTATTTCATTATTTACTGTGGTCCCTGGGTTGTATATCATTATTTACAGTGGTCGCTGGGTAGAATATCATTACTTACAATGGTCCCTGGGTAGTACATCATTATTTACAGTGGTTCCTGGACAATATATCAGTATCTACAATGGTCCCTGGGCAGCATATCATTATTTACAGTGGTCCCTGGGTAGTATCTCATTATTTACAGTGGACTCTGGATGGTGTATCTTTAATTACAGTGTTCCCTCGGTAGTGTATCTTTATTTAGAGTTGTCACTGGATGGTATAACATTATTTACAGTGGTCCCTCGGCAGTATATCATTATTTACAGTGGTCCCAGGGTAGTATATCATTATTTACAGTGCCGGGGGTAGCATATCATTATTTACAGTGGTCCCTTGATATTGGATGATTATTTACAATGGTCCCTATATAGTATATCATTATTTGCAGTGCTCTCTGATTAGAATATTGTTATTTGCAGTGGTCCCTGGGTAGAATATCATTATTTATAGTGGACACTAGGTCGAATATCATTATCTACACTGGTCCCTGGGCCGTTTGTTATTATTTACAGTGGTCCCTGGGTAGTATATGAATATTTACAGTGGTCCCTGGGTAGAATATCATTATTTACAGTGGTCCCTGGGTAGTATGTCATTATTTACCGTGGTCACTGCATCGTATCCCATTATTTACAATGGTTCCAGGTTGGCATATCATTATTGACAGTGGTCCCTGGGTAGTATGTCATTGTTTACATTGACCTTGGGTAGGTAACATCATTTACAGTGGTCACTGGATAGTATTTCATTAGTGACAGTGGTCCCTCGGCAGTATATCATTATTTACAGTGGTCCCTTGATAAGACCATAAGACCATAAGACATAGGAGCGGAAGTAAGGCCATTTGGCCCATCGAGTCCACTCCGCCATTCAATCATGGCTGATTTCAACTCCATTTACCCGCTCTCTCTCCATAGCCCTTAATTCCTCGAGAAATCAAGAATTTATCAACTTCTGTCTTAAAGACACTCAACGTCCCGGCCTCCACCGCCCTCTGTGGCAATGAATTCCACAGACCCACCACTCTCTGGCTGAAGAAATTTCTCCTCATCTCTGTTCTAAAGTGACTCCCTTTTATTCTAAGGCTGTGCCCCCGGGTCTTAGTCTCCCCTGCTAATGGAAACAACTTCCCTACATCCACCCTATCTAAGCCATTCATTATAGAACATAGAACATAGAACAATACAGCGCAGTACAGGCCCTTCGACCCACGATGTTGCACCGAAACAAAAGCCATCTAACCTACACTATGCCATTATCATCCATATGTTTATCCAATAAACTTTTAAATGCCCTCAATGTTGGCGAGTTCACTACTGTAGCAGGTAGGGCATTCCACGGCCTCCCTACTCTTTGCGTAAAGAACCTACCTCTGACCTCTGTCCTATATCTATTACCCCTCAGTTTAAAGTTATGTCCCCTCGTGCCAGCCATATCCATCCGCGGGAGAAGGCTCTCACTGTCCACCCTATCCAACCCCCTGATCATTTTGTATGCCTCTATTAAGTCTCCTCTTAACCTTCTTCTCTCCAACGAAAACAACCTCAAGTCCGTCAGCCTTTCCTCATAAGATTTTCCCTCCATACCAGGCAACATCCTGGTAAATCTCCTCTGCACCCGCTCCAAAGCCTCCACGTCCTTCCTATAATGCGGTGACCAGAACTGTACGCAATACTCCAAATGCGGCCGGACCAGAGTTCTGTACAGCTGCAACATGACCTCCCGACTCCGGAACTCAATCCCTCTACCAATAAAGGCCAACACTCCATAGGCCTTCTTCACAACCCTATCAACCTGGGTGGCAACTTTCAGGGATCTATGTACATGGACACCTAGATCCCTCTGCTCAGCCACACTTTCAAGAACTTTACCATTAGCCAAATATTCCGCATTCCTGTTATTCCTTCCAAAGTGAATCACCTCACACTTCTCTACATTAAACTCCATTTGCCACCTCTCAGCCCAGCTCTGCAGCTTATCTATATCCCTCTGTAACCTGCTACATCCTTCCACACTATCGACAACACCACCGACTTTAGTATCATCTGCAAATTTACTCACCCACCCTTCTGTGCCTTCCTCTAGGTCATTGATAAAAATGACAAACAGCAACGGCCCCAGAACAGATCCTTGTGGTACTCCACTTGTGACTGTACTCCATTCTGAACATTTCCCATCAACCACCACCCTCTGTCTTCTTTCAGCTAGCCAATTTCTGATCCACATCTCTAAATCACCCTTAATCCCCAGCCTCCGTATTTTTTGCAATAGCCTACCGTGGGGAACCTTATCAAACGCTTTGCTGAAATCCATATACACCACATCAACTGCTCTACCCTCGTCTACCTGTTCAGTCACCTTCTCAAAGAACTCAATAAGGTTTGTGAGGCATGACCTACCCTTCACAAAGCCATGCTGACTATCCCTGATCATATCATTCCTATCTAGATGATTATAAATCTTGTCCCTTATAATCCCCTCCAAGACTTTACCCACTACAGACGTGAGGCTCACCGGTCTATAGTTGCCGGGGTTGTCTCTGCTCCCCTTTTTGAACAAAGGGACCACATTTGCTGTCCTCCAGTCCTCTGGCACTATTCCTGTAGCCAATGATGACATAAAAATCAAAGCCAAAGGTCCAGCAATCTCTTCCCTGGCCTCCCATAGAATCCTAGGATAAATCCCATCAGGTCCCGGGGACTTATCTATTTTCAGCCTGTCCAGAATTGCCAACACCTCTTCCCTACGTACCTCAATGCCATCTATTCTATTAGCCTGGGGCTCAGCATTCTCCTCCACAACATTATCTTTTTCCTGAGTGAATACTGACGAAAAATATTCATTTAGTATCTCGCCTATCTCTTCAGACTCCACACACAATTTCCCATCCCTGTCCTTGACTGGTCCTACTCTTTCCCTAGTCATACGCTTATTCCTGACATACCTATAGAAAGCTTTTGGGTTTTCCTTGATCCTTCCTGCCAAATACTTCTCATGTCCCCTCCTTGCTCGTCTTAGCTCTCTCTTTAGATCTTTCCTCGCTACCTTGTAACTATCCATCGCCCCAACCGAAACTTCACACTTCATCTTCACATAGGCCTCCTTCTTCCTCTTAACAAGAGATTCCACTTCCCTGGTAAACCACGGTTCCCTCACTCGACGCCTTCCTCCCTGTCTGACCGGTACATACTTATCAAGAACACGCAGTAGCTGATCCTTGAACAAGCCCCACTTATCCAGTGTGCCCAACACTTGCAGCCTACTTCTCCACCTTATCCCCCCCAAGTCACGTCTAATGGCATCATAATTGCCCTTCCCCCAGCTATAACTCTTGCCCTGCGGTGTATACTTATCCCTTTCCATCATTAACGTAAACGTCACCGAATTGTGGTCACTGTCCCCAAAGTGCTCTCCTACCTCCAAATCCAACACCTGGCCTGGTTCATTACCCAAAACCAAATCCAACGTGGCCTCGCCTCTTGTTGGCCTGTCAACATATTGTTTCAGGAAACCCTCCTGCACACACTGTACAAAAAACGACCCATCTATTGTACTCGAACTATATCTTTTCCAGTCAATATTTGGAAAGTTAAAGTCTCCCATAATAACTACCCTGTTACTTTCGCTCATATCCAGAATCATCTTCGCTATCCTTTCCTCTACATCCCTAGAACTATTAGGAGGCCTATAAAAAACTCCCAACAGGGTGACCTCTCCTTTCCTGTTTCTAACTTCAGCCAATACTACCTCGGAAGAAGAGTCCCCATCTAGCATCCTCTCCGCCACCGTAATACTGCTCTTGACTAGCAGCGCCACACCTCCCCCTCTTTTGCCTCCTTCTCTGAGCTTACTAAAACACCTAAACCCCGGAACCTGCAACATCCATTCCTGTCCCTGCTCTATCCATGTCTCCGAAATGGCCACAACATCGAAGTCCCAGGTACCAACCCACGCTGCCAGTTCCCCTACCTTGTTTCGTATACTCCTGGCATTGAAGTAGACACACTTCAAACCACCTACCTGAACGCTGGCCCCCTCCTGCGACGTCAAATCTGTGCTCCTGACCTCTATACTCTCATTCTCCCTTACCCTAAAACTACAATCCAGGTTCCCATGCCCCTGCTGCATTAGTTTAAACCCCCCCAAAGAGCACTAACAAATCTCCCCCCCAGGATATTTGTGCCCCTCAGGTTCAGATGTAGACCATCCTGTCTGTAGAGGTCCCACCTTCCCCAGAAAGAGCCCCAGTTATCCAAAAATCTGAAACCCTCCCGCCTGCACCATCCCTGTAGCCACGTGTTTAAATGCTCTCTCTCCCTATTCCTCATCTCACTATCACGTGGCACGGGCAACAACCCAGAGATAACAACTCTGTTTGTTCTGGTTCTGAGCTTCCATCCTAGCTCCCTGAAAGCCTGCCTGACATCCTTGTCCCCTTTCCTACCTATGTCGTTGGTGCCAATGTGGACCACGACTTGGGGCTGCTCCCCCTCCCCCCTAAGGACCCGGAAAACACGATCCGAGACATCACGTACCCTTGCACCTGGGAGGCAACATACCAAACGTGAGTCTCTCACGCTCCCACAAAATCTCCTATCTGTGCCCCTGACTATAGAGTCCCCAATTACTAATGCTCTGCTCCTCTCCCCCCTTCCCTTCTGAGCAACAGGGACAGACTCCGTGCCAGAGGCCCGTACCCCATGGCTTACCCCTGGTAAGTCGTCCCCCCCACAAGTATCCAAAGCGGTATACTTGTTTCTCAGGGGAACGACCGCAGGGGATCCCTGCACTGACTGTTTTTTCCCAGTCCCTCTTACAGTTACCCACCTATCTCCAATCTTTGGTGTAACTAATTCCCTGAAGCTGCTATCTATGACCCCTTCTGCCTCCCGAATGATCCGAAGTTCTTCCAACTCCAGCTCCAGTTCCCTAACTCGGTCTTGGAGGAGCTGGAGATGGCAGCACTTCCTGCAGGTAAAATCAGCAGGGACACTAACTGCATCCCTCACCTCAAACATCCTGCAGGAGGAACATTGTACTCCCTTCCCTGCCATTCCTCTAACTTTCTACCAAGATCTAGCTAACAACTCAATTAAATTTTTATAAAAAATAATAATAATATAATAAAAATATGGTACTTACCTCAGACCAATGGGTTTTATTATTAGGTTAGAGGAGGAGGGCGGGTGGGAGACACTACACGTGTAGTGTCTCGGGTTTCCTCTCCACCAGAATTTATTGGTGAGGGTCTTCCCAGACGTCCGCGGGTCGACTTCCTGATCCCGCCTAAAAAACTAATTTAAAGAAAAGAGAAAAAGTCTCAGCTCCTGCTGAAACTGACTAACCAGCTGCTCTCACGCCACCGAAATCGACTGGCCTGCCCCTGCAAAGAGAAGTGCTTTTAAAGGTTGACTTACCTCCCAGCACCCTCCTTCCGCAATGCTCCCGCTGAAACTGACTAACCAGCTGCTCTCACGCCACCGAAATCGACTGGCCTGCCCCTGCAAAGAGAAGTGCTTTTAAAGGTTGACTTACCTCCCAGCACCCTCCTTCCGCAATGCTCCCGCTGAAACTGACTAACCAGCTGCTCTCACGCCACCGAAATCGACTGGCCTGCCCCTGCAAAGAGAAGTGCTTTTAAAGGTTGACTTACCTCCCAGCACCCTCCTTCCGCAATGCTCCCGCTGAAACTGACTAACCAGCTGCTCTCACGCCACCGAAATCGACTGGCCTGCCCCTGCAAAGAGAAGTGCTTTTAAAGGTTGACTTACCTCCCAGCACCCTCCTTCCGCAATGCTCCCGCTGTAAGTTTCTATTAGATCTCCACTCAACCTCCTAAACACCAATGAATATAATCCCAGGATCCTCAGACGTTCATCGTATGTCAGGCCTACCATTCCTGGGATCATCCGTGTGAATCTCCGCTGGACCCGCTCCAGTGCCAGTATGTCCTTCCTGAGGTGTGGGGCCGAAAATTGCTCACAGTATTCTAAATGGGGCCTAACTAATGCTTTATAAAGCTTCAGAAGTACATCCCTGCTTTTATATTCCAAGCCTCTTGAAATGAATGACAACATTGCATTTGCTTTCTTAATTACGAACTCAACCTGCAAGTTTACCTTTAGAGAATCCTGGACTAGGACTCCCAAGTCCCTTTGCACTTCAGCATTATGAATTTTGTCACCGTTTAGAAAATAGTCCATGCCTCTATTCTTTTTCCAAAGTGCAAGACCTCGCACTTTCCCACGTTGAATTTCATCAGCCATTTCTTGGACCACTCTCCTAAACTGTCTAGATCTTTCTGCAGCCTCCCCACCTCCTCCATACTACCTGCCCCTCCACCTATCTTTGTATCATCGGCAAACTTAGCCAGAATGCCCCCAGTCCCATCATCTAGATCGTTAATATATAAAGAGAACAGCTGTGGCCCCCAACACTGAACCCTGATGGACACCACTTGTCACCGGTTGCCATTCCGAAAAAGAACCTTTTATCCCAACTCTCTGCCTTCTGCCTGACAGCCAATCGTCGATCCATGTTAGTACCTTGCATCGAATACCATGGGCCCTTATTTTACTCAGCAGTCTCCCGTGAGGCACCTTATCAAAGGCCTTTTGGAAGTCAAGACAGATACCATCCATTGGCTCTCCTTGGTCTAACCTATTTGTTATCTCTTCAAAGAACTCTAACAGGTTTGTCAGGCACGACCTCCCCTTACTAAATCCATGCTGACTTGTCCTAATCTGACCCTGCACTTCCAAGAATTTAGTCATCTCATCCTTAACAATGGATTCTAGAATCTTGCCAACAACCAAGGTTAGGCTAATTGGCCTATAATTTTCCATCTTTTTCCTTGTTCCCTTCTTGAACAGGGGGGTTACAACAGCGATTTTCCAATCCTCTGGGACTTTCCCGGACTCCAGTGACTTTTGAAAGTTCATAACTAACGCCTCCACTATTTCTTCAGCTATCTCCTTTAGAACTCTAGGATGTAGTCCATCTGGGCCCGGAGATTTATCAATTTTTAGACCTCTTAGTTTCTCTAGCACTTTCTCCTTTGTGATGGCTACCATATTCAACTCTGCCCCCTGACTCTCCGGAATTGGTGGGATATTACTCACGTCTTCTACTGTGAAGACTGACGCAAAGTACTTATTTAGTTCCTCAGCTATTTCCTTCTCTCCCATCACAAAATTACCAGCGTCATTTTGGAGCGGCCCAATGTCAACTTTTGCCTCCCGTTTGTTTTTAATGTATTTAAATATACTTTTACTATCATTCCCAATGTTACTGGCTAGCCTACCTTCATATTTGATCCTCTTGTTCCTTATTTCTCTCTTTGTTATCCTCTGTTTGTTTTTGTAGCCTTCCCAATCTTCTGACTTCCCACTACTCTTTGCCACATTATAGGCTTTCTCTTTTGCTTTGATGCATTCCCTAACTTCCTTTGTCAGCCATGGCTGCCTAATCCCCCCTCTGATAACCTTTCTTTTCTTTGGGCTGAACCTCTGCACTGTGTCCTCAATTACTCCCAGAAACTCCTGCCATTGCTGTTCTACTGTCTTTCCCACTCGGCTCTGCTCCCAGTCGATTTTCGTCAGTTCCTCCCTCATGCCCCTGTAGTTACCTTTATTTAACTGTAACACCTTTACATCTGATTCTACCTTCTTTCTTTCAAATTGGAAATTGAATTCTACCATATTATGATCACTGCCTCCTAAGTGCTCCCTTACTTTAAGATCTTTAATCAATCTGGCTCATTACATAACACTAAGTCCAGAATGGCCTGTTCCCTCGTGGGCTCCATCACAAGCTGTTCCAAAAAGCCCTCCTGTAAACATTCAATGAATTCCCTTTCCTTGGGTCCACTGGCAGCATTATTTACCCAGTCCACCTGCATATTGAAGTCCCCCATGATCACTGTGACCTTGCCTTTCTGACATGCACTTTCTATTTCGTGGTGCATTTTGTGCCCCTGGTCCTGACCACTGTTAGGAGACCTGTACATAACACTCCCATTTTGGTTTTTTTGCCTTTGTGGTTCCTCAACTCTACCCACACAGACTCCACATCATCTGACCCTATGTCATTTAGTGCTATTGATTTAATGTCATTCCTAATTAACAAGGCAACCCCGCCCCCTCTGCCCACCTCCCTGTCTTTTCGATCGGTTGTGAATCCCTGGATGTTTAAATGCCAGTCCTGAACCCCCTGCAACCATGTCTCTGTGATGCCTACCACATCATACCTGCCAGTCACAATCTGGGCCACAAGCTCATCTACCTTGTTCCGTACACTGCGCGCATTTAAATATAGCACCTTTAATTCTCTATTGACCATCCCTTTTTGTTTTCTTAGTGTGGTGGACCTTGGTTTACTGAGCCTTTCCATACACTGTGTCATATTTTGTGGGATGGGGACTATCGTAACCTCTCCTGAGTTTTGTCTTTTCGTGCTTTTCCATGCCGCCAAGTTTTTACGACACAAAAATGTCCAGTTGTGCACATTTGGTCATATTCCTCTATACCCATCTTCTCCATATAACTATCTAGATGCTTTTTAAAGGCAGAATTGTACACGCCTCTACTGCTGCCTCTGCCAGCTCGTTCTAGACACTCACCACCCTCTGTGTGAAACAATTGTTCATCTGGACTCGTTTGTATCTCTCCCCTCTCACCTTAAACCTATGCCCTCTAGTTTTGGATTCCACTACATTGGGGAAAATCTACTTCATCAATGCCCCTCAGTATTTTATAGCCGACGTCAGTATCACCCCTAGCCTCCAAGAAAAATGTTCCAGTCTATCCAGCCGCTCCGTTTAACTCAAACTATCAAGTCCAGTAGGAGCCTAGCAAATCGTTTCTGCCCTCTTTCTAGGTTAATAATATCCTTCCTATCTTAGTGTGACCAGAACTGTACACAGTATTCCAACTGTGTCCTTCCCAATTTCTTGGAGAACTTCAGCAAGACGTCCCAACTCCTGTCTTCAATAATCTGACCATGTATCTGTAGAATAGTAATAATGGCCACAGGCACAGTAATTGTGGAACAAGGAGCCCCTTCAGTGTTGTGAATTTCCAATTATTCATCATGTTTGCTATTGTTGCAAAAAGCAACAAAGTCGCAGAATGTGTCTGACTGGAAAAAGATGAACAAGAATATCTTGCTCAATAGACCCACAGCAAATCAAAACTTCACCCGATACCAATAGAATCAAAACAGAAACAGAATAAAGGAGAGTGGTAAAGAGAGAAAGGGGGAGAGAGCGTTTAATGCTGGAGTACATTGCACACCACTCCCTTCCACCTTACTGCAGCAAGCACATTGTTTCTGTCTTCCAGGATTCATGCTGTTAGAAATACCTTCGATCCAGTTTACTCTGAAGCAGAGGTTACATGATTCATTCCACCGTTCGAGTGAAAGAATAGGAGCAGCACGCAGGCGCAGTGGTTAGCACTGCTGACTCAGGGCGCCAGATTTTCAGGTTCGATCCCGTCTCTGGGTCACTCTCCGTATGGAGCTTGCACTTTCTCCCCGTTTTTGCGTGGGTTTCTTCCCCACAACCCAAAGATGTGCAGGGTAGATGAATTGGCAACGCTAAATTAATCCGTAATTGGAAAAAATGAATTGGATATTCGACGTTTTTTTTTAAAGAATGGAGAACAGTTCATCCCAGGCCCCAGAAATTCAAAGCACCAATGTAATAAAAATATCACATTTTCTGGATGTTAGAGTTGCTGGTTGGGGCAGAATTTATTGCCCATCCCTAGTTGCCCTTCAGAAGGTGGTGGTGAGCTGCTTTCTTGAATCGCTGCTGGACCTGACGTTCGGGTAAACCCAAAGCGCTTTTAGGGAGGAAGCCAAATGATGTTTCCCCGTTCACCTGCAGGAACGTTTATGTGGTTCCAAGAGGGAATGGACAGTGATTTGGAGGGGAAATTCCAGTTGGTCATTGGCCCAAGTAGGGACTTGTCTAGTTCTTCCAAATGATAGTGGTCGGAGGTGTGGAGGTGCTGCCTGAGGAACAATTACCTGAGGAACTTTGTTGAGTTATTGCGGTGCATTTGGGGATGGTTGTGGCGGAGGGATTGAATGTCTGTGGCAGGAGGAGCAATCAAGCGCACTGCTTGGTCCTGGATGCTTCCGAACTCCCTGAGTGTCCTTGGAGATCCGGGGAACGGCGTTTCACGTCGAAGAAAATGGATTAATCAATTTGCCTGCGTAACCAATCTTGTTCCGAAATTTCAAGGAACCTATCATAGATAATCGTTAATGCTCTTTTCTTCCAATTAGGTTGTGAGTAATTGACAAAGTTTGATAGGTCAGTTATTGTGCAGAGCTGGAATCGAACTTGGCTTTCCACAGTGTGAGATCAGAAAGTGAACAGGTGGCACAAGTCTCTTTTTAAAACAGAATAATGCAATCTCTGTAAAGAACACACCTTCTTCTAATTATAAATGTGCTGCTGCTTTTGTTTATGCAACACACATGTTTTGGAACTGTGAAAAACGGCAGGCAGCGCCTTCGGTGAGACAGGTTCGAACTTCCAATTAAGTTGATGCTGTGATGTAACCAGCGAGCTAAAGCTGACGCGGTCGTCACACATGGACACGTTGTATATAAAGGATTTCCGGGATCATACTCGCAGTGGTGGGCAACAGTGAGGCGACACTCCAGGTGTTGGTGCACATCATGTCACAGCCAGATGTGACCAAAATTTTAAAAGTGCATTAACATAAGACATAAGAACATAAGAACTAGGAGCAGGAGTAGGCCATCTGGCCCCTCGAGCCTGCTCCTCCATTCAATGAGATCAAGGCTGATCTTTTGTGGACTCAGCTCCACTTTCCGGCCTGAACACCAGAACCCTTAATCCCTTTATTCTTCAAAAAACGATCTATCTTTATCTTAAAAACATTTAATGAAGGAGCCTCTACTGCTTCACTGGGCAAGGAATTCCATAGATTCACAACCCTTTGGGCGAAGAAGTTCCTCCTAAACTCAGTCCTAAATCTACTTCCCCTTATTTTGAGGCTATGCCCCGTAGTTCTGCTTTCACCCGCCAGTGGAAACAACCTGCCCGCATCTATCCTATCTATTCCCTTCATAATCTTATATGTTTCTATAAGATCCCCCCTCATCCTTCTAAATTCCAACGAGTACAGTCCCAGTCTACTCAACCTCTCCTCGTAATCCAACCCCTTCAACTCTGGGATTAACCTAGTGAATCTCCTCTGCACACCCTCCAGTGCCAGTACGTCCTTTCTCAAGTAAGGAGACCAAAATTAAGTACTGACGGAGGACATTCGTTCCGTTTAACCTCAGCGGCTCTTTATATTAGCAGATCATTCAATCCCACTCGACCGATCTTTCCCCAGAGGCATGCATTTTATTGCTGTCGTTTCTCGCATTGAAATTTGAAAGTCACTGTTGTATCTGCCTCCACGAATCTCACAGGCAGAGCAGACCAGATAATTGGAATCTATCCCAGAGCATTGAAATAATTGTTGGAAGTTGGAAAGATGTAACTTAAAAACTTTATCTCGCAGTTATATTCATCTGCGAGTACTGTGGCAACTGGAACGGATAGCAAATGACAACATAGGGAAACGACACGGCCACTCACTCCTGTCAAAATATTCAGTTTGATCACAGCTGAGCTTCTGCCTCAATGCCATTTCCTGTCTATTCCTCAGATACTTTCGTTCCCTCAAAGTTCACTATCGCGAAGAAAAATGGAGGCAGACATTCAAACCGATTTGGACATATAGATGGAGTGCTCGAATCTGCAGCGAGGCAGAGCTGGAAGGTGGGACAGGTTATAGAGTCATAGACGTTTACATGATGGAAATAGGTCCTTCGGCCTAACTTGTGCATGTCGCCCAGTTTTTACTACACAAATCCTGTCCAATTGCCCACATTTGGTCCTATTCCTCTATACCCACTTTATCCATATAACTATTTAAATGCTTTTTAAAAGGCAGAATTGTAGACGCCTCTACTACTGCCTCTGCCAGATCGTTCCAGACACTCACCACCCTCTGTGTGAAACAATTGTTCATGTGGTCTGTTTTGTATCTCTCCCCTCTCACGTTAAACCTAAGCGCTCTAGATTTGGATTCCACTACCTTTGGGATAATCTACCCGATCCATTCCCACCATTATTTTATAGCCGTCGTCAAGATCACCCCTAGGCTCCAATAAAAGTATTCCAGTTTAAACAGCTCCTTATAACTCAAACCATCAAATCCAGTAGCAGCCTAGCAAATCTTTTCTGCCCTCTTTCTAGGTTAATAATATCGTTTCTTTATTAGGGTGACCAGGACTAGACATAGTATTCTAAGTGTGGTCTTCCCAATGCCTTGGAGATCTTCAGCAAGACATCCCAACTCCTGTGTTCAATTATCTGACCATGTATCTGTATTATAATAATAATGGGCAGACACAGGAATTGTGGAACAAAGAGCCTCCTTCAGTGTTGTGAATTTCCAATTATTCATCACGTTTGCTGTGGTTGAAAAAAGCAGCAAAGTCGCAGAATGTGTCTGACTGGAAAAAATGAGGAAGAATATCTTGCTCAAGAGAACCACAGCTAATCAAATCTTCACCCGATACCAATACAAACAAATTAGAAATAGAAAAAAAAATTCACGTCCACAGAAGCGCCTATCTGTGCCCCTGACTTTCGAGTCCCCTATTACTATTGCTCTTCTGCGCTTTGACCCTCCCTTATGGGAAATGTTCAGAATGGAGTTCAGTCACAAGTGGAGTACCACAATGATCTGTTCTGGGGCCGTTGCTGTTTGTCATTTTTATCAATGACCTAGAGTAAGGCGCAGAAGGGTGGGTGAGTAAATTTGCAGACGATACTAAAGTCAGTGGTGTTGTCGATAGTGTGGAAGGAAGTAGCAGGTTACAGAGGGATATAGATGAGCTGCAGAGCTGGGCTGAGAGGTGGCAAATGGAGTTTAATGTGGAGAAGTGTGAGGTGATTCACTTTGGAAGGAATAACAGGAATGTGGAATATTTGGCTAATGGAAAAGTTCTTGAAAGTGTGGATGAGCAGAGGGATCTAGGTGTCCATGTACATAGATCCCTGAAAGTTGCCACCCAGGTTGATAGGGTGGTGAAGAAGGCCTATGGAGTGTTGGCCTTTATTGGTAGAGGGATTGAGTTCCGGAGTCAGGAGGTCATGTTGCAGCTGTACAGAACTCTGGTACGGCCGCATTTAGAGTATTGCGTACAGTTCTGGTCACCGCATTATAGGAAGGACGTGGAGGCTTTGGAGCGGGTGCAGAGGAGATTTACCAGGATGTTGCCTGGTATGGAGGGAAAATCTTATGAGGAAAGGCTGATGGACTCGAGGTTGTTTTCGTTGGAGAGAAGAAGGTTAAGAGGAGACTTAATAGAGGCATACAAAATGATTAGGGGGTTGGATAGGGTGGACAGTGAGAGCCTTCTCCCGCGGATGGAAATGGCTGGCACGAGGGGACATAACTTTAAACTGAGGGGTAATAGATATAGGACAGAGGTCAGAGGTAGGTTCTTTACGCAAAGAGTAGTGAGGCCGTGGAATGCCCTACCTGCTACAGTAGTGAACTCGCCAACATTGAGGGCATTTAAAAGTTTATTGGATAAACATATGGATGATAATGGTATAGTGTGGGTTAGATGGTTTTTGTTTCGGTGCAACATCGTGGGCCGAAGGGCCTGTACTGCGCTGTATTGTTCTATGTTCTATGTTCTGAAAATCAGAGCCTGCCGTGGTGCCATTTCTCTGGCTGCTGCTGTTTTCCCCTGATAGGCTATCCCCCCGACAGTAGTCAAAGGGGTATACCTGTTCGAGAGGGGGACAACCACAGGGGATTCCTGCACTGACTGCCTGCCCTTTCTGGTGGTCACCCATCTGCATGCTCCTAAGTGCATCCAATTGCTGCTCCAACCGAACCATGCGGTCTGTGAGGAGCTCCAGGTGGGTGCACTTTCTGCAGATGAAGCCATCCGGGACGCTGGAAGCCTCCCGGACCTGCCACATCTCACAGTCAGATCACTGCACCCCTCTAACTGGCATGGCGTCAATGAATTAAAATTAAAAGTTTAAATCTTGAAAAAAATAATTTTTTTAAGTTACTGTTTCCCAGCACTAGATTTCTAATATAAATGCGAAAGCTAAATATAGTACTCTCCGATCTCTGGTACCCCTCGAAATTATTATTAAGTAATTATGTTTAATGAGTTACCAATGCTTAATTTTTTTAATTTACTGTAGATTCCCACCCAGCCACTCAGGTCGCAGCTTTTCTGTGATGTCACTTCAGTCCCCCCCCCCCCCCCCCGACACACACAATTTGAAAAAGGTATAAAAGTAAAAATAAGTAAAAAACACTTACTTACCTTCTTACCTTCTGAGTGTCTTAGATGTTCTCAGGTTCTCTCCCTGACAGAGACTGCTCCTCCTCCTCTGAACGTTTTGAATTTGCTGCCATTTGTTGTCAGTTGGGCAGGTATCATAATTTTCTACTGTTTGCCAGATGCTTATTTGCAACCAAAGTTATTTTCTCATCGATTAAAGCATTTTGAGTTATTGCATATATGTTTTCAGTGAGGCTGATCTCATAATTTTCCACTGAGTCCCAGATGCGTTTTTTCAACTGAAGTGATTTTCTCATTGACTGAAGCAGTTTGAGTTATTTGCCATTTGTTTTTAGTGGGGTCGAATTCATAATTTTCTAATATTTTTTCAAATGCATGTGATTTTCTCATTTTCACTTATTTGCCACTTGTGGTCAGTGAGGCGGATATCATAATAATGTTTTCCAAAATGCTTATTCTGCAACCAAAGTGATGTTCTCATTGATTGAAGCATGTTGCGCCATTTACCATTTCTTTTCATTGAGGCGGATATCATATGTTTCTACTTTTTGTCAAATGCGTGTTTTGCAACCAAAGCGATGTTCTCATCCAGTTGAACATATTGAACCATTTGCCTTTTGTTTTCTGTCAGGTGGATATCATAATTTTCTACTTTGGCCAGATGCTTATTTTGCAACCAAGGTGATATTATCATTGATTGAAGCCTTTTCAGTTATTTGCCATTTTTTTTCAGTGAGGCTGAGATCATAATTTACTACTTTTTGTCAGCTCTGTGTTTGCAACTAATGTGGTTTTCTGATCGAGTTAAGCTTTTTGAGTCATTTACCATTTGTATTCAGATGGTGTGACTTAGTAATTTTCTACGTTTTGCCAGATGCTAACTTTCTAACACTGTTGATTTTCTGATCGATTGAAGCATGTTGTGTGATTTGCGATTTCTTTGCAGTGAGGCTGGTATCATAATTTTCTAATTTTTGTCAAATGCGTGTTTTGCAACCATAGTTATGTTCTCATCGAGTTAAGCAATAGGTGCCATGTGTTGTAAGTGAGGAGGATATCATCATTTTCTACTTTTTACCAGATGCTTATTTTGCAACGGAAGTGATTTTCTCATCGAGTAAAGCAATTTGAGCCATTTGCCACTCATTGTCTGTGAGGGCGATATCATAATTTTCTACTTTTCAACTGATCTCGCTATTCCAAATGGGATAGAGGGGGAAAAAGGAGGAGACTAAAGACCAGTAATGTTGACCTCTGTGGTGGTGGACTTGCTGGAATCAATAATTAAGGAGGGGATGACGAAACTGTTGTAAAGACAAAGCTCAACACACCATTGTCACCCTGGTTTTATAGAGAATAATATATGTGTGACAAGCTTGCTTCAGTTTCTTCAAGAAGTAACCAGCAAAGTGGATAATGGGGAACCTGTGGTGTGTTGTGTCCAGACTTCCAGAAGGCGTTACACAAGGAGCCATATAAAAGACTGAACTAGAATGTTAGATCATAGGGGATTGGGGCAAAGTATGAGATTTGATTGATGATTGGCTGACTGACAGAAATCAAAGTGTCGGCATACAAGTGTTTGGCTGGTGAACTGTACCAGGTATGCTGCCGCAGAGGTCGGTCCTCGAACATGAACTGTTTACAATCTATATAAATGATCTGCAAGCAGGGACAGAGTTTAACATAGCAAAATTTGCGGAGGAGACTAGAATAGCTGGGAAAGCAGGCAGTGAAAAGGAGATACCGATTTTACACGCGGATATAGATAGGTTAGGACATTGGGCCAAAATTTGGTGAATGAAGTTAACGTGGAAACGTTTGAGGTTATCATCTTTGGCCGGAAAATAGGAAGACAAATTATTATCTAAATGGAAAGCAAATTCAAGGTGTGCCTGGGCAGAGGGGTCGGCCTGTGTGTGTTCATGACTTTAACAAAAATTGTATGCAGGTACAGCATGTAATTAAAAAGGCGAATTGCAAAAAGACTGGAGTATAAAAGTGAAGCAGTGTTGCTAGAATTGTATAGGATGTTGGTGAGACCTCATCTGATGTATTGTGTCCAGTTTGGGATACCTTATTTGGGGAACGAAGAGGTGGCACTGGAGGCAGTTAAGAGCAGGTTCTCCAGATTGATTCCGGGGGTGAAAGAGTTGACGTATGAGGAGCGATTAAACAGTTTAGCCTCACAATCGCTGGAGTTGAGAAGCGTGAAAGGGGCCTGCTAGAGGTGTGTAAAATACGAAAAAAGATTGAGAAACTGAACCCAGACCAAAGCCCCCCCCCTCCCCCCCCCCCCCCCCCCCCCCCCAACGCACCCTGTAGTGCACTCTAGAACGATACATCACAGGTAGTGGTTGAGAGGTGGTAGACTTCAAACTGATGTGAGTTGAAAATCCTTCGCGAACTGGGTGGTGAATCTATGGAGTTCCCTGCCCCACAGTACGGTGGAGTCTGACTCATGAAATTCTTTCAAGAAGGTTTTATATACATTTCTCATTTTTTAAAAACGTATTAAAGAGATATGTTGAACAGCCAGGGAGGAGGATTTGAGGTCAGGAAGAATTCAGCCACGAAGATAGATTGGTGGAGCAGGGTCGAACAGCTGAATTTCCTCCTTCGGCTCCGAATTCCCATGTTCTGAAGTAGTGCAGATATATATCAACCTTGCAAAATATAATGTTATTTTCAGCGCGGTGTGGCTTTTACTGGAGTAACCTGTCCATGTTGCCAGCTTCCTCTGTTCTGCATTGGACTTTATATACGCTTTACTTCATTGTATGGCTTTTCTTCCTGCAAGACTGAAAGAGCTGTTCCACCGTTAGCCGTCTAAAACCATGTAGTTCTAGAAGGACTGTGGGAACTGCCTTCTCCCTCTGCCCGGCCTTCCAGTGTAAGTAATGTATCTACAAAACAAGGCCCATTGCTCAGCCACTGTAATAACGCTGCTCGTCTATTCAATTACCCTTCACGCTGCAGTCCCAGCAAAATACAACAGGAAGACAATTGGATTTTACCCAACTGCCATGCATAAAACTAGCTCTGTCCCGCACAAATCTAACTGTAGGTTGAACCGCTCGAGGCACGGAACAATTAAATTAAATACACAACTGGGCCTTATTTCTGATGTTCACCAATACACTTATTAATCTTGTAACACTTTCTTTACTTTCTTCCTGAGCAGAATCTGTACACTGACATTAATACACGATCGAAATGTGTGATTGTTACCGTCGAAATTTTGGATGTTAGGTATGATTTCCCGGATCTAAGCCCCGCTGGTGAGGCACACATTGTTTGTGTTTGTCTCTACTTCCCCCCCCCCCCCCCCCTAGAAAGTGCTTATCAGAAACTTTTTTGAAACAGTTCAGTCCATGGGATATAATCACACACACAAGTGTTCATTTAATTGTTTGTGCAGTTTGCAGCGGTTGACTCGTTTAATGCTGTGCGTCAAATTTCCTTGCACGGTCCATGCTTCAGGGACTCTGTTCATTTTTGCTTCAATGTACCACTCACTACTCCGAGTGAGCCCGTTACAGGTCACTTACTTAATCCGGAGATGTTGCGTCATCCACCATTACAAACCCCTGTATTCCTTTTCCCCCTCTTTCCAATTGCATCTCGATAACAGTGCCTCCTGCTCATGTAAAAATCGTCCTAATTAATTCGGTGCTCCTGCGTCGTTCCCTACCGCAGCCCTTCCCATCCCAACACCACCCCAACCCAAGGCCGGGTTCGCCAAGTATCTCTGAAGGACTTCTCGTTGCATGGACCCGATTAGCCAATTATCTTCCTGTGTCACAAGACCGTGTGCATCGATCTTCATCGGGTCTTTAATTTGACCAGCTAATTTTGAATTACCGGGAAACTAATCCCAAAATCAAGCTTACAGGAACAAGTAAAATTTTACAGCTGCAATTAAAGTAATTCATTTCTGCTCATGTTATTGCATGTTAGTCATCTGAATTGTAACCAGCATATGTAGGTACCCTACAGACTGAAACAGTGGAATGCATAACAAGGGACAAAGAAATGGCTCAGCAATTGAATACATACTTTGGTTTTGCCTTCACAAAAGAGGACACACATCAGATCCCGGAAATGTTAGAGAATGAAAGGTTTAGTGAAAGGAAAGAACTGAGGGAGATCAATATGGGTAGAGAAATCGTGCTGGGAAAATTGATGGGATTGAAGACGGATAAATCCCCAGAGCGTGATAAACTTTGTCCCAGAGTACTTAAGGAAGTGGCTCTGAAAATATTGGATTCATTGGTTGTCATCTTCCGGGATTCTCTCGACTCTGGAACAGTCCCCGCAGATTGGAATGTGGTCAATATTCAAAAAGGGAGGTAGAGAGAAATCAGGGAATTATAGACCAGTAAGCCTAACATTGGGAGTGCGGACAATTCTTGGATCCATTATCAAGGATTTTATACCGGGACATTTCGTAAGAAGTGGCAGGATCAGTCTGAGTCAGCGTGGATTTATGAAGGGAAAATCATGCTTGACAAATCAGTTGGAATTCTTTAAAGATGTAATCAGTACAGTTGGCAAGGTGGAGCCAGTCGATGTCGTAATATTTGGAATTTCAGAAAGCGTTTTACAAAGTCCCGCTGAAGAGATAATTGTGCGAAATTAAAGCGCATGGATAGGGGTAAGTGTAGTGAGGTGGCTAGAAAACTGATTGGCAGAGAACAAATAACGAGTAGGAATCAATGAGTCATTTTGAAATTGACAGGCAGGAATTAGAGGAGTTCCACAGTGATCGGTGCTGGGACCCCAACAATTCACAATATATATTAATGATTTGGATCCGGGAGCAAAATGTAACATCTCAAAGTTTGTAGATGATACTACGTTGGGTGGGATGGCGAACTGTGCCAAGGAGGAAGAGATCCTACAGCATGATCTGGACATGTTGGGTGAGTGGGCAAATCAATGGGAGATGATTTGGATAAGTGTGCGGTTATTCACTTTGGAAGCAAAAACAGGAAGGCAGATTACTACCTGATGGCTGTAAATTGGGAGAGGGGAGTGCGCAGCGGGAGCTGTTTGTCCTTGTGCATCAATCGCTGATGGTAAGCATGCAGGTGCAGCAGGCGGTAAAGAAGGCTAATGGTAGGTTGCCCTTCATTGTGAGAGGTTTCAAGTCTAGACAAAGGGATGCGTTGCTGCAATTATACAGGCCCATGGTGAGGCCACACCGAGAATATTGTGTGCAGTTTTGGTCTTCCTTTCTGAGGGATGATGTTCTCGCTCTCTAAGGAGTGCATGCGAATGTTTACCAAGCTGATTCCAGGGATGGCGTGACTGGCATATAAGGAGAGATTGACTAGGTTTGGATTGTTCTCGCTTGAGTTAAGAAAAATTAGGGGGATCTCATCGAGCCGTCTAACAGGGCTAGATAGGGTACATGCAAGGAAGATGTTCTCAATGGTGGGTGTGTACAGAACCAGCGGTCAAAGTCTGAGGATTCTGGGATTTCGGACAGAGATAAGGAAACATTTCTTCACACAAAGAGAGGTGAGTCAAATGCCTGCAATTAACTCAGTAGTTCGTGCCATGATTTCATCTAGGTTATCAGCCCCTGGGAATCAATTCATCACCTCACATGTATTCAAATTAAATTGCATCTGACGTTCATCGGCCCACTGCCCGAATGGTCAAGATCCTGTTGAAAGCTCATATTACATTCTTCACCAGCCACTATGCCCCAATCTTGGTGTTGTCTGCAAACTTCCTAAAAATGCCTCCTACATTCTCATCCAACTCATTAATATACATCATAAGTAACAGTGGGCCCAGCACCAATCCCTGAGGCACACCACTGACCAGAGGCCTCCAGTTTGAGAAAGAACCCTCCACAGCCAATTTCGGTCGCCAAGCCAATTTTGTATCCAATTGGCTACCTCCCGCTGGATTCCGTGAGATGTCACCTTTTGCAACAACCTACCATGCAGAACTTTGTCAAAGGCCTTACTAATGTCCATGAAGACAACATCGAAAGGACTGCCCTCATCTGCCTTCCTGGTTACTCCTTCAAAAACCTCAGTCAAAATCGTGAGAAATTACTTTCCCCTTACAAAACGATGCTAACTTTCCCAAATTAGCCCTTGCCTGTCTAAATGTCTGTAGCTCCTGTCCCTGAGAATACCTTATATCAATTTACCCACTACAGAAGTAAGGCTAACCGGTCTATAGTTCCAGGGATTATCCCAACAGCCCTTCTTAAACAAGGGCATAACATTTGCTACCATGTAATCTTCAGGCGCCTCTCCTGTGGCTGTCGTGATTCAATTATCTCAGCTAGGGGCGGCAATTTCCTCACGAGTCCCCTACAATGCCCTGGGATACATTTCATCAGGTCCCTGGGATTTATCTATCTCTATGCGCTTCAATACCTCCAATTCCAACTTCTCTGCAATATGTGCACTCCTCAAAACATCGCTTTTTATTTCCCTAACATTCGTGGCATTTCCAGCAGAAAATACTGACGATAAATATTCATTTTGGCCATCTCCAATCCCTTGTGAATCTGCACATAGTTGACCTTGTTTATCCTGAAGAGGCCCTACCCTCTCCCTAGTCACGCTTTTGCCCTCTATGTATCTGTAAAACTTTTTTTTTAAATTTCCTTTGCCTTATCTGCCAAGACAATCTCCTGTCCCCTTCTTGCCCTCCTTATTTCTCTCTTTACTCCGACAAGCCCGATACTCTTGAAGGGATTCGTGTGATCCCGGATGACTATGTATATCAGATGATTCCTTCCGTTTGACCATTGCCTCAATATCCCGAGTCATCCATTATCCCTCCTTTTAAAATCTATATGTCTCTGATTTCAGATGAACAACTGTTCTCGCTTCAACTGCTGTTGTGGAGAGAGTTGCAAACCGCTACCTGCCATTGAGCGATGCGGTGTTTCCTAACATCTTTCCTGAACAGTCTCCCCTTACATTTTAGACAAAATCTCCAACCAGTGTATTGCGTTTCCTGTCCTTGGAATAATTTTAATGAAAAATATAAACTAAATGGTACAAATTTTAAACGGGACTCCGAATAATTTCTTCCACATGTGCGTCTGTAATAGCAGGGAGCAAGAAAGATTCAGATGATCAAATGGTTTTATTTCACTAGGCAGAGCTGCCTGATTGGCTAAGCTACTAAGGATGAACAGCTGGATGTCTGGATTGGCTATCAGTCAAACGTTAGAATATTCTGTTTGGTGAATGCAGCTATCAGTCACATCGCAAACTCAAAAATTGGCTGAGAGTGGGTTGCTGGATGAATGAATCTCCAGCGTGACGTCAGATATTTGATAGGCAGCTGGTGGAAACCTCTGCAGAATGAATGCAGCTGTGGATTACAATGCAACCTCAAACAATGCCTGCGATGCATGTTGCTTCCTGACTGAAGTCATGTTTGCAGTATGACTTCCGAGATCTGACAGTCACAGCTGTCGGTCACAGTCTCAGCTGGCTGTTTGGCTGTTTGGCTGAGGGAACTCCCGGCAGCAACGGGCCATTGTCCTTTACTGAGACTGCCGGTCGCCAGTTCCTGGTGCTCCCAGCTCGGTGAAAGCGGCTGTCAGTAGTGGAGGTAGGGATTGATCCACTCCAGCAGGCCCGACTTCTTACCTATAAATGTTCACTCCCCGTTGTTATCTGCCGTTTGTCTGTTGCGAATTTGTAGATGCACCTTCAATTCAGTTAGTTCGACTGTACAACTGACTCTCGCCAGTGAGATCCTATCACAAGTGATATTTGTTGACCAATTTATTAATTGATGTAACCGGATACATTGCCGCCTTCTTGACCTGCTCTCTGAACTTTGACTGAGTCACGCCGTAAATAAATGTGTTTGTGCAGCAACTTAAATTACGCAGCATCCATCCCACATATTGACATATAGCTTCAGACTCGTTTAAATAAACGATTCCTCGAATGTGTTTGTACAAGAAATATATAACATTCAACAACCATAGAAGTATGAAGGTCCCAGATATGCTGAAGAGTAAAATCATAGACTTCCTTCTGCTCTCCATTTCTGGATCACTGCGATTCTCTCCATTATTCTGAGCCCTCAGTCCCTGACGTACTCGACTGGTCACTAAAACATATCTGACTGTCAGTGCATTGAGCAACAGAATTAAAACAAATGGGAGGACTGGCGTTAAAATCCGTTCGAACCAATAAAATCCTTGCCAAATTGGGTCAGTTAAAGTTATTACCTTTGTGTAACAGAGCCACGGTGTATTGCCTACTATCACGTAAGGTGTAAACGTAAAGTACCAGGGGATGTTTTTCAAGCAGAGCAGAATGCCGGTTGTTGCTAGAACCACAGCCGCAGTTTTCCCGGTGCAATATTTTGCTCTCATTTTCTGGCAACAGATGGTCACAAACCGATCAAAGGAGAACGTAACTGTGAACCAGACAGAACAGTCCCTGGCTGCACTCAGCAGTACACCCTTAACACTGCACACAGGGGTTATGTCCAGAAAACTCAATGGCATGTAATATGCATTGATCTGATTCAGAATGACGTCTGTGATAATGAGCAGTAGATCCGCAGTTGCCATGGCCACCAGGTAGCGAGTAGTGCAAGTAGAGAGGCCACACTTTCCACGGGACAGGATTAGAATTGCCAGGGTATTAACTGTAAGAAAGGAACATTTCAACATAGTGAAAGTTGTTGATCGATATGTTCAAAATCTGCAACAGTTGCGAATGACAGTTTTGCTGAAAAATGACAGGTTTCTGGGACAGGATGAATATGTTAGAGATTAAAACTGCAGAGTAGACATTCAGAAACGTTACCCCACTGTTTAGAAATGGAGCGACAGAGAAACCTGAGACCTACAGACCTGTTAGTTGGACTTCTATAGCAGAGAAAATGTTAGAGTCTGTTATAAAACACCTGATATCACTGAAAAATAATTTGGTTGGGAAGTCAACTTGGATCTAAGAGGGATCAGTTTTGACACACCTGTTGGATTTTGTGAGCATATTATAGATTCGCAAAATCACTGCAGCACAGAAGGAAGCCATTTTCAGAATAGATATTGTGTTTATCAATTGGCTTGCGAAGGGAGGAGCATGGCAGTACATTTGAAGAATATATGGAGGGGCTAAGTGAATGTGCAACGAATGGAAAATCGAACATAGTGTGAATACATGTGACGTTATCCACTTTGTACAAACATAATGGAAGGGAATAGCTTTTTAGTAATAGCGATTGTTCAGAAATTGTTGTTGTCATAATTGGTCTACGTGTCCTTATTTACAACTGTGGCCTTATTCATCAGCATACAGATGCAACAAGCAATTAGGATCCCACATGCCATAACCCCATACATTCCAATGGAATCTGAATGCATCATTCAGCATGTCTGCTGCAAATACGAAGATCCTTTTAATTGGAGTGTTGTGTACAACTTTCGAGTTCATTCTTCAAGGAGGATGTAGCTAATATATTGCCGTGCAATGTGAGTTCACGGGACTCATGCGTGGGACATCATTTTCTGAGGGAAAACTGGGGAACTTGGTCCTTGGAGCTTCGAAGCAGAACAGATGTACTCATTAGACTTTGCACAGTTCGTTCAGGGTTTGACTGGCTAGATGTAGATATAGTGTTCCGGTGGACATGATGACCAGAATGGGAGACACAACATACGGTTACATTGGAAGCATTGGCATGTTTCCTAAATCTGTGATTTCATAGAATTTCATAGAATTTACAGTGCAGAAGGAGGCCATTCGGCCCATCGAGTCTGCACCGGCTCCTGGAAAGAGCACCCTACCCAAGGTCAACACCTCCACCCTATCCCCATAACCCAGTAACCCCACCCAACACTAAGGGCAATTTTGAACACTAAGGGCAATTTATCATGGCCAATCCACCTAACCTGCACATCTTTGGACTGTGGGAGGAAACCGGAGCGCCGGGAGGAAACCCACGCACACACGGGGAGGATGTGCAGACTCTGCACAGACAGTGACCCAAGCCGGAATCGAACCTGGGACCCTGGAGCTGTGAAGCAATTGTGCTATCCACAAGGCTACCGTGCTGCCCACGAGGGTGTTTTCACACAGGGGAAGTTAAATACTGGAATTGTTACCCAGGCGACAACAGACTAACAATGACTAAGCATGTTCAAGAAAGATGTCGATAGGTTTCGAGATCCTAATGATGACAAGGGAGATTGGTATTCTACAGAAAACTGGGTAAGTGGAAGCTTATCTACCACGACACTGTGAATGGAAGAGTGGGCCTTACTGTACCAATAGCCTCGTCCGAGGAATACCCCTGTGTTCTCATGTTCGTACACATCTCAATTTAGGCACTCACCTAATATCAAACCGCTTTGCTGCAGACTAGAGGAATGCCGGACAGACAACTACTCTCAGGGTACGTGTTGGCAATTTACAGACGATAATGGAACCCTCAGTATCCCTTAACCATATTGCACCTCAGAGCGAGGGACACACACAGAGAGCGAGGGACATACAGAGAGCGAGGGACACACAGAGAGCGAGGGACACACACAGAGAGCGAGGGACGCACAGAGAGCGAGGGACGCACAGAGAGCGAGGGACACACAGATAGCGAGGGACACACAGAGAGCGAGGGACACACACAGGGAGTGAGGGACACACAGAGAGCGAGAGCGCTCTCTGTGCGCCCCTTGCTCTCTGTGTGTCCCTCGCTCTCTGTGCATCCCTCGCTCTCTGTGCGTCCCTCTTCTCTGTGTGTCCCTCGCTCTCTCTCTGTGTCCCTCTCTCTGTGTGTGTCCCTCGCTCTGTGTCCCTCGCTCTGTGTGTCCCTAGCTCTCTGTGCGTCCCTCGCTCTCTGTGTGTGTCCCTCACACTGTGTGTGTGTTCCTCGCTCTGTGTGTGTCCCTCGCTCTCTGTGTGTCCCTCGCTCTCTGTGTGTCCCTCACTCTCCCTGTGTGTCCCTCGCTCTCTGTGCACCCTCGCTCTCTGTGCCCTCCCTCTCTGTGTGTCCCTAGCTCTCTGTGCGTCCCTCGCTCTCTGTGTGTGTCCCTCGCTCTCTGTGCACCCCTCGCTCTCTGTGTCCCTCGACCTCTCTGTGTCCCTCGCTCTCTGTGTGTCCCTCGCTCTCTGTGTGTCCCTCGCTCTCTGTGTGTCCCTCGCTCTCTGTGTGTGTCCCTCGCTCTCTGTGTGCCTCGCTCTATGTGTCCCTCGCTCTCTATGTCCCTCGCTCTCTGTGTCCCTCGTTCTCTGCGTCCCTCTCTCTGTGCGTCCCTCGATCTCTGTGTGTCCCACGCGCAGTGTGTGTCCTTTGCGCTCTGTGTTTCCCTTGCTCTCTGTGTGTCCCTCGCTCTCTGTGTGTCCCTCGCTCTCTGTGTGTCCCTCGCTCTGTGTGTCCCTCGCTCTCTCTGTGTCCCTCGCTCTCTGTGTGTCGCTCGCTCTCTGTGTGTCCCTTGCTCTCTGTGTGTGTCCCTCGCTCTCTGTGTGTGTCCCTCGCTCTCTCTGTGTGTCCCTCGCTCTCTGTGTGGCCCTCACTCTCTGTGTGTCCCTCGCTCTCTGTGTGTCCCTCGCTCTCTATGTGTCCCTCGCTCTCTGTGTGTGTCCCTCACACTGTGTGTGTGTTCCTCGCTCTGTGTGTGTCCCTCGCTCTCTGTGTGTCCCTCACTCTCTGTGTGTCCCTCGCTCTCTGTGTGTCCCTCGCACTCTGTGTGTACCTCGCTCTCTGTGTGTGTCCCTCGCTCTCTGTGTGTGTTCCTCGCTCTCTGTGTGTCCCTCGCTCTGTGTGTGTGTCCCTCGCTCTCTGTGCACCCCTAGCTCTTTGTGTGTTCCTCGCTCTTTGTGTGTCCCTCGCTCTCTGTGCGTCCCAATCTCTCTGTTTGTCCCTCGCTCTCTGTGTGTCCCTCGCTCTCTGTGTGTCCCTCGCTCTCTGTGTGACCCTCACTCTCTGTGTGTCCCTAGGGAAAGTGTAGAGGGAGCTTTACTCTCGATCTAACCCCGTACTGTACCTGTCCTCGGAGTGTTTGATGGTGACAGTGTAGAGGGATGTGATAGCTGAATCTAACCCCATGATGTACTTTTGCTAACAGTGTTTGTTGGCGATTCTGAATCTTGAATTTATGTATTCTGTTATTCTCCCCATCTTCTCTGTCTCTGCATCTCTCTATCTCTCTCTCTCTGGGAATCTGTCTAAACAAATCCACCATCAGCAGTCGGCCATTTTAAGTTACTGAACGGTGGCCATTTTATGTGAGCACAACACTGAGACAATTCGGACAGTTGTCCAAGTTAGTGTCAAACAGAAACTGAAGGAAAGTGTCAAATTTAAATGGTGATATGTTGGGCAATGTGGATGTACGAAGGGAGCTTGTACACCAGTCACTGAAAGTGGAGAGGGGGGTGCAGCAAGCAGTGAAGAAGACCAATGATATGTTGGCCTTCATTGCAAGAGCAATTTGAGTTCAGAAGTGGAGATGTCTTACTGCAGTTGTACAAGCCCTTGGTGAGACCACACCTGGAGTACTGTGTACAGTTTTTGGTCTCCCTAACATAGAAAGGATATAGTTGCCAGAGAGGGAGTGCAGCGGAGGGTCAATCGGCTGAAGGTGAGATTGCCGGACTGTCCTAGGAGGAGAGATTGGTTCAATAGGACCCGAACGAGCCCTGTTTCTCCAACCTAACCCTGGAGATCTAATCCCACAATCCTGGTGATTTCTCCACTCTCAAAGATGGAAAGATATTGACCAAGTTTAAAGCAGAGATTGACTGATTTCTAAATCCCAATGACATAAAGGGACATGGGGATAGTGTTGGGGAAAAGACATTGAAGTGAAGATATTTCACAGCTGGATTCACAGAATACAGACAGCAAAGTATCTTAAATTTTGGAAGAGCCACAAATGTTGTGAAACATTTGGGAAATGATTAGAAAAAGTTTGGACTGAGATCTCCTCAGTGACCTGTGTGCTGTCCCCACCCCCGACTCTTTGTCAGGAATGTCCCCCTCGGTGTGTTTCCTGTGTCTGCAAAGGTAACACTTGTCCTGCCTATGGTTATGTTAATTCAGCAGACAGCCACAGATTCACAATGTCCTGTCCTTATTTCTGTCTTTGTTTGACATCTGTTCCCTCTGAATTTCTGACATGTTGGGAATGACCATTCGTCTGTCGCCTTAGGAAGGCTTTCCATAGAATGAGTAAAAACCAGCAAGAAATCACAGAATGTGAGTTAAACACAACTTCATTTCTGCTCCCATTTAGAGAGAAGATTCCTGGCCAGACAAACAAAGCTCATTGCAAAGTTTCACTTCATATTTTACTTGTTGTTCACGGACAGATTTCTTTAATGAGCTGCTTGAGAAATTTGGATTCAATTTCATTTTTTCACTCTGTGAGATGTAAAGTTTATTCCTGAATAAATACAGGGTCATCGGTAACAACATCATTTTATCAGACAAGGAGGTTCAATGGGATCTTTCACTGAAATCCTCTGATGTCAATTCATGAGATTAGAATTTATAATGAAACAATTGATATTCAATGAAAACGGTCAGTTTGATAACCCAACTGATTTCTGTTACCTCGCCCCTCACTCTCCTCTCTCACCTTGTTTTTAATTTGGGGAATTTTGCAGGCAGCTTGTGCACAGGAAGAGCCCCAAAAGTGGTGGCACTTTCAGAATTAAGTTCAGAGTCTCTGAAGATGGATTTCTTTCTCTCTTTCTACTTGAACCTGTACAAACTGACAGCAGGCATATTGATTGCACAGCAAGATCCCACAATCAGAAATGTGATCATGGTGGAAAATTCCCCCACGTCCCCTGTGGAAAGGATGAATTAACTCCCTCATTCCCACCTTTAAGTTTAAGACTTTTAACTCAAGACCTTCAAACCTATTTTACAGCCCGTGAGCTAATTTTTTAACAATGTGGTCATTATAGCTGTGTTTTTTGAAAATATTTTCATTCCGATGAGGACGGACATAACAAAATACAAACAATCAGTCACAACACAAACAAAATACTATTCTCCTCATTTGAGATTCATTCCTTTATTTCCATTAAACTTTCCCCTCTTCCCTCCCCTTACCCACAGGCAACAAACAGATCTGTAAATAGAGACAAGAACAGCCTCCATCTCATCCAGAACCCCCACCTGAGCCACAAAGGGCTAACTTTAGTTTCTCAAGTTTAAGGAATTCCGCAATATCCCTCAACCATGTCGATATTTTTGGCGGATCTTCTGACTTCACTTCCAATAATATTAGCCTCCGGACGATCAATGTGGCAAAGGCCACCACATCGGCCCCGTCCCCATCTATTAGTCCCGGTACTTCCGACACCCCAGAAATTGCCTCATGTTGTCCCAGTAATATTTCCACCTCCACAACTTTAGTTCCTGTTTTAAATAGCGAGAGCCAGAAGCCCAATAATCGTGGACGTGACCAGAAGATGTGGACGTGGTTCACTGGTCCTCCTTTACACTCTCACATTTATCTTCTTCCTCTGTGAAGGATCTGCTCGTTCGTCCCTGTGTCATATCGCCCCTGTGTACATCCTTGAATTGTATCAAGCCCATTCGAGCACGTGAAGATGTCGCATTGACCCTGTGTATAACCTCACTCCATAGTCCCCATTCCAACGCCACACCCAACTCTTCCTTCCACTTGTTTTATTTCCTCAATTGCTGCTTTATTTCTGTCCATCAGCCAGCTGTAAATGTTAGTAATTCTCCCATCACCAACTCAGCTGGGAGGAGCAATTTATCCAGCAGCTTGTTCTCTGGTTGGCAACGAAAGAGGACAACTCCTTTTTCACCAAGTTTCATCATTGAAGATAATTAAACTTCACCTCCCTCGGCATTTTATGTTTCTCCCTCAATTCTTCAAACCTACTTTCCAACAACAAGTCTGTAACCTGTCTCAGCCCAGCTTTATGCCACTGTTTAAATATTGTATCCAGTCTTGCCGCCGGGGTGAATCGGGGGTTTCCATAAATAGGGGCTCGCACCGTCAAGTTTACCAAAGCAAAATGGCGTCTCCACTTGCTCCAGATGTTGAAGGAAGATGCCAGCACCGGGCTTTGTGTAAACCTCCCCGGGGGAAATGGGAGTGGGGCCGCAGCGAAAGTCTGCAAACTAGCCCCCTTACACGATGCTTACTCCACCTGTACCCATTCCGCTTCTTCCTCTCCCCACCATTGCCGAATCTTCTCCAAATTCAGAGCCCAATAATAATACAAAAGATTGGGAAGCACCAACCCTCCCACCCACCCATTCTTTTTAAATGTGTGCTGGTCCTTTTGAAGACAAATCCAAAATCTCCTTCCATTTACTGATGGAGAAGTGATCTGCCGCATTTTCTATCTGTTTAGAGCAGGGTGTCTGTGTGAGGGTAAGTGTGTTACTGTGTGTGTGGACGTTTCTCTCTCTGTCTATCTGCCAGTCGCCCTGGTCCAAGATTCTATTTCTCTCTCCACAGATGCTGCCTGACGTGCTCAGTATTTTCCTGCATTGGTACAAGAGCGAGGCTGTACTTATACAAGACACTAGTTAGACCTCAGCTGGAATATTGTGGACAGTTCTGGGCGTCACACTATAGGAAGGATGTGAACACACTGGAGCGAGTGCAGAGGAGGTTCACAAGAATGGTTCAGGGATGAGAAACTTCAGTGATGAGGATAGATTGGAGAGGTTGGGTCTGTTCTCCACGGAGAGAAATGGCCAAGAGGAGATTAGATAGAGGTGATCAAATTCTTGGGGGTGCCGGACAGAGTAGACAGGGAGAAACGGTTCCCACTATTAAGAAGCTCAAGAACGAGATGGCACAGAATTAAAGTGAATTGGAAAAGAAGCAAATATTTGTGAGAAAATGGAAACAGTGTAGTGTAGAGAGAGCCATGCTCGGTATCACACCCCGTGCTGTACCTGTCCTGGGAGTGTTTGATGGGGACAGTGTAGAGGGAGCTTTACTCTGTATCGAACCCCGTGCTGTACCTGTCCTGGGAGTGTTTGAGAGGAAAAATGCAGAGGGAGCTTTACTCTGTATCTAACCCCATGCTGTACCTGTCCTGGGAGTGTTTGATGGGGACAGTGTAGAGGGGGCTTTACTCTGCACCTAATCCCTTGCTGTAACTTTCCTGGGACAGTTTGATGGGGACAGTGTAGAGCGAGCTTTACTCTGTATCTAACCCCGTGCTGTACCTGTCCTGGGAGTGTTTGATGGGGACAGTGTAGAGGGAGCTTTACTCTGTATCTAACCCGGTGCTGCACCAGTCCTGGGAGTGTTTGATGGGGACAGTGTAGAGCGAGCTTTACTCTGTATCTTACCCCGTGCTGTACCTGTCCTGGGAGTGTTTGATGGGGACAGTGTAGAGCGAGCTTTACCCTGCATCTAACACCGTGCTGTACCTGTCCTAGGAGTATTTGATGGGTACAGTGTAGAGGGAGCATTACTCTGTATCTAACACCGTGCTGTACCTGTCCTGGGAGTGTTTGATGGGGACAGTGTAGAGGGAACTTTACTCTGTATCTAACCCTGTGCTGTACCTGTCCTGGGTGTGTTTGATGTTGACAGTGTAGAATGAGCTTTACTCTATATCTAACCCCGTGCTGTACCTGTGCTGGGAGTGTTTGATGGGCACAGTGTAGAGAGAGCCTTGCTCGATATCTAATACCGTGTTACACCTGTCCTGGGAGTGTTTGATGGGCACAGTGTAGAGCTAGCCTTGCTCGATATCTAATACCGTGATGTACCTGTCCTGGGAGTGTTTGCCAGGGATAGTGTAGAGGAATTTTTGTCTAACCCCATGATGTACCTTTGCTGGTCGTGTTTGACGGAGTTTCAAAATCTCAAATAAATGTCTTCTATTAGTTTCTCCATCCCTCTGTTTCTGCTTCTCACTGTCTGTCTGGGAATATTGTCAGAACAAAATCCACGATCAGCAGTCAGCCATTTTAAATTACTTAATGGTGGCCATTTTAGGTGAGCACAGCACAGTCATTTCTGACATTTGTACACGTTGGTATAACAAAATCCTGATGGAAAGTGTCTGATTTAAACAGTGATTTGTTGGGGAATGTGGATGTAGAAAGGGGGCTGGTTGTCCTTGTACACCAGTCACTGAAAGTGGAGAGGGGGGTGCAGCAAGCAGTTAAGAAGGCCAATGTTGGCCTTCATTGAAAGAGGGATTTGAGTTCAGAAGTGGAGATGTCTTACTGCAGTTACACAAGCCCTTGGTGAGACCACACCTGGAGTACTGTGTACAGTTTCGGTCTCCCTAACTAAGAAAGGATAGAGTTGCCAGAGAGAGAGTGCAGCGGAGGGTCAATCGGCTGATAGGGAGGTTACCGGACTGTCCTACAAGGAGAGATTGGTTTGACTGTGGCACAGTGGTTAGCACTGCTGCCTCACCGTGCCAGTGACCCAGGATAAATTCCGGCCTTGTGTGACTGATTACGTGGAGTTGGCAGTTTCTCCCCGTGTGTGCGTGGGTTTCCTCCGGGTGCTCCGGTTTCCTTCCACATCCAAAGATGTGCAGGCTAGGTGGAATGGTCCTGCTAAATTACCCCTTAGTGTCCAAGAAAGATTGTTTAGATTAGTTTAAGGAGTTATTGGGATAGGGCGGGTGACTGAGCTTACATAGAATGCTGTGTCAGAGGGTTGGTGTAGATTCGATGGGCAGAATGGCCTCCTTCTGCATTGTAGGGATTCTATCATTGTGCCTGTATTCGCTAGGGCCTAGAAGGATGTGAGGAGATGTTGGCCGTGCTAAATTGCCCCTTTGTGGCCCAAAGGATAGGCGGTGTTACTGGGGTTATTTGGATAGGGTGGAGGCGTGGGCTTGGGTACGGTGCTCTCTCCGAGGGCCAGTGCAGACTTGATGGGCCAAATGGGCTACTCCTGCAATGTATATTCTATGATTCTGTGAGCTCTGATTGAAATGTATTACATTCCAACAGCGCTGTGCAGAGTATACACAGAGATGGAGATTCTGAACATTGAATTAATGTATTCTGTTATTCTCCCCATCTTCTCTGTCTCTGCATCTCTCTATCTCTCTCTCTCTGGGAATCTGTCTAAACAAATCCACGATCAGCAGTCAGCCATTTTAAGTTACTGAACGGTGGCCATTTTATGTGAGCACAACACTGAGACAATTCGGACAGTTGTCCAAGTTAGTGTCAAACAAAAACTGAAGGAAAGTGTCAAATTTAAATGGTGATATGTTGGGCAATGTGGATGCACAAAGGGAGCTTGTACACCAGTCACTGAAAGTGGAGAGGGGGGTGCAGCAAGCAGTTAAGAAGACCAATGATATGTTGGCCTTCATTGCAAGAGCAATTTGAGTTCAGAAGTGGAGATGTCTTACTGCAGTTGTACAAGCCCTTGGTGAGACCACACCTGGAGTACTGTGTACAGTTTTTGGTCTCCCTAACATAGAAAGGATATAGTTGCCAGAGAGGGAGTGCAGCGGAGGGTCAATCGGCTGAAGGTGAGATTGCCGGACTGTCCTAGGAGGAGAGATTGGTTCAATAGGACCCGAACGAGCCCTGTTTCTCCAACCTAACCCTGGAGATCTAATCCCACAATCCTGGTGATTTCTCCACTCTCAAAGATGGAAAGATATTGACCAAGTTTAAAGCAGAGATTGACTGATTTCTAAATCCCAATGACATAAAGGGACATGGGGATAGTGTTGGGGAAAAGACATTGAAGTGAAGATATTTCACAGCTGGATTCACAGAATACAGACAGCAAAGTATCTTAAATTTTGGAAGAGCCACAAATGTTGTGAAACATTTGGGAAATGATTAGAAACAGTTTGGACTGAGATCTCCTCAGTGACCTGTGTGCTGTCCCCACCCCCGACTCTTTGTCAGGAATGTCCCCCTCGGTGTGTTTCCTGTGTCTGCAAAGGTAACACTTGTCCTGTCTATGGTTATGTTAATTCAGCAGACAGCCACAGATTCACAATGTCCTGTCCTTATTTCTGTCTTTGTTTGACATCTGTTCCCTCTGAATTTCTGACATGTTGGGAATGACCATTCGTCTGTCGCCTTAGGAAGGCTTTCCATAGAATGAGTAAAAACCAGCAAGAAATCACAGAATGTGAGTTAAACACAACTTCATTTCTGCTCCCATTTAGAGAGAAGATTCCTGGCCAGACAAACAAAGCTCATTGCAAAGTTTCACTTCATATTTTACTTGTTGTTCACGGACAGATTTCTTTAATGAGCTGCTTGAGAAATTTGGATTCAATTTCATTTTTTCACTCTGTGAGATGTAAAGTTTATTCCTGAATAAATACAGGGTCATCGGCAACAACATCATTTTATCAGACAAGGAGGTTCAATGGGATCTTTCACTGAAATCCTCTGATGTCAATTCCTGAGATTAGAATTTATAATGAAACAATTGATATTCAATGAAAACGGTCAGTTTGATAACCCAACTGATTTCTGTTACCTCGCCCCTCACTCTCCTCTCTCACCTTGTTTTTAATTTGGGGAACTCTGCAGGCAGCTTGTGCACAGGAAGAGCCCCAAAAGTGGTGGCACTTTCAGAATTAAGTTCAGAGTCTCTGAAGATGGATTTCTTTCTCTCTTTCTACTTGAACCTGTACAAACTGACAGCAGGCATATTGATTGCACAGCAAGATTCCACAATCAGAAATGTGATCATGGTGGAAAATTCCCCCACGTCCCCTGTGGAAAGGATGAATTAACTCCCTCATTCCCACCTTTAAGTTTAAGACTTTTAACTCAAGACCTTCAAACCTGTTTTACAGCCCGTGAGCTAATTTTTTAACAATGTGGTCATTATAGCTGTGTTTTTTGAAAATATTTTCATTCCGATGAGGACGGACATAACAAAATACAAACAATCAGTCACAACACAAACAAAATACTATTCTCCTCATTTGAGATTTATTCCTTTATTTCCATTAAACTTTCCCCTCTTCCCTCCCCTTACCCACTGGCAACAAACAGATCTGTAAATAGAGACAAGAACAGCTTCCATCTCGTCCAGAACCCCCCACCTGAGCCACAAAGGGCTAACTTTAGTTTCTCAAGTTTAAGGAGTTCCGCAATATCCCTCAACCATGTCGATATTTTTGGCGGATCTTCTGACTTCACTTCCAATAATATTAGCCTCCGGGCGATCAATGTGGCAAAGGCCACCACATCGGCCCCGTCCCCATCTATTAGTCCCGGTACTTCCGACACCCCAGAAATTGCCTCATGTGGTCCCAGTAATATTTCCACCTCCACAACTTTTTTTACTGTTTTAAATAGCGAGAGCCAGAAGCCCAATAATCGTGGACGTGACCAGAAGATGTGGACGTGGTTCACTGGTCCTCCTTTCCACTCTCACATTTATCTTCTTCCTCTGTGAAGAATCTGCTCGTTCGTCCCTGTGTCATATGGCCCCTGTGTACATCCTTGAATTGTATCAAGCCCATTCGAGCACGTGAAGATGTCGCATTGACCCTGTGTATAACCTCACTCCATAGTCCCCATTCCAACGCCACACCCAACTCTTCCTTCCACTTTTGTTTTATTTCCTCAATTGCTGCTTTCTTTCTGTCCATCAGCCAGCTGTAAATGTTAGTAATTCTCCCATCACCAACTCAGCTGGGAGGGGCAATTTATCCAGCAGCTTGTTCTCTGGTAGGCAACGAAAGAGGACAACTCCTTTTTCACCAAGTTTCATCATTGAAGATAATTAAACTTCACCTCCCTCGGCATTTTATGTTTCTCCCTCAATTCTTCAAATCTACTTTCCAACAACAAGTCTGTAACCTGTCTCAGCCCAGCTTTATGCCACTGTTTAAATATTGTGTCCAGTCTTGCCGCCGGGGTGAATCGGGGGTTTCCATAAATAGGGGCTCGCACCGTCAAGTTTACCAAAGCAAAATGGCGTCTCCACTTGCTCCAGATGTTGAAGGAAGATGCCAGCACCGGGCTTTGTGTAAACCCTCCCGGGGGAAATGGGAGTGGGGCCGCAGCGAAAGTCTGCAAACTAGCCCCCTTACACGATGCTTACCCCACCTGTACCCATTCCGCTTCTTCCGCTCCCCACCATTGCCGAATCTTCTCCAAATTCATAGCCCAATAATAATACAAAAGATTGGGAAGCACCAACCCCCCCACCCACCCATTCTTTTTAAATGTGTGCTGGTCCTTTTGAAGAGAAATCCAAAATCTCCTTCCATTTACTGATGGAGAAGTGATCTGCCGCATTTTCTATCTGTTTAGAGCAGGGTGTCTGTGTGAGGGTAAGTGTGTTACTGTGTGTGTGGACGTTTCTCTCTCTGTCTATCTGCCAGTCGCCCTGGTCCAAGATTCTATTTCTCTCTCCACAGATGCTGCCTGACGTGCTCAGTATTTTCCTGCATTGGTACAAGAGCGAGGAGGTAAGGCTGAACTTATACAAGACACTAGTTAGACCTCGGCTGGAATATTGTGGACAGTTCTGGGCGTCACACTATAGGAAGGATGTGAACACACTGGAGCGAGTGCAGAGGAGGTTCACAAGAATGGTTCAGGGATGAGAAACTTCAGTGATGAGGATAGATTGGAGAGGTTGGGTCTGTTCTCCACGGAGAGAAATGGCCAAGAGGAGATTAGATAGAGGTGATCAAATTCTTGGGGGTGCCGGACAGAGTAGACAGGGAGAAACGGTTCCCACTATTAAGAAGCTCAAGAACGAGATGGCACAGAATTAAAGTGAATTGGAAAAGAAGCAAATATTTGTGAGAAAATGGAAACAGTGTAGTGTAGAGAGAGCCATGCTCGGTATCACACCCCGTGCTGTACCTGTCCTGGGAGTGTTTGAGAGGAAAAATGCAGAGGGAGCTTTACTCTGTATCTAACCCCATGCTGTACCTGTCCTGGGAGTGTTTGATGGGGACAGTGTAGAGGGGGCTTTACTCTGCACCTAATCCCTTGCTGTAACTGTCCTGGGACAGTTTGATGGGGACAGTGTAGAGCGAGCTTTACTCTGTATCTAACCCCGTGCTGTACCTGTCCTGGGAGTGTTTGATGGGGACAGTGTAGAGGGAGCTTTACTCTGTATCTAACCCGGTGCTGCACCAGTCCTGGGAGTGTTTGATGGGGACAGTGTAGAGCGAGCTTTACTCTGTATCTTACCCCGTGCTGTACCTGTCCTGGGAGTGTTTGATGGGGACAGTGTAGAGCGAGCTTTACCCTGCATCTAACACCGTGCTGTACCTGTCCTAGGAGTATTTGATGGGTACAGTGTAGAGGGAGCATTACTCTGTATCTAACACCGTGCTGTACCTGTCCTGGGAGTGTTTGATGGGGACAGTGTAGAGGGAACTTTACTCTGTATCTAACCCCGTGCTGTACCTGTCCTGGGTGTGTTTGATGTTGACAGTGTAGAATGAGCTTTACTCTATATCTAACCCCGTGCTGTACCTGTGCTGGGAGTGTTTGATGGGCACAGTGTAGAGAGAGCCTTGCTCGATATCTAATACCGTGTTACACCTGTCCTGGGAGTGTTTGATGGGCACAGTGTAGAGCTAGCCTTGCTCGATATCTAATACCGTGATGGACCTGTCCTGGGAGTGTTTGCCAGGGATAGTGTAGAGGAATTTTTGTCTAACCCCATGATGTACCTTTGCTGGTCGTGTTTGACGGAGTTTCAAAATCTCAAATAAATGTCTTCTATTAGTTTCTCCATCCCTCTGTTTCTGCTTCTCACTGTCTGTCTGGGAATATTGTCAGAACAAAATCCACGATCAGCAGTCAGCCATTTTAAGTTACTTAATGGTGGCCATTTTAGGTGAGCACAGCACAGTCATTTCTGACATTTGTACACGTTGGTATAACAAAACCCTGATGGAAAGTGTCTGATTTAAACAGTGATTTGTTGGGGAATGTGGATGTAGAAAGGGAGCTGGTTGTCCTTGTACACCAGTCACTGAAAGTGGAGAGGGGGGTGCAGCAAGCAGTTAAGAAGGCCAATGTTGGCCTTCATTGAAAGAGGGATTTGAGTTCAGAAGTGGAGATGTCTTACTGCAGTTACACAAGCCCTTGGTGAGACCACACCTGGAGTATTGCGTACAGTTTCGGTCTCCCTAACTAAGAAAGGATAGAGTTGCCAGAGAGGGAGTGCAGCGGAGGGTCAATCGGCTGATAGGGGGGTTACCGGACTGTCCTACAAGGAGAGATTGGTTTGACTGTGGCACAGTGGTTAGCACTGCTGCCTCACCGTGCCAGTGACCCGGGATAAATTCCGGCCTTGTGTGACTGATTACGTGGAGTTGGCAGTTTCTCCCCGTGTGTGCGTGGGTTTCCTCCGGGTGCTCCGGTTTCCTTCCACAGTCCAAAGATGTGCAGGCTAGGTGGAATGGTCCTGCTAAATTACCCCTTCGTGTCCAAGAAAGATTGTTTAGATTAGGTTAAGGAGTTATTGGGATAGGGCGGGTGACTGAGCTTACATAGAATGCTGTGTCAGAGGGTTGGTGTAGATTCGATGGGCAGAATGGCCTCCTTCTGCATTGTAGGGATTCTATCATTGTGCCTGTATTCACTCGGGCCTAGAAGGATCAGAGGAGATGTTGGCCGAGCGAAATTGCCCCTTTGTGGCCCAAAGGATAGGCGGTGTTACTGGGGTTATTTGGATAGGGTGGAGGCGTGGGCTTGGGTAGGGTGCTCTCTCCGAGGGCCAGTGCAGGCTCGATGGGCCAAATGGGCTACTCCTGCAATGTATATTCTATGATTCTGTGAGCTCTGATTGAAATGTATTACATTCCAACAGCGCTGTGCAGACTATACACAGAGATGGTGATTTCCACATTGTACTGCCTCTGCCATGTCTTGGAAGTGATCATGGAGACAGTGTAGAGGGAGCTTTACTCTGTATCTAACCCCGTGCTGTACCTGTCCTGGGAGTGATCATGGAGACAGTGTAGAGGGAGCTTTACTCTGTATCTAACCCCGTGCTGTACCTGTCCTGGGAGTGTTTGATGGAGACAGTGTAGAGGGAGCTTTACTCTGTATCTAGCCCTGTGCTGTATCTGTCCTGGGAGTGTTTGATGGGGACAGTGTAGAGGGAGCTTTACTCTGTATCTAGCCCTGTGCTGTATCTGTCCTGGGAGTGTTTGATGGGGACAGTGTAGAGGGAGCTTTACTCTGTATCTAACCCCGTGCTGTACCTGTCCTGGGAGTGTTTGATGGGGACAGTGTAGAGGGAGCTTTACTCTGTATCTAACCTCGTGATGTACCTGTTCTGGGAGTGTTTGATGGGGACAGTGTAGAGGGAGCTTTACTCTGTATCTAACCTCGTGATGTACCTGTTCTGGGAGTGTTTGATGGGGACAGCGTAGAGGGAGCTGTACTCTGTATCTAACCCCATGCTGTACCTGTCCTGGGAGTGTTTGATGGGGACAGTGTAGAGGGAGCTTTACTCTGTATCTAACCCCGTGCTGTACCTGTCCTGGGAGTGTTTGATGGGGACACTGTAGAGGGTGACTTACTCTGAATCTAACACCGTGCGGTCCATGTCCTGGGAGTGTTTGATGGGGACAGAGCAGAGGAAACCTTACTCTGTATCTAACCCCGTGCTGTATCTGTCCTGGGAGTGTTTAATGGGGACAGTGTAGAGGGAGCTTTGCTCTGTATCTAACCCCGTGCTGTACCTTTACTGAGAGTGTTTGATGGGGACAGTGTAGAGGGAGCTTTACTCTGCATCTAACCCCATGCTGTACCTGTCCTGGGAGTGTTTGATGGGGACAGTGTAGAGGGAGCTTTACTCTGTATCTAACCCCATGCTGTACCTGTCCTGGGAGTGTTTGATGGGGACAGTGTAGTGAGAGCTTTACTCTGTATCTAACCTCGTGATGTACCTGTTCTGGGAGTGTTTGATGGGGACAGTGTAGTGAGAGCTTTACTCTGTATCTAACCTCGTGATGTACCTGTTCTGGGAGTGTTTGATGGGGACAGCGTAGAGGGAGCTTTACTCTGTATCTAACCCCGTGCTGTACCTGTCTTGGGAGTGTTTGATGGGGACAGTGTAGAGGGAGCTTTACTCTGTATCTAACCCCGTGCTGTACCTGTCCTGGGAGTGTTTGATGGGGACAGTGTAGAGGGAGCTTTACTCTGAATCTAACCCCATGCTCTACCTGTCCTAGGAGTGTCTGATGGGGACACTGTAGAGGGTGATTTACTCTGAATCTAACACCGTGCGGTCCATGTCCTGGGAGTGTTTGATGGGGACAGAGCAGAGGAAACCTTACTCTGTATCTAACCCCGTGCTGTATCTGTCCTGGGAGTGTTTAATGGGGACAGTGTAGAGGGAGCTTTGCTCTGTATCTAACCCCGTGCTGTACCTTTACTGGGAGTGTTTGATGGGGACAGTGTAGAGGGAGCTTTACTCTGCATCTAACCCCATGCTGTACCTGTCCTGGGAGTGTTTGATGGGGACAGTGTAGTGAGAGCTTTACTCTGTATCTAACCCCGTGCTGTACCTGTCCTGGGAGTGTTTGATGGGGACAGTGTAGTGGGGGCTTTACTCTGTATCTAACCCCGTGCTGTACCTGTCCTGGGAGTGTTTGATGGGGACAGTGTAGTGGGAGCTTTACTCTGTATCTAACCCCGTGCTGTACCTGTCCTGGGAGTGTTTGATTGGGACAGTGTAGTGAGAGCTTTACTCTGCATCTAACCCCATGCTGTACCTGTCCTGGGAGTGTTTGATGGGGACAGTGTAGAGGGAGCTTTACTCTGTATCTAACCCCGTGATGTACCTGTCCTGGGAGTGTTTGATGGGGACAGTTTAGTTGGAGCTTTACTCTGTATCTAACCCCGTGCTGTACCTTTCCTGGGAGTGTTTGATGGGTCAGTGTAGAGGGAGCTTTACTCTGTATCTAACCCCGTGCTGTACCTGTCCTGGGAGTGTTTGATGGGGACAGTGTAGAGGGAGCTTTACTCTGTATCTAACCCCGTGCTGTACCTGTCCTGGGAGTATTTGATGGGTCAGTGTAGAGGGAGCTTTACTCTGAATCTAACCCCATGCGGTACATGTCCTAGGAGTGTTTGATGGGGACACTGTAGAGGGTGATTTACTCTGAATCTAACACCGTGCGGTCCATGTCCTGGGTGTGTTTGATGGGGACAGTGTAGAGGGAGCTTTACTCTGTATCTAACCCCGTGCTGTACCTGTCCTGGGAGTGTTTGATGGGGACAGTGTAGAGGGAGCTTTACTCTGTATCTAACCCTGTGCTGTACCTGTCCTGGGAGTGTTTGATGGGGACAGTGTAGAGGGAGCTTTACTCTGTACCTAACCCCGTGCTGTACCTGTCCTGGGAGTGTTTGATGGGGACAGTGTAGAGGGAGCTTTACTCTGTACCTAACCCCATGCTGTACCTGTCCTGGGAGTGTTTGATGGGTCAGTGTAGAGGGAGCTTTACTCTGTATCTAACTTCTCATTCATGGGTCACTAAACGCTAGCGTGCGGGTACATTGACCAATCAGGAAGGCCAATGGTACGTTAACCTTCATCGCTCGGGGTTATTAGTATGGGGGTTAAGATGACTTGCTGCAATTGTACAGAGCCTTGGTCACAACACACCTGGACCATTGTGTGGAGTTTTGTTCCCCATATCTAAGGAAGGATGTACTTGCTGTAGAAGGAGTGTAACGGAGATTCACCAGACGAATCCCTGGGATGGTGACGTTGTCTGATGAGGAGAGATTGAGGAAACTGTACCTGTGTTCCCGAGAGTGCCGAAAAATGGGAGGTGATCTTGAAACATACACAATTCATACGGGGCATCACAAGATAGATGTAGGTTGGATGATCTCTCTGACTGGTGAGATTAGAACCAGGGGGAGGGGGCACAGTCTCAAACCATAAGACCAGAAGACATAGAAGCAGAATTAGGCCACTCGGCCCATCGAGTCTGCTCCGCCATTCAATCCTGGCTGATATTTTTCTCATCCCCATTCTCCTGCCTTCTCCCCATAACCCCTGATCCCCTTATTAATCAAGAACCTATCTATCTCTGTCTTAGAGACACTCAGTGATTTGGCCTCCACACCCTTCTGTGGCAAAGAGTTCCACAGATTCACCACCCTCTGGCTGAAGAAATTACTCCTCATCTCTGTTTTAAAGGATTGTCCCTTTAGTCTGAGATGCTGTCCTCTGCTTCTAATTGTTCCTACAAGTGGAGACGCCCTCTCCACGTCCACTCTATCCAGGCCTCGCAGTATCCTGTAAGTTTCAATAAGACCGCCCTCATCCTTCTAAACTCCAATGTGCACAGACCCAGTGTCCTCAACCATTCCTCATACGACAGGTTCTTCATTCCAGGGAACATTCTTGTGAACCTCCTCTGGACCCTTTCCAAGGCAGCACATCCTTCCTTAGATACTGGGCCCAAAACTGCTCACAATACTCCAAATGGGATCTGACCAGAGCCTTATACAGCCCCAGAAGTACATCCCTGGTCTTGTATTCTCGCCCTCTTGACATGAATACCCAGAATCAGGAGTAGACCATTGCAGACTGAGATGAGGAGGAATTTCTTCATTCAGAGGCTGGAGTATCTTTGGAATTCTCTGATCCGGAGGGTTGTGGAAGCTCACTCATTGAGCATGTTCCAGACAAAAATCGAGTGTGTATAATAAAATCGGAATGTGTGTGAGTGTGCGTGCGTCTGTGCGTGCCAGGATCTGTTTGAATGGTGGAGCAGACTCGATGGGCCAAATCGCCTACACCTGCTCATATTTTCCTTTGAGACTTAAATGCGTTTACACACACAAGTTTACAGATACACACACACATGCGTGTGCACACACTGACTGATACATACACAGGTCCAGATACATGCACACACACCCTGCGTGCATAGACACATGCGTGTACACACACATTGTCACACACACACATATATCTTAGCCATTTAAGACAATTTGATAGAATGCTACACATCCCAGTTTGCCAATGACACCAAACATTAGACAGCGTTGTAAGCAACATAGCTGGAAACATCAAATTGCAGGGAGATATTATCGTTTTGGCAGTAGACTGAACTGGTGGACGTGTTTCAGTGTTGGGAAATGTTTAGATGATGTGCTTTAGACATAAAAAGGATAGAACCGTGATCTTTATAAATGATGAGAAGACAGAAACAGTGGAAGTTTAAACTGGACAGATATTTCACAGCTGGATTCGCACAATACAGACAGCAATGTATGGTAGATTTTGGAAGTGCCACAAATGTTGTTAAGTGCAGTGCGAGGCGTACCTCAATGTTTCAGTCTTACTGTGAAACTGTCAGCCCACAGGGACAACATTTCTGTACAATAGGATTGAAGCACAAGTTCAAATAGTTTTGTTTCAAAGTTTAAAATAAACTGTCATTTTTCTGTGCAGCTTTCGGAATCTGTCAGTGGAATTTAGGTTATACAGGCAAGTGTTAACAAGAGTATTGGGAACTGATTGGAAGTTTTGATGGAGAAAATCCTGCATTATGGAAATGTGTGAGATCTATTTAGGGTTGGGGAATGGATTGATCAAAGGATGTAGTTTTTTGTTATCTACATTAGACTGAGAGCCTTGAAGATTCACAACTTCCATGTGCTTGAGAAAGGATTGATTAACCAAGGCCTATTATTCAAATACTTCAGACAAATGACAAAACAACAATAACAGAGAATATACAAACAGAGACAAGCAGACACCTGTAATCGGAGCTTAAACTTCATGTTTGAATGTGAAGGGCTGAAATAAACAAGAGTCCACCCTGGGATTCGGTGCAATTTGAGTTCTGCTTTTCTAAAAAATAAAAATAACTATCTGCAATGAAAAATTCTTTGGACAGGACAGAGGGATTTTGACTCTGTATTTAACCCCAGACAGTATTTGGGTTGTGAGTGTTTGATGGGCAGTGTAGATGAAGCTTTACTCTGAAACACTGGAATTTAGTTTAAGGGTGATTTAATCAAATGCTTCAGAATAATAATTGATATTGTACATCTCTTGTGTGTCTCAGTGTCAGCTGTGAAACATGTACAGCTCAATCTCATCCTGTTTCTGTGTGTCTCTCTGAAATTAGCTGGTCCATTTCCTAAATTACCACTGACTAGATTTCAAAAGGGCTCCATTGCCTGTGAAGCAGTTTGTGATACCCAAAGGTTATGAAAAGTGCTTTAGAAAAGTCTGTCCCCAAGCAGCTGTGAGGATGTTCAGAGTCAGTGTGTGACCCTCGCTCTCTATGCGTCCCTCGATCTCTGTGTGTCCCTCGCTCTGTGTGTGTCCCTCGCTCTCTGTGCAACCCTCACTCTCTCTGTCGCTCGCTCTCTGTGTGTCCCTCACTCTCTGTGTGTGTTCCTCGCTCCTTGTGTGTCCCTAGCTCTCAGTGCGTGCCTCGCTCTGTGTGTGTGTTCCTCGCTCTCTGTGCACCCCTCGATCTCTGTGTCCCTTGCCCTCTGTGTGTCCCTCGCTCTCTGTGCGTCCCTCGCTCTCTGTGTGTCCCTCGCTCTCTGTGTGTCCCTCGCTCTCTGTGTGTCACTCGCTCTCTGTGTGTGTCCCTCGCTCTCTGTGCACCCCTCGCTCTCTGTGTCCCTCCCTCTCTGTGTCCCTCCCTCTCCTCCCTCTCCTGTGAGTCCCTCGCTCTCTGAGTCCCTCGTTCTCTGTGTGCCCCTCGCTCTCTGTGTGCCCCTCGCTCTCTGTGTGTCCCTCGCTCTCTGTGTGTCCCTCGCTCTCTGTGTGTCCCTCGCTCTCTGTGTGTCCCTCGCTCTCTGTGCGTCCCTCGCTCTCTGTGCGTCCCTCGCTCTCTGTGCGTCCCTCGCTCTCTGTGAGTCCCTCGCTCTCTGTGCGCCACTCGCTCACTCTGCGTCCCTCGCTCTCTGTGTGTCCCGGGTTCTGTGCGTCCCTCGCTCTCTGTGCGTCCCTCGCTCTCTGTGCGTCCCTCGCTCTCTGTGCGTCCCTCGCTCTCTGTGCGTCCCTCGCTCTCTGTGCGTCCCTCGCTCTCAGTGTGTCCCTCGCTCTCTGTGTATCCCTCGCTCTCTGTGTGTCCCACGCTCTCTGTGTGTCCCTCGCTCTCTGTGCAACCCTCACTCTCTGTGTCGCTCGCTCTCTGTGTGTTCCTCGCTCCTTGTGTGTGTTCCTCGCTCCTTGGGTGTCCCTAGCTCTCTGTGCGTTCCTCGCTCTCTGTGTGTGTTCCTCGCTCTCTGTGCACCCCTCAATCTCTGTGTCCCTTGCCCTCTGTGTGTCCCTTGCCCTCTGTGTGTCCCTCGCTCTCTATGCGTCCCTCGATCTCTGTGTGTCCCTCGCTCTGTGTGTGTCCCTCGCTCTCTGTGCAACCCTCACTCTCTGTGTCGCTCGCTCTCTGTGTGTCCCTCACTCTCTGTGTGTGTTCCTCGCTCCTTGTGTGTCCCTAGCTCTCTGTGCGTGCCTCGCTCTGTGTTTGTGTTCCTCGCTCTCTGTGCACCCCTCGATCTCTGTGTCCCTTGCCCTCTGTGTGTCCCTCGCTCTCTGTGTGTTCCTCGCTCTCTGTGCACCCCTCGATCTCTGTGTCCCTTGCCCTCTGTGTGTCCCTCGCTCTCTGTGTGTCCCTCACTCTCTGTGTGTGTTCCTCGCTCCTTGTGTGTCCCTAGCTCTCTGTGCGTGCCTCGCTCTGTGTGTGTGTTCCTCGCTCTCTGTGCACCCCTCGATCTCTGTGTCCCTTGCCCTCTGTGCGTCCCTCGCTCTCTGTGTGTCCCTCGCTCTCTGTGTGTCCCTCGCTCTCTGTGTGTCCCTCGCTCTCTGTGTGTCACTCGCTCTCTGTGTGTGTCCCTCGCTCTCTGTGCACCCCTCGCTCTCTGTGTCCCTCCCTCTCTGTGTCCCTCCCTCTCCTGTGAGTCCCTCGCTCTCTGTGAGTCCCTCGTTCTCTGTGTGCCCCTCGCTCTCTGTGTGCCCCTCGCTCTCTGTGTGTCCCTCGCTCTCTGTGTGTCCCTCGCTCTCTGTGTGTCCCTCGCTCTCTGTGTGTCCCTCGCTCTCTGTGCGTCCCTCGCTCTCTGTGCGTCCCTCGCTCTCTGTGCGTCCCTCGCTCTCTGTGAGTCCCTCGCTCTCTGTGCGCGACTCGCTCACTCTGCGTCCCTCGCTCTCTGTGTGTCCCGGGTTCTGTGCGTCCCTCGCTCTCTGTGCGTCCCTTGCTCTCTGTGCGTCCCTCGCTCTCTGTGCGTCCCTCGCTCTCTGTGCGTCCCTCGCTCTCTGTGCGTCCCTCGCTCTCAGTGTGTCCCTCGCTCTCTGTGTATCCCTCGCTCTCTGTGTGTCCCACGCTCTCTGTGTGTCCCTCGCTCTCTGTGCAACCCTCACTCTCTGTGTCGCTCGCTCTCTGTGTGCTCCTCGCTCCTTGTGTGTGTTCCTCGCTCCTTGTGTGTCCCTAGCTCTCTGTGCGTTCCTCGCTCTCTGTGTGTGTTCCTCGCTCTCTGTGCACCCCTCGATCTCTGTGTCCCTTGCCCTCTGTGTGTCCCTTGCCCTCTGTGTGTCCCTCGCTCTCTGTGCGTCCCTCGCTCTCTGTGTGTCCCTCGCTCTCTGTGTGTCCCTCGCTCTCTGTGTGTCACTCGCTCTCTGTGTGTGTCCCTCGCTCTCTGTGTGTCCCTCGCTCTCTGTGTCCCTCCCCCTCTGTGTCCCTCCCTCTTCTGTGTGTCCCTCGCTCTCTGTGTGCCCCTCGCTCTCTGTGTGCCCCTCGCTCTCTGTGTGTCCCTCGCTCTCTGTGTGCCCCTCGTTCTCTGTGTGTCCCTCACTCTCTGTGTGTCCCTCACTCTCTGTGTGTCCCTCACTCTCTGTGTGTGTCCCTCGCTCTCTGTGTACCCCTCGCTCTCTGTACCCTCCCTCTCTGTGTGTCCCTAGCTCTCTGTGCATCCCTCGCTCTCTGTGTGTGTCCCTCGCTCTCTGTGTGCCCCTCGCTCTCTGTGCACCCCTCGCTCTCTGTGTTCCTCGACCTCTGTGTGTCCCTCGCTCTCTGTGCGTCCCTCGCTCTCTGTCTGTCCCTTGCTCTCTGTGTGCCCCTCGCTCTCTGTGCACCCCTCGCGCTCTGTGTTCCTCGACCTCTGTGTGTCCCTCGCTCTCTGTGCGTCCCTCGCTCTCTGTGTGTCCCTCGCTCTCTGTGTGTCCCTCGCTCTCTGTGTGTCCCTCGCTCTCTGTGTGTCCCTCGCTCTCTGTGTGTGTCCCTCTCTCTCTGTGCACCCCTCGCTCTCTGTGTCACTCGCTCTCTGTGTCCCTCCCTCTCTGTGTCCCTCTCTCTGTGTGTCCCTCGCTCTCTGTGTGTCCCTCGCTCTCTGTGTGTCCCTCGCTCTCTGTGAGTCCCTCGCTCTCTGTGTGTACCTCACTCTGTGTGTCCCTCGCTCTGTGTGTCCCTCGCTCTGTGTGTCCCTCGCTCTCTGTGTGACCCTCGCTCTCTGTGTGTCCCTCGCTCTCTGTGTGTCCCTCGCTCTCTGTGTGTCCCTCATCTCTGTGTGTCCCTCGCTCTCTGTGTGTCCCTCGTTCTCTGTGTGTGTCCCTCGCTCTCTGTGTGTGTTCCTCGCTCTCTGTGTGTGTTCCTCGCTCTCTGTGTGTGTTCCTCGCTCTCTGTGTGTCCCTCGCTCTCTCTGTGTGTCCCTCGCTCTCTGTGAGTCCCTCGCTCTCTGTGTGTACCTCGCTCTGTGTGTCCCTCGCTCTGTGTGTCCCTCGCTCTGTGTGTCCCTCGCTCTCTGTGTGACCCTCGCTCTCTGTGTGTCCCTCGCTCTCTGTGTGTCCCTCGTCTCTGTGTGTCCCTCGCTCTCTGTGTGTCCCTCGCTCTCTGTGCATCCCTCGCTCTGTGTGTATCCCTCGCTCTCTGTGTGTCCCTCGCTCTCTGTGTCCCTCGCTCTCTGTGCGTCCTTCGCTCTCTGTGTGTCCCTCGCTCTCTGTGCGTCCCTCGCTGTCTGTGCGTCCCTCGCTCTCTGTGTGTCCCTCGCTCTCTGTGCATCCCTCGCTCTCTGTGTGTCCCTCGCTCTCTGTGTGTCCCTCGCTCTCTGTGTGTCCCTCGCTCTCTGTGTGTCCCTCGCTCTCTGTGTGTCCCTCGTTCTCTGTGTGTCCCTCAATTTCTGTGTGTTCCAAGCACTCTGTGTGTCACTCGCTCTCTGTGCATCCCTCGCTCTCTGTGTCTCCCTCGTTCTCTGTGTGTCCCTCGCTTTCTGTGTGTCCCTCGTTCTCTGTATGTGTCCCTCGTTCACTGTATGTGTCCCTCGTTCACTGTGTGTGTCCCTCGTTCTCTGTGTGTGTCCCTCGTTCTCTGTGTGTGTCCCTCGCTCTGTGTGTGTCCCTCGCTCTGTGTGTGTCCCTCGTTCTCTGTGTGTCCCTCGCTCTCTGTGTGTGTCCCTCGTTCTCTGTGTGTGTCCCTCGTTCTCTGTGTGTGTCCCTCGTTCTGTGTGTGTCGCTCGCTCTCTGTATGTCCCTCGCTCTCTGTGTGTCCCTCGCTCTCTGTGTGTGTCCCTCGCTCTCTGTGTGTCCCTCGCTCTCTGTGTGTCCCTCGTTTCTGTGTGTTCTTCAATCTTTGGGTGTTCCTCGCTCTCTGTGTGTCACTCGCTCTCTGTGTGTGTCCCTCGCTCTCTGTGTGTCCCTCGCTCTCTCTGTGTGTCCCTCGCTCTCTGTGAGTCCCTCGCTCTCTGTGTGTACCTCGCTCTGTGTGCCCCTCGCTCTGTGTGTCCCTCGCTCTGTGTGTCCCTCGCTCTCTGTGTGACCTTCGCTCTCTGTGTGTCCCTCGCTCTCTGTGTGTCCCTCGTCTCTGTGTGTCCCTCGCTCTCTGTGTGTCCCTCGTTCTCTGTGTGTGTCCCTCGCTCTCTGTGTGTGTTCCTCGCTCTCTGTGTGTGTTCCTCGCTCTCTGTGTGTGTTCCTCGCTCTCTGTGTGTCCCTCGCTCTCTCTGTGTGTCCCTCGCTCACTGTGAGTCCCTCGCTCTCTGTGTGTACCTCGCTATGTGTGTCCCTCGCTCTGTGTGTCCCTCGCTCTGTGTGTCCCTCGCTCTCTGTGTGACCCTCGCTCTCTGTGTGTCCCTCGCTCTCTGGGTGTCCCTCGTCTCTGTGTGTCCCTCGCTCTCTGTGTGTCCCTCGTCTCTGTGTGTCCCTCGCTCTCTGTGTGTCCCTCGTTCTCTGTGTGTGTCCCTCGCTCATGTGTGTGTCCCTCGCTCTCTGTGCATCCCTCGCTCTCTGTGCATCCCTCGCTCTCTGTGTGTCCCTCGTTCTCTGTGTGTGTCGCTCGCTCTCCGTGTGTCCCTGGTTCTCTGTGTGTGTCCCTCGGTCTGTGTGTGTCCCTGGGTCTGTGTGTGTCCCAGCTCTCTGTGTATCCCTCGCTCTCTGTGCGTCCCTCGCTCTCTGTGTGCCCCTCGCTCTGTGTGTGTCCCTCGCTCTCTGTGTGTCCCTCGCTCTCTGTGTGTCCCTCGCTGTCTGTGCAACCCTCGCTCTCTGTGTGTCCCTCGTTCTCTGTGTGTCCCTCGCTCTCTGTGTGCATCCCTCGCTCTCTGTGTGTCCCTCGTTCTCTGTGTGTCCCTCGTTCTCTGTGTGTGTCGCTCGCTCTCCGTGTGTCCCTGGTTCTCTGTGTGTGTCCCTCGGTCTGTGTGTGTCCCTGGGTCTGTGTGTGTCCCTCGCTCTCTGTGCCCCTCGCTCTCTGTGCGTCCCTCGCTCTCTGTGTGTCCCTCGCTCTCTGTGTGTCCCTCGCTCTCTGTGTGTCCCTCGCTCTCAGTGTGTCCCTCGTTCTCTGTGTGTCCCTCACTTTCTGTGTGTCCCAAGCACTCTGTGTGTCACTCGCTCTCTGTGCATCCCTCGCTCTCTCTGTGTCCCTCGTTCTCTGTGTGTCCCTCGTTCTCTGTATGTGTCCCTCGTTCACTGTGTGTGTCCCTCGTTCTCTGTGTGTGTCCCTCGTTCTCTGTGTGTGTCCCTCGCTCTGTGTGTGTGTCCCTCGTTCTCTGTGTGTGTCCCTCGCTCTCTGTGTGTGTCCCTCGTTCTGTGTGTGTTGCTCGCTCTCTGTATGTCCCTCGCTCTCTGTGTGTCCCTCGCTCTGTGTGTGTGTCCCTCGCTCTCTGTGTGTCCCTCGCTCTCTGTGTGTCCCTCGTTTCTGTGTGTCCTTCAATCTTTGGGTGTTCCTCGCTCTCTGTGTGTCCCTCGCTCTCTGTGTGTCACTCGCTCTCTGTGTGTGTCCCTCGCTCTCTGTGTGTGTTCCTCGCTCTCTGTGTGTCCCTCGCTCTCTCTGTGTGTCCCTCGCTCTCTGTGAGTCCCTCGCTCTCTGTGTGTACCTCGCTCTGTGTGTCCCTCGCTCTGTGTGTCCCTCGCTCTGTGTGTCCCTCGCTCTCTGTGTGACCCTCGCTCTCTGTGTGTCCCTCGCTCTCTGTGTGTCCCTCGTCTCTGTGTGTCCCTCGTCTCTGTGTGTCCCTCGCTCTCTTTGTGTCCCTCGCTCTCTGTGTGTACCTCCATCTCTGTGTGTCCCTCGATCTCTGTGTGTCACTCGATCTCTGTGTGTCCCTCGCTCTCTGTGTCCCTCGCTCTCAGTGCCCATCGCTCTCTGTGTGTCCCTCGCTCTATGTGTCCCTCGCTCTCTGTGTGTCCCTCGATCTCTGTGTATCCCTCGCTCTTTGTGCGTCACTCGCTCTCTGTGCGTCCCTCGCTCTGTGTGTCCCTCGCTCTTTGTGTCCCTCGGTCTTTTGTGTCCCTCGCTCTCTGTGTCCCTCGCTCTCTGTGCGTCCCTCGCTCTCTGTGCGTCCCTCACTCTGTGTGTCCCTCGCTCTTTGTGTCCCTCGGTCTCTGTGTGTCCCTCGCTCTGTGTGTCCCTCGCTCTGTGTGTCTCTCGCTCTTTGTGTCCCTCGGTCTTTTGTGTCCCTCGCTCTCTGTGTCCCTCGCTCTCTGTGCGTCCCTCGCTCTCTGTGCGTCCCTCACTCTGTGTGTCCCTCTGTCTTTTGTGTCCCTCGCTCTCTGTGTGTCCCTCGCTCTCTGTGTGTCCCTCGCTCTGTGTGTCTCTCGCTCTTTGTGTCCCTCGGTCTTTTGTGTCCCTCGCTCTCTGTGTCACTCGCTCTCTGTGTGTGTCCCTCGCTCTCTGTGTGTCCCTCGCTCTCTGTGCGTCCCTCGCTCTGTGTGTCCCTCGCTCTTTGTGTCCCTCGGTCTTTTGTGTCCCTCGCTCTCTGTGTCCCTCGCTCTCTGTGCGTCCCTCGCTCTCTGTGCGTCCCTCACTCTGTGTCCCTCGCTCTCTGTGCGTCCCTCGCTCTGTGTGTCCCTCGATCTCTGTGCGTCCTTTGCTCTCTGTGCGTCCCTCGCTCTGTGTGTCCCTCGCTCTTTGTGTACCTCGCTCTCTGTGTCCCTCGCTCTGTGTGCGTCCCTCGCTCTCTGTGTGTCCCTCTCACACTGTGTATCCCTCGCTCTTTGTGCGTCACTCGCTCTCTGTGCGCCCCTCGCTCTCTGTGTGTCCCTCGCTCTCTGTGCGTCCCTCGCTCTGTGTGTCCCTCGCTCTTTGTGTCCCTCGGTCTTTTGTGTCCCTCGCTCTCTGTGTCCCTCGCTCTCTGTGCGTCCCTCGCTCTCTGTGCGTCCCTCACTGTGTGTCCCTCGCTCTCTGTGCGTCCCTCGCTCTGTGTGTCCCTCGATCTCTGTGCGTCCTTTGCTCTCTGTGCGTCCGTCGCTCTGTGTGTCCCTCACTCTTTGTGTACCTCGCTCTCTGTGTCCCTCGCTCTGTGTGTGTCCCTCGCTCTCTGTGTGTCCCTCTCACTCTGTGTGTCCCTCGCTCTCTGTGTGTGTCCCTCGCTCTCTGTGCGTCCCTCGCTATCTGTGTGTCCCTCGCTCTCTGTGTGTCCCTCACTCTCTGTGTGTCCCTCACTCTCTGTGCGTCCCTAACTCTCTGTGCGTCCCTCGTTTCTGTGTGTTCTTCAATCTTTGGGTGTTCCTCGCTCTCTGTGTGTCCCTCGCTCTCTGTGTGTCCCTCGCTCTCTGTGTGTCCCTCGCTCTCTGTGTGTTCCTCGCTCTCTGTGTGTGTCCCTAGCTCTCTGTGTGTCCCTCGCTCTCTGTGTGTGTCCCTCGCTCTCTGTGTGTGTCCCTCGCTCTCTGTGAGTCCCTCGTTCTGTGTGTCCCTCGCTCTGTGTGTCCCTCGCTCTGTGTGTCCCTCGCTCTCTGTGTGACCCTCGCTCTCTGTGTGTCCCTCGCTCTCTGTGTGTCCCTCGTTCTCTGTGTGTGTCCCTCGCTCTCTGTGTGTGTCCCTCGCTCTCTGTGCGTCCCTCGCTCTCTGTGTGTCCCTCGCTCTCTGTGTGTCCCTCGTCTCTGTGTGTCCCTCGCTCTCTGTGCGTCCCTCGCTCTCTGTGTGTCCCTCGCACTGTGTGTGTCCCTCGTCTCTGTGTGTCCCTCGCTCTCTGTGTGTCCCTCGTTCTCTGTGTGTGTCCCTCGCTCTCTGTGTGTGTCCCTCGCTCTCTGTGCATCCCTCGCTTACTGTGCATCCCTCGCTCTCTGTGCGTCCCTCGTTCTCTGTGTGTGTCGCTCGCTCTCTGTGTGTCCCTCGTTCTCTGTGTGTGTCCCTCGGTCTTTGTGTGTCCCTAGGTCTGTGTGTGTCCCTCGTTCTCTGTGTGTGTCCCTCGTTCTCTGTGTGTGTCTCTCGCTCTCTGTGCATTCCTTGCTCTCTGTGTGTCCCTCGCTCTCTGTGTGTCCCTCGCTCTGTGTGTGTCCCTCGTTCTCTGTGTGTGTCGCTTGCTCTCTGTGTGTCCCTGGTTCTCTGTGTGTGTCCCTCGGTCTGTGTGTGTCCCTCGGTCTGTGTGTGTCCCTCGCTCTCTGTGTGTCCCTCGTTCTCTGTGTGTGTCCCTCGTTCTCAGTGTGTGTCCCTCGCTCTATGTGTGTCCCTCGCTCTCTGTGTGTCCCTCGCTCTCTGTGTGTACCTCCATCTCTGTGTGTCCCTCGATCTCTGTGTGTCACTCGATCTCTGTGTGTCCCTCGCTCTCTGTGTCCCTCGCTCTCAGTGCCCATCGCTCTCTGTGTGTCCCTCGCTCTATGTGTCCCTCGCTCTCTGTGTGTCCCTCGATCTCTGTGTATCCCTCGCTCTTTGTGCGTCACTCGCTCTCTGTGCGTCCCTCGCTCTGTGTGTCCCTCGCTCTTTGTGTCCCTCGGTCTTTTGTGTCCCTCGCTCTCTGTGTCCCTCGCTCTCTGTGCGTCCCTCGCTCTCTGTGCGTCCCTCACTCTGTGTGTCCCTCGCTCTTTGTGTCCCTCGGTCTTTTGTGTCCCTCGCTCTCTGTGTGTCCCTCGCTCTCTGTGTGTCCCTCGCTCTGTGTGTCCCTTGCTCTTTGTGTCCCTCGGTCTTTTGTGTCCCTCGCTCTCTGTGTCACTCGCTCTCTGTGTGTGTCCCTCGCTCTCTGTGTGTCCCTCGCTCTCTGTGCGTCCCTCGCTCTGTGTGTCCCTCGCTCTTTGTGTCCCTCGGTCTTTTGTGTCCCTCGCTCTCTGTGTCCCTCGCTCTCTGTGCGTCCCTCGCTCTCTGTGCGTCCCTCACTCTGTGTCCCTCGCTCTCTGTGCGTCCCTCGCTCTGTGTGTCCCTCGATCTCTGTGCGTCCTTTGCTCTCTGTGCGTCCCTCGCTCTGTGTGTCCCTCGCTCTTTGTGTACCTCGCTCTCTGTGTCCCTCGCTCTGTGTGTGTCCCTCGCTCTCTGTGTGTCCCTCTCACCCTGTGTATCCCTCGCTCTTTGTGCGTCACTCGCTCTCTGTCCGCCCCTCGCTCTCTGTGTGTCCCTCGCTCTCTGTGCGTCCCTCGCTCTGTGTGTCCCTCGCTCTTTGTGTCCCTCGGTCTTTTGTGTCCCTCGCTCTCTGTGTCCCTCGCTCTCTGTGCGTCCCTCGCTCTCTGTGCGTCCCTCACTCTGTGTCCCTCGCTCTCTGTGCGTCCCTCGCTCTGTGTGTCCCTCGATCTCTGTGCGTCCTTTGCTCTCTGTGCGTCCGTCGCTCTGTGTGTCCCTCGCTCTTTGTGTACCTCGCTCTCTGTGTCCCTCGCTCTGTGTGTGTCCCTCGCTCTCTGTGTGTCCCTCTCACTCTGTGTGTCCCTCGCTCTCTGTGTGTGTCCCTCGCTCTCTGTGCGTCCCTCGCTCTGTGTGTCCCTCGCTCTGTGTGTCCCTCGCTCTCTGTGTGACCCTCGCTCTCTGTGTGTCCCTCGCTCTCTGTGTGTCCCTCGTCTCTGTGTGTCCCTCGCTCTCTGTGTGTCCCTCGTTCTCTGTGTGTGTCCCTCGCTCTCTGTGTGTGTCCCTCGCTCTCTGTGCATCCCTCGCTTACTGTGCATCCCTCGCTCTCTGTGCGTCCCTCGTTCTCTGTGTGTGTCGCTCGCTCTCTGTGTGTCCCTCGTTCTCTGTGTGTGTCCCTCGGTCTTTGTGTGTCCCTAGGTCTGTGTGTGTCCCTCGTTCTCTGTGTGTGTCCCTCGTTCTCTGTGTGTGTCTCTCGCTCTCTGTGCATTCCTTGCTCTCTGTGTGTCCCTCGCTCTCTGTGTGTCCCTCGCTCTGTGTGTGTCCCTCGTTCTCTGTGTGTGTCGCTTGCTCTCTGTGTGTCCCTGGTTCTCTGTGTGTGTCCCTCGGTCTGTGTGTGTCCCTCGGTCTGTGTGTGTCCCTCGCTCTGTGTGTGTCCCTCGTTCTCAGTGTGTGTCCCTCGCTCTATGTGTGTCCCTCGCTCTCTGTGTGTCCCTCGTTCTCTGTTTGTGTCCCTCGCTCTGTGTGTGTCCCTCGCTCTGTGTGTGTCCCTCGCTCTCTGTGTGACCCTCGCTCTCTGTGTGTCCCTCGCTCTCTGTGTGTCCCTCGCACTCTGTGTGTGTCCCTCGCTCTCTGTGTGTCCCTCGCTCTCTGTGTGTCCCTCGTTCTCTGTGTGTGTCCCTCGTTCTCAGTGTGTGTCCCTCGCTCTCTGTGTGTGTCCCTTGCTCTCTGTGTGTGTCCCTCGCTCTCTGTGTGTCCCTCGTTCTCTGTTTGTGTCCCTCGCTCTGTGTGTGTCCCTCGCTCTGTGTGTGTCCCTCGCTCTCTGTGTGTGTTCCTCGATCTCTGTGTGTCCCTCGCTCTCTGTGTGTGTCCCTCGCTCACTGTGTGTGTCCCTCGCTCTCTGTGCATCCCTCGCTCTCTGTGTGTCCCTCGCTCTCTGTGTGTCCCTCGCTCTCTGTGTGTCCCTCGCTCTCTGTGTGTCCCTCGCTCTCTGTGTGTGTCCCTCGCTATCTGTATGTCCCTCGCTCTCTGTGTGTCCCTCGCTCTCTGTGTGTCCCTTGCACTCTGTGTGTCCCCCGCTCCCTGTGTGTCCCTCGCTCTCTGTGTGTCCCCCGCTCTCTGTGTGTCCCCCGCTCTCTGTGTGTCCCTCGCTCTCTGTGTGACCCTCGCTCTCTGTGTGTCCCTCGCTCTCTGTGTGTCCCTCGCTCTCTGTGTGTCCCTCGCTCACTGTGTGCCCCTCGCTCTTTGTGTGTCCCTCGCTCTCTGTGTGTCCCCCGCTCACTGTGTGTCCCTCGCTCTCTGTGTGACCCTCGCTCTCTGTGTATCCCTCGCTCTGTGTGCCCCTCGCTCTCTTTATGCCCCTCGCTCTCTGTGTGACCCTCGCTCTCTGTGTATCCCTCGCTCTGTGTGCCCCTCGCTCTCTGTGTGCCCCTTGCTCTCTGTGCGTCCCTCACTCTCTGTGTGTCCCTCGCTCTCTGTGCATCCCTCGCTCTCTGTTTGTCCCTCGCTCTCTGTGCGTCCCTCGCTCTCTGTGTGTCCCTCGCTCTCTGTGCATCCCTCGCTCTCTGTGTGTCCATCTCTGTGTGTCCCTCGCTCTCTGTGTATCCCTCGCTCTCTGTGTGTGTTCCTCGCTCCTTGTGTGTCCCTAGCTCTCTGTGCGTCCCTCGCTCTCTGTGTGTGTTCCTCGCTCCTTGTGTGTCCCTCGCTCTCTGTGTCCCTCGTTCTGTGCGTCCCTCTCTCTGTGCGTCCCTAGATCTCTGTGTGTCCCGCGCTCTGTGTGTGTCCTTTGCTCTCTGTGTGTCCCTTGCTCTCTGTGTGTCCCTCGCTCTCTGTGTGTCCCTCGCTCTGTGTGACCCTCGCTCTCTGTGTGTCCCTCGCTCTCTGTGTGTCCCTCGCTCTCTGTGTGTGTCCCTCGCTCTTTGTGTGCGTCCCTCGCTCTCTGTGCGTCCCTCGCTCTCTGTGCGTCCCTCGCTCTCTGTGCGTCCTCGCTCTCTGTGCGCCACTCGCTCACTCTGCGTCCCTCGCTCTCTGTGTGTTCCTTGCTCTGTGTGTGTCCCTCGCTCTCTGTGCATCCCTCGCTCTCTGTGTGTGTCCCTCACACTGTGTGTGTCCCTCGCTCTCTGTGTGTCCCTTGCTCTCTGTGCGTCCCTCGCTCTGTGTGTCCCTCGCTCTTTGTGTACCTCGCTCTCTGTGTCCCTCGCTCTGTGTGTGTCCCTCGCTCTCTGTGTGTCCCTCTCACACTGTGTATCCCTCGCTCTTTGTGCGTCACTCGCTCTCTGTGCGCCCCTCGCTCTCTGTGTGTCCCTCGCTCTCTGTGCGTCCCTCGCTCTGTGTGTCCCTCGCTCTTTGTGTCCCTCGGTCTTTTGTGTCCCTCGCTCTCTGTGTCCCTCGCTCTCTGTGCGTCCCTCGCTCTGTGTGTCCCTCGATCTCTGTGCGTCCTTTGCTCTCTGTGCGTCCGTCGCTCTGTGTGTCCCTCGCTCTTTGTGTACCTCGCTCTCTGTGTCCCTCGCTCTGTGTGTGTCCCTCGCTCTCTGTGTGTCCCTCTCACTCTGTGTGTCCCTCGCTCTCTGTGTGTGTCCCTCGCTCTCTGTGCGTCCCTCGCTATCTGTGTGTCCCTCGCTCTCTGTGTGTCCCTCACTCTCTGTGTGTCCCTCACTCTCTGTGCGTCCCTAACTCTCTGTGCGTCCCTCGTTTCTGTGTGTTCTTCAATCTTTGGGTGTTCCTCGCTCTCTGTGTGTCCCTCGCTCTCTGTGTGTCCCTCGCTCTCTGTGTGTCCCTCGCTCTCTGTGTGTTCCTCGCTCTCTGTGTGTGTCCCTAGCTCTCTGTGTGTCCCTCGCTCTCTGTGTGTGTCCCTCGCTCTCTGTGTGTGTCCCTCGCTCTCTGTGAGTCCCTCGCTCTGTGTGTCCCTCGCTCTGTGTGTCCCTCGCTCTGTGTGTCCCTCGCTCTCTGTGTGACCCTCGCTCTCTGTGTGTCCCTCGCTCTCTGTGTGTCCCTCGTCTCTGTGTGTCCCTCGCTCTCTCTGTGTGTCCCTCGCTCTGTGTGTCCCTCGCTCTGTGTGTCCCTCGCTCTCTGTGTGTCCCTCGCTCTCTGTGTGTCCCTCGTTCTCTGTGTGTCCCTCGCGCTCTGTGTGTCCCTCGCTCTCTGTGTGTCCCTCGCTCTCTGTGTGTCCCTCGTTCTCTGTGTGTGTCCCTCGCTCTCTGTGTGTGTCCCTCGCTCTCTGTGCATCCCTCGCTTACTGTGCATCCCTCGCTCTCTGTGCGTCCCTCGTTCTCTGTGTGTGTCGCTCGCTCTCTGTGTGTCCCTCGTTCTCTGTGTGTGTCCCTCGGTCTTTGTGTGTCCCTAGGTCTGTGTGTGTCCCTCGTTCTCTGTGTGTGTCCCTCGTTCTCTGTGTGTGTCTCTCGCTCTCTGTGCATTCCTTGCTCTCTGTGTGTCCCTCGCTCTCTGTGTGTCCCTCGCTCTGTGTGTGTCCCTCGTTCTCTGTGTGTGTCGCTTGCTCTCTGTGTGTCCCTGGTTCTCTGTGTGTGTCCCTCGTTCTCAGTGTGTGTCCCTCGCTCTATGTGTGTCCCTCGCTCTCTGTGTGTCCCTCGCTCTCTGTGTGTCCCTCGCTCTCTGTGTGTCCCTCGGTCTGTGTGTGTCCCTCGCTCTCTGTGTGTCCCTCGTTCTCTGTGTGTGTCCCTCGTTCTCAGTGTGTGTCCCTCGCTCTATGTGTGTCCCTCGCTCTCTGTGTGTCCCTCGCTCTCTGTGTGTCCCTCGCTCTCTGTGTGTCCCTCGTTCTCTGTGTGTGTCCCTCGTTCTCAGTGTGTGTCCCTCGCTCTATGTGTGTCCCTCGCTCTCTGTGTGTCCCTCGCTCTATGTGTGTCCCTCGCTCTCTGTGTGTCCCTCGCTCTCTGTGTGTCCCTCGTTCTCTGTGTGTGTCCCTCGTTCTCAGTGTGTGTCCCTCGCTCTATGTGTGTCCCTCGCTCTCTGTGTGTACCTCCATCTCTGTGTGTCCCTCGATCTCTGTGTGTCACTCGATCTCTGTGTGTCCCTCGCTCTCTGTGTCCCTCGCTCTCAGTGCCCATCGCTCTCTGTGTGTCCCTCGCTCTATGTGTCCCTTGCTCTCTGTGTGTCCCTCGATCTCTGTGTATCCCTCGCTCTTTGTGCGTCACTCGCTCTCTGTGCGTCCCTCGCTCTGTGTGTCCCTCGCTCTTTGTGTCCCTCGGTCTTTTGTGTCCCTCGCTCTCTGTGTCCCTCGCTCTCTGTGCGTCCCTCGCTCTCTGTGCGTCCCTCACTCTGTGTGTCCCTCGCTCTTTGTGTCCCTCGGTCTTTTGTGTCCCTCGCTCTCTGTGTGTCCCTCGCTCTCTGTGTGTCCCTCGCTCTGTGTGTCCCTCGCTCTTTGTGTCCCTCGGTCTTTTGTGTCCCTCGCTCTCTGTGTCACTCGCTCTCTGTGTGTGTCCCTCGCTCTCTGTGTGTCCCTCGCTCTCTGTGCGTCCCTCGCTCTGTGTGTCCCTCGCTTTTTGTGTCCCTCGGTCTTTTGTGTCCCTCGCTCTCTGTGTCCCTCGCTCTCTGTGCGTCCCTCGCTCTCTGTGCGTCCCTCACTCTGTGTCCCTCGCTCTCTGTGCGTCCCTCGCTCTGTGTGTCCCTCGATCTCTGTGCGTCCTTTGCTCTCTGTGCGTCCCTCGCTCTGTGTGTCCCTCGCTCTTTGTGTACCTCGCTCTCTGTGTCCCTCGCTCTGTGTGTGTCCCTCGCTCTCTGTGTGTCCCTCTCACCCTGTGTATCCCTCGCTCTTTGTGCGTCACTCGCTCTCTGTGCGCCCCTCGCTCTCTGTGTGTCCCTCGCTCTCTGTGCGTCCCTCGCTCTGTGTGTCCCTCGCTCTTTGTGTCCCTCGGTCTTTTGTGTCCCTCGCTCTCTGTGTCCCTCGCTCTCTGTGCGTCCCTCGCTCTCTGTGCGTCCCTCACTCTGTGTCCCTCGCTCTCTGTGCGTCCCTCGCTCTGTGTGTCCCTCGATCTCTGTGCGTCCTTTGCTCTCTGTGCGTCCGTCGCTCTGTGTGTCCCTCGCTCTTTGTGTACCTCGCTCTCTGTGTCCCTCGCTCTGTGTGTGTCCCTCGCTCTCTGTGTGTCCCTCACACTCTGTGTGTCCCTCGCTCTCTGTGTGTGTCCCTCGCTCTCTGTGCGTCCCTCGCTATCTGTGTGTCCCTCGCTCTCTGTGTGTCCCTCACTCTCTGTGTGTCCCTCACTCTCTGTGCGTCCCTAACTCTCTGTGCGTCCCTCGTTTCTGTGTGTTCTTCAATCTTTGGGTGTTCCTCGCTCTCTGTGTGTCCCTCGCTCTCTGTGTGTCCCTCGCTCTCTGTGTGTTCCTCGCTCTCTGTGTGTGTCCCTAGCTCTCTGTGTGTCCCTCGCTCTCTGTGTGTGTCCCTCGCTCTCTGTGTGTGTCCCTCGCTCTCTGTGAGTCCCTCGCTCTGTGTGTCCCTCGCTCTGTGTGTCCCTCGCTCTGTGTGTCCCTCGCTCTCTGTGTGACCCTCGCTCTCTGTGTGTCCCTCGCTCTCTGTGTGTCCCTCGTCTCTGTGTGTCCCTCGCTCTCTGTGTGTCCCTCGTTCTCTGTGTGTGTCCCTCGCTCTCTGTGTGTGTCCCTCGCTCTCTGTGCATCCCTCGCTTACTGTGCATCCCTCGCTCTCTGTGCGTCCCTCGTTCTCTGTGTGTGTCGCTCGCTCTCTGTGTGTCCCTCGTTCTCTGTGTGTGTCCCTCGGTCTTTGTGTGTCCCTAGGTCTGTGTGTGTCCCTCGTTCTCTGTGTGTGTCCCTCGTTCTCTGTGTGTGTCTCTCGCTCTCTGTGCATTCCTTGCTCTCTGTGTGTCCCTCGCTCTCTGTGTGTCCCTCGCTCTGTGTGTGTCCCTCGTTCTCTGTGTGTGTCGCTTGCTCTCTGTGTGTCCCTGGTTCTCTGTGTGTGTCCCTCGGTCTGTGTGTGTCCCTCGGTCTGTGTGTGTCCCTCGCTCTCTGTGTGTCCCTCGTTCTCTGTGTGTGTCCCTCGTTCTCAGTGTGTCCCTCGCTCTATGTGTGTCCCTCGCTCTCTGTGTGTCCCTCGTTCTCTGTTTGTGTCCCTCGCTCTGTGTGTGTCCCTCGCTCTGTGTGTGTCCCTCGCTCTCTGTGTGACCCTCGCTCTCTGTGTGTCCCTCGCTCTCTGTGTGTCCCTCGCACTCTGTGTGTGTCCCTCGCTCTCTGTGTGTGTCCCTCGCTCTCTGTGTGTCCCTCGTTCTCTGTGTGTGTCCCTCGTTCTCAGTGTGTATCCCTCGCTCTCTGTGTGTGTCCCTTGCTCTCTGTGTGTGTCCCTCGCTCTCTGTGTGTCCCTCGTTCTCTGTTTGTGTCCCTCGCTCTGTGTGTGTCCCTCGCTCTGTGTGTGTCCCTCGCTCTCTGTGTGTGTTCCTCGATCTCTGTGTGTCCCTCGCTCTCTGTGTGTGTCCCTCGCTCACTGTGTGTGTCCCTCGCTCTCTGTGCATCCCTCGCTCTCTGTGTGTCCCTCGCTCTCTGTGTGTCCCTCGCTCTCTGTGTGTCCCTCGCTCTCTGTGTGTCCCTCGCTCTCTGTGTGTGTCCCTCGCTATCTGTATGTCCCTCGCTCTCTGTGTGTCCCTCGCTCTCTGTGTGTCCCTTGCACTCTGTGTGTCCCCCGCTCTCTGTGTGTCCCTCGCTCTCTGTGTGTCCCCCGCTCTCTGTGTGTCCCCCGCTCTCTGTGAGTCCCTCGCTCTCTGTGTGACCCTCGCTCTCTGTGTGTCCCTCGCTCTCTGTGTGTGTTCCTCGATCTCTGTGTGTCCCTCGCTCTCTGTGTGTGTCCCTCGCTCACTGTGTGTGTCCCTCGCTCTCTGTGCATCCCTCGCTCTCTGTGTGTCCCTCGCTCTCTGTGTGTCCCTCGCTCTCTGTGTGTCCCTCGCTCTCTGTGTGTCCCTCGCTCTCTGTGTGTGTCCCTCGCTATCTGTATGTCCCTCGCTCTCTGTGTGTCCCTCGCTCTCTGTGTGTCCCTTGCACTCTGTGTGTCCCCCGCTCTCTGTGTGTCCCTCGCTCTCTGTGTGTCCCCCGCTCTCTGTGTGTCCCCCGCTCTCTGTGAGTCCCTCGCTCTCTGTGTGACCCTCGCTCTCTGTGTGTCCCTCGCTCTCTGTGTGTCCCTCGCTCTCTGTGTGTCCCTCGGTCACTGTGTGCCCCTCGCTCTTTGTGTGTCCCTCGCTCTCTGTGTGTCCCCCGCTCACTGTGTGTCCCTCGCTCTCTGTGTGACCCTCGCTCTCTGTGTATCCCTCGCTCTCTGTGTATCCCTCGCTCTCTTTATGCCCCTCGCTCTCTGTGTGACCCTCGCTCTCTGTGTATCCCTCGCTCTGTGTGCCCCTCGCTCTCTGTGTGCCCCTTGCTCTCTGTGCGTCCCTCACTCTCAGTGTGTCCCTCGCTCTCTGTGCATCCCTCGCTCTCTGTTTGTCCCTCGCTCTCTGTGCGTCCCTCGCTCTCTGTGTGTCCCTCGCTCTCTGTGCATCCCTCGCTCTCTGTGTGTCCATCTCTGTGTGTCCCTCGCTCTCTGTGTATCCCTCGCTCTCTGTGTGTCCCTCGCTCTCTGTGTGTCCCTCGCTCTCTGTGTGTCCCTCGCTCTCTGTGCGCCCCTCGCTCTCTGTGTGTCCCTCGCTCTCTATGCGTCCCTCGATCTCTGTGTGTCCCTCGATCTCTGTGTGTGTCCCTCCCTCTGTGCGCCCCTCGCTCTCTGTGTGTCCCTCGCTCTCTATGCGTCCCTCGATCTCTGTGTGTCCCTCGCTCTCTGTGTGTCCCGCGCTTTCTTTGTGTGTCCCTCGCTTTCTGTGCGTCCCTCGCTCTGTGTGTCCCTTCCTCTCTGTGTGTCCCTCGCTCTCTGTGTGTCCCTCGCTCTCTGTGTGTGTTCCTCGCTCCTTGTGTGTCCCTAGCTCTCTGTGCGTCCCTCGCTCTCTGTGTGTGTTCCTCGCGCTCTGTGCACCCCTCGATCTCTGTGTCCCTCGCTCTCTGTGTCCCTCGCTCTCTGTGTCCCTCGTTCTGTGCGTCCCTCTCTCTGTGCGTCCCTAGATCTCTGTGTGTCCCGCGCTCTGTGTGTGTCCTTTGCTCTCTGTGTGTCCCTTGCTCTCTGTGTGTCCCTCGCTCTCTGTGTGTCCCTCGCTCTGTGTGACCCTCGCTCTCTGTGTGTCCCTCGCTCTCTGTGTGTGTCCCTCGCTCTTTGTGTGCGTCCCTCGCTCTCTGTGCGTCCCTCGCTCTCTGTGCGTCCCTCGCTCTCTGTGCGTCCTCGCTCTCTGTGCGCCACTCGCTCACTCTGCGTCCCTCGCTCTCTGTGTGTCCCTAGTTCTGTGTGTCCCTCGCTCTCTGTGCGTCCCTCGCTCTCTGTGCGTCCCTCGCTCTCAGTGTGTCCCTCGCTCTCTGTGTGTCCCTCGCTCTCTGTGTGTCCCACGCTCTCTGTGTGTCCCTCGCTCTGTGTGTGTCCCTCCCTCTCTGTGTGTCCCTCGCTCTCTGTGTGCCCCTCGCTCTCTGTGTGCCCCTCGCTCCCTGTGTGTCCCTCGCTCTCTGTGTGCCCCTCGCTCTCTGTGTGCCCCTCACTCACTGTGTGTCCCTCGCTCTCTGTGTGTCTCTCACTCTCTCTCTGTGACACAGAGAGCGAGGGACACACAGAGAGCGAGGGACACACAGAGAGCGAGGGACACACAGAGAGAGGGGCACACAGAGAGCGAGGGACACACAGAGAGAGGGGCACACAGAGAGCGAGGGACACACAGAGAGCTGGGACACACAGAGAGCGAGGGACACACAGAGACCGGGGGACACACAGTGAGTGAGGGACACAGAGAGCGAGGGACACACAGAGCGAGGGGCACACACAGAGAGCGAGGGACACACAGAGAGCGAGGCACACACAGAGAGCGAGGGACACACACAGAGATCGAGGTACACACAGAGAGCGAGGGACACACACAGAGAGCGAGGGACACACAGAGAGTGAGGGACACACACAGAGAGCGAGGGACACACACAGAGAGCGAGGGACACACAGAGAGTGAGGGACACACACACAGAGCGAGGGACACACAGGGAGCGAGGGACACACATGGAGTTGGGACATACAGAGAGCGAGGGACACACAGAGAGCGAGGCGCACACAGAGAGCGAGGGACACACAGAGAGCTGGGACACACAGAGAGCGAGGGACACACAGAGAGCTGGGACACACAGAGAGCGAGGGGCACACAGAGAGGGAGGGACACACACACAGAGCGAGGGACACACAGAGAGCGAGGGACACACACAGAGCGCGAGGGACAGACAGAGAGCGAGGGACACACAGAGAGCTGGGACACACAGAGAGCGAGGAACACACACATAGAGCGAGGGACACACACGGAGAGCGAGGGACACACACAGAGAGCGAGGGACGCAAACAGAGAGGGAGGGACACACAGAGAGCGAGGGACACACAGAGAGCGAGGGAAACACAGAGAGCGAGGGACACACAAGAGAGCGAGGGACACACATAGAGAGCGAGGGACACACACAGAGCGAGGGACACACGCAGAGAGCGAGGGACACACACAGAGCAAGGGACACACACAGAGAGCGTGGGACACACAGAGAGCGAGGGACACATAGAGATCGTGGGACACACAGAGAGCGAGGGACACACAGAGAGCGATGGACAAACAGATCGGGGGACACACAGAGAGCGAGGGACACACACAGAGCGAGGGACACACACAGAGTAAGGGACACACAGAGACCGAGGGACACAGAGAGCAAGGGACACACAGAGAGCGAGGGACACACACAGAGAGCGAGGGACACACAGAGAGCGAGGGACACACAGAGAGCTGGAACACACAGAGAGCGAGGGTCAGACAGAGAGCGAGGGACACACAGAGAGCGAGGTAGACACAGAGAGTGAGGGACACACACAGAGAGCAAGGGACACACAGAGAGCGAGGGACACACAGAGAGCGAGGGACACACAGAGAGTTGGGACACACAGAGAGCGTGGGACACACAGAGAGCGAGGCGCAGACAGAAAGGGAGGGACACACAGAGAGCGAGGGACAAACAGATCGAGGGACACACAGAGAGCGAGGGACACACACAGAGCGAGGGACACACACAGAGCAAGGGACACACAGAGACCGAGGGACACAGAGAGCAAGGGACACACAGAGAGCGAGGGACACACACAGAGAGCGAGGGACACACAGATAGCGAGGGACACACAGAGAGCTGGGACACACAGAGAGCGAGGGGCACACAGAGAGCGAGGGACACACAGAGAGCGAGGTACACACAGAGAGTGAGGGACACACACAGAGAGCAAGGGACACACAGAGAGCGAGGGACACACAGAGAGCTGGGACACACAGAGAGCGAGGGACACACAGAGAGTGAGGGACTCACAGAGAGCGAGAGACACACAGAGAGCGAGGGACACACAGAGAGCGAGGCACACACAGAGAGCGAGGGACACACAGAGCGATGGGCACACAGAGAGTGAGGGACACACAGAGAGCGAGGGACACACAGAGCGAGGGACACACAGAGAGCGAGGGACACACAGAGAGCGAGGCGCACACAGAGTGCGAGGGACACACAGAGAGCTGGGACACACAGAGAGCGAGGGACACACAGAGAGCTGGGACACACAGAGAGCGAGGGACACACACAGAGAGCGAGGGACACACAGAGAGCGAGGGACACACACAGAGCGCGAGGGACACACAGAGAGCGTGGGACACACAGAGAGCGAGGGACACACAGAGAGTGAGGGACACACAGAGAGCGAGGGAAAGACAGAGCGAGGGACACACACAGAGCGAGGGACACACACAGAGAGTGAGTGACACACACAGAGCAAGGAACACACACAGAGAGCGAGGGACACACACAGAGAGCGAGGGACACACACAGTGCGAGAGACACACACAGAGAGCGTGGGACACACAGAGAGCGAGGGACACACAGAGAGTGAGGGACACACAGAGAGCGAGGGACACACAGAGCGAGGGACACACAGAGAGCGAGGGACACACAGAGAGCGAGGCGCACACAGAGAGCGAGGGACACACAGAGAGCTGGGACACACAGAGAGCGAGGGACACACAGAGAGCTGGGACACACAGAGAGCGAGGTACACACACAGAGAGCGAGGGACACACAGAGAGCGAGGGACACACACAGAGCGCGAGGGACACACAGAGAGCGAGAGACACACAGACAGCTGGGACACACAGAGAGCGAGGGGCACACAGAGAGCGAGGGACACACAGAGAGTGAGGCGCACACAGAGAGAGAGGGACACACAGAGAGCGAGGGGTACACAGAGAGCGTGGGACACACAGAGAGCGAGGGACACACAGAGAGCGAGGAACACACACAGAGAGCGAGGGACACACACAGTGCGAGGGACACACACAGAGAGCGTGGGACACACAGAGAGCGAGGGACACACAGAGAGTGAGGGACACACAGAGAGCGAGGGACACACAGAGCGAGGGACACACAGAGAGCGAGGGACACACAGAGAGCGAGGGACACACAGAGACCGAGGGACACAGAGAGAGCGAGGGCCACAGAGAGCGAGGGACACACAGAGAGCGAGGGACACACACAGAGCGAGGGACACACAGAGAGCGAGGGACACACAGAGAGTGAGGGACACACACAGAGAGCAAGGGACACACAGAGAGCGAGGGACACACAGGGAGTTGGGACACACAGAGAGCGAGGGACACACAGAGAGCGAGGCGCACACAGAGAGCGAGGGACACACAGAGAGCTGGGACACACAGAGAGCGAGGGACACACAGAGAGCTGGGACACACATAGAGCGAGGGACACACAGAGAGCGACGGACACACACAGAGAGCGAGGGACACACAGAGAGCGAGGGACACACACAGCGCGCGAGGGACAGACAGAGAGCGAGGGACACACAGAGAGCTGGGACACACAGAGAGCGAGGGGCACACAGAGAGCGAGGGACACACAGAGAGCGAGGCGCACACAGAGAGAGAGGGACACACAGAGAGCGAGGGGTACACAGAGAGCGAGGGACACACAGAGAGCGAGGGACACACAGAGAGCGAGGAACACACACAGAGAGCGAGGGACACACATAGAGAGTGAGGGACACACACAGTGCGAGGGACACACACAGAGAGCGTGGGACACACAGAGAGCAAGGGACGCACAGAGAGTGAGGGACACACAGAGAGCGAGGGACACACAGAGCGAGGGACACACAGAGAGCGAGGGACACACAGAGAGCGAGGGACACACACAGAGCGAGGGACACACAGAGACCGAGGGAGACAGAGAGAGTGAGGGACACAGAGAGCGAGGGACACACAGAGAGCGAGGGACACACACAGAGCGAGGGACACACAGAGACCGACGGACAAAGTGAGTGAGGGACACACAGAAAGCGAGGCACACACACAGAGAGCGAGGGACACACAGAGCGAGGGACACACAGAGAGCTGGGACACACAAAGAGCGAGGGACACACAGAGAGCGAGGGACACACAGAGAGCGAGGGACACATAGCGAGCGAGGGACACACAGAGAGCGAGGCACACACAGAGAGCGAGGGACACACAGAGAGCGAGGGACACACAGAGACCGGGGGACACACAGAGAGCGAGGGACACAGAGAGCGAGGGACACACAGAGCGAGGGGCACACACAGAGAGCGAGGGACACACAGAGAGCGAGGCACACACAGAGATCGAGGGACACACACAGATAGCGAGGGACACACAGAGAGCGAGGGACACACTCAGAGAGCGAGGGACACACAGAGAGTGAGGGACACACACAGAGAGCAAGGGACACACAGAGAGCGAGGGACACACAGGGAGTTGGGACACACAGAGAGCGAGGGACACACAGAGAGCGAGGCGCACACGGAGAGCGAGGGACACACAGAGAGCTGGGACACATAGAGAGCGAGGGACACACAGAGAGCTGGGACACACAGAGAGCGAGGGACAAACAGAGAGCGAGGGACACACACAGAGAGCGAGGGACACACAGAGAGCGAGGGACACACACAGAGCGCGAGGGACAGACAGAGAGCGAGGGACACACAGAGAGCTGGGACACACAGAGAGCGAGGGACACACAGAGAGCAAGGGACACAGAGATAGCGAGGGACACAGAGAGACCGAGGGACACACAGAGAGCGAGGGACGCACAGAGAGTGAGGGACGCACAGAGCGAGGGACACAGAGAGAGCGAGGGACGCACAGAGAGCGAGGGACGCACAGAGAGCAAGGGACGCACAGAGAGCGAGGGACGCACAGAGCGAGGGACACACACAGAGAGCGAGGGACACACAGAAAGCGAGGGACACACAGAGAGCGAGGGACACACAGAGAGCGAGGGACACACAGAGAGCGAGGGACACACAGAGCGAAGGACGCACAGAGCGAGGGACACACACAGAGAGCGAGGGACACACAGAGCGAGGGACACACAGAGAGCGGAGACACACAGAGAGCGAGGGACACAGACAGCGAGGGACACAGACAGCGAGGGACACAGAGAGCGAGGAACACAGAGAGCGAGGGACATACAGAGAGCGAGGGACGCACAGAGAGCGAGGGACGCACAGAGATCGAGGGACGCACAGAGAGCGAGGGACGCACAGAGAGCGAGGGACGCACAGAGAGCGAGGGACACACAGAGCGAGGGACACACAGAGAGCGAGGGACTCACAGAGAGCGAGGGACACACAGAGAGAGCGAGGGACACACAGAGAGCGAGGAACACACACAGAGAGCGAGGGACACACACAGAGGGCGAGGGACACACAGAGAGCGAGGGTCACACAGAGCGAGGGACACACACAGAGAGCGAGGTACACACAGAGAGCGAGGGACACAGACAGCGAGGGACACAGACAGCGAGGGACACAGAGAGCGAGGAACACAGAGAGCGAGGGACGCATAGAGAGCGAGGGACGCACAGAGAGCAAGGGACGCACAGAGAGCGAGGGACACACAGAGCGAGGGACACACAGAGAGCGAGGGACACACAGACAGCGGCGGGCGCACAGTGAGCGATCACAGTTTATCATAGCATTTAAAGTGCAGAAGGATGCGATTCGGCCCGTCGAGTCTGCACCTGCTCTTGGAAAGAGCACCCTATCCAAGCCTGGGACGCAGCGAGAGCGAGGGACGCAGCGACAGAGAGGGACGCAGCGAGAGCGTGGGGCGCAGCGAGAGTGAGGGGCGCAGCGAGAGCGAGGGGCGCAGCGAGAGCGAGGGGCGCAGCGAGAGCGAAGGACGCAGCGAGCGAGAGGGACGCAGCGAGAGCGAGGGACGCAGCGAGAGAGAGGGACGCAGCGAGAGAGGGACACAGCAAGGGAGAGGGACGCAGCGAGAGCGAGGGATGTAGCGAGAGAGAGGGACGCAGCGAGGGCGAGGTGCGCAGCGAGAGCGAGGGGCGCAGCGAGAGCGAGGGACGCAGCTGAGTTGGTGATGGGAGAATTACTAACATTTACAGCTGGCTGATGGACAGAAAGAAAGCAGCAATTGAGGAAATAAAACAAAAGTGGAAGGAAGAGTTGGGTGTGGCGTTGGAATGGGGACTATGGAGTGAGATTATACACAGGGTCAATGCGACATCTTCACGTGCTCGAATGGGCTTGATACAATTCAAGGATGTACACAGGGGACATATGACACAGGGACGAACGAGCAGATTCTTCACAGAGGAAGAAGATAAATGTGAGCGTGTAAAGGAGGACCAGTGAACCACGTCCACATCTTCTGGTCACGTCCACGATTATTGGGCTTCTGGCTCTCGCTATTTAAAACAGGAACTAAAGTTGTGGAGGTGGAAATATTACTGGGACCACATGAGGCAATTTCTGGGGTGTCGGAAGTACCGGGACTAATAGATGGGGACGGGGCCGATGTGGTGGCCTTTGCCACATTGATCGCCCGGAGGCTAATTGTATTGGAAGGGAAGTCAGAAGATCCGCCAAAAATATCGACATGGTTGAGGGATATTGCGGAATTCCTTAAACTTGAGAAACTAAAGTTAGCCCTTTGTGGCTCAGGTGGGGGTTTCTGCACGAGATGGAGGCTGTTCTTGTCTCTATTTACAGATCTGTTTGTTGCCAGTGGGTAAGGGGAGGGAAGAGGGGAAGGGTTTAATGGAAATAAAGGAATAAATCTCAAATGAGGAGAATAGTATTTTGTTTGTGTTGTGACTGATTGTTTGTATTTTGTTATGTCCGTCCTCATCGGAATGAAAATATTTTCAAAAAACACAGCTATAATGACCACATTGTTAAAAAATTAGCTCACAGACTGTAAAATAGGTTTGAAGGTCTTGAGTTAAAAGTCTTAAACTTAAAGGTGGGAATGAGGGAGTTAATTCATCCTTTCCATTGGGGACGTGGGGGAATTTTCCACCATGATCACATTTCTGATTGTGGAATCTTACTGTGCAATCAATATGCCTGCTGTCAGTTTGTACAGGTTCAAGTAGAAAGAGAGAAAGAAATCCATCTTCAGAGACTCTGAACTTAATTCTGAAAGTGCCACCACTTTTGGGGCTCTTCCTGTGCACAAGCTGCCTGCAGAATTCCCCAAATTAAAAACAAGGTGAGAGAGGAGAGTGAGGGGCGAGGTAACAGAAAGCAGTTGGGGTTATCAAACTGACCGTTTTCATTGAATATAAATTGTTTCATTATATATTTTAATCTCAGGAATTGACATCAGAGGATTTCAGTGAAAGATCCCATTGAACCTCCTTGTCTAATAAAATGATGTTGTTGCCGATGACCCTGTATTTATTCAGGAATAAACTTTACATCTCACAGAGTGAAAAAATGAAATTGAATCCAAATTTCTCAAGCAGCTCATTAAAGAAATCTGTCCGTGAACAACAAGTAAAATATGAAGTGAAACTTTGCAATGAGCTTTGTTTGTCTGGCCAGGAATCTTCTCTCAAAATGGGAGCAGAAATGAAGTTGTGTTTAACTCACATTCTGTGATTTCTGGCTGGTTTTTACTCATTCTATGGAAAGCCTTCCTAAGGCGACAGACGAATGGTCATTCCAAACAGGTCAGAAATTCAGAGGGAACAAATGTCAAACAAAGACAGAAATAAGGACAGGACATTGTGAATCTGTGGCTGTCTGCTGAATTAACATAACCATAGACAGGACAAGTGTTACCTTTGCAGATACAGGAAACACACCGAGGGGGACATTCCTGACATAAAGTCGGGGGTGGGGACAGCACACAGGTCACTGAGGAGATCTCAGTCCAAACTGTTTCTAATCATTTCCCAAATGTTTCACAACATTTGTGGCTCTTCCAAAATTTAAGATACTTTGCTGTCTGTATTCTGTGAATCCAGCTGTGAAATATCTTCACTTCAATGTTTTTTCCCCAACACTATCCCCATGTCCCTTTATGTCATTGGGATTTAGAAATCAGTCAATCTCTGCTTTAAACTTGGTCAATATCTTTCCATCTTTGAGAGTGGAGAAATCACCAGGAATGTGGGATTAGATCTCCAGGGTTAGGTTGGAGAAACAGGGCTCGTTCGGGTCCTATTGAACCAATCTCTCCTCCTAGGACAGTCCGGCAATCTCCCTATCAGCTGATTGACCCTCCGCTGCACTCCCTCTCTGGCAACTATATCCTTTCTATGTTAGGGAGACCAAAAACTGTACACAGTACTCCAGGTGTGGTCTCACCAAGGGCTTGTGTAACTGCAGTAAGACATCTCCACTTCTGAACTCAAATTGCTCTTGCAATGAAGGCCAACATATCATTGGTCTTCTTAACTGTTTGCTGCACCCCCCTCTCCACTTTCAGTGACTGGTGTACAAGCTCCCTTTGTGCATCCACATTGCCCAACATATCACCATTTAAATTTGACTCTTTCCTTCAGTTTTTGTTTGACACTAACTTGGACAACTGTCCGAATTGTCTCAGTGTTGTGCTCACATAAAATGGCCACCGTTCAGTAACTTAAAATGGCCGACTGCTGATGGTGGATTTGTTTATACAGATTCCCAGAGAGCGAGATAGAGAGATACAGAGACAGAGAAGATGGGGAGAATAACAGAATACATTAATTCAAGATTCAGAATCGCCATCAAACACTGTTAGCAAAAGTACATCATGGGGTTAGATACAGCTATCACATCCCTCTACACTGTCCCCATCAAACACTCCGAGGACAGGTACAGTACGGGGTTAGATCGAGAGTAAAGCTCCATCTACACTTTCCCTAGGGACACACAGAGAGCGAGGGACACACAGAGAGCGAGGGACACACAGAGAGCGAGGAACAAACAGAGAGATTGGGACGCACAGAGAGCGAGGGCCACACAAAGAGCGAGGGACACACAAAGAGCGAGGGGTGCACAGAGAGCGAGGGACACACACAGAGTGCGAGGAACACACACAGAGTGCGAGGGACACACACAGAGAGCGAGGTACACACAGAGAGTGAGGGACTCACAGAGAGCGAGGGACACACAGAGATCGAGGGACACACAGAGAGCGAGGGACACACAGAGAGCGAGGGACACACAGAGAGCGAGGGACACACAGAGAGCGAGGAACACACACAGAGAGCGAGGGACACACACAGAGAGGGAGGTACACACAGAGTGCGAGGGACACACAGAGAGCGAGGGACAAACAGAGAGCGAGGGACACACAGAGAGCGAGGGACACACACAGAGCGAGGAACACACACAGAGAGCGAGGGACACACACAGAGAGCGAGGGACACACACAGTGCGAGGGACACACACAGAGAGCGAGGGACACACAGAGAGCGAGGGACACACAGAGAGTGAGGGACACACAGAGAGCGAGGGACACACACAGAGAGCGAGGGACACACACAGAGAGCGAGGGACACACACAGAGAGCGAGGGACACACAGAGAGCGAGCGACACACAGAGAGCGAGGGACACACAGAGAGCGAGGGACACACACAGAGAGCGAGGGACACACAGAGAGCTGGGACACACAGTGAGCGAGGGACACACAGAGAGCGAGGGACACACAGAGAGCGAGGGACACACACAGAGAGCGAGGGACACACAGAGAGCGAGGGACACACAGAGAGCGAGGGACACACACAGTGTGAGGGACACACACAGAGAGCGAGGGACACACAGAGCGCGAGGGACACACAGAGAGCGAGGGACCAATCAGAGAGTGAGGGACACACAGAGAGCAAGGGACACACAGAGAGAGCGAGGGACACACACAGAGAGCGAGGGACACACACAGAGAGCAAGGGACACACAGAGAGCGAGCGACACACAGAAAGCGAGGGACACAGAGAGAGCGAGGGACACACAGAGCGAGGGACACACAGAGAGCGAGGGACACACAGAGAGCGAGGGACACACAGAGAGCAAGGGACACACAGAGCGCAAAGGACACACACAGAGCGTGGGACACACAGAGATCGAGGGACGCACAGAGAGAGGGACGCAGAGAACGAGGGACACAGAGAGCGAGGGACACAGAGAGCGAGGGACACATCGAGCGAGGCACACAGAGAGCGAGGGACACATAGAGCAAGGGGTGCACAGAGAGCGAGGGACACACACAGAGAGCGTGGGACACACAGAGAGCGAGGGACACACAGAGAGCGAGGGACACACAGAGAGCGAGGGACGCACAGAGAGCGAGGGACACAGAGAGGTCGAGGGACACAGAGAGCGAGGGGTGCACAGAGAGCGAGGGACACACACAGAGATCGAGGGACGCACAGAGAGCTAGGGACACACAGAGAGGGAGGGCACAGAGAGCGAGGGTGCACAGAGAGCGAGGGACACACAGAGAGAGTGAGAGACACACAGAGAGCGAGGGACACACAGAGAGTGAGGGGCACACAGAGAGCGAGGGGCACACAGAGAGCGAGGGACTCACAGAAAGCGAGGGGCACACAGAGAGCGAGGGGCACACAGAGAGCGAGGGACACACAGAGAGGGAGGGACACACAGAGAGCGAGGGATGCACAGAGAGCGAGGGACACACACAGAGAGCGAGGGACACACAGAGAGCGAGGAACACACACAGAGAGCGAGGGACACACAGAGAGCGAGGGACACACACAGAGAGCGAGGGACACGCACAAAGGTCGAGGGACACACACAGAGGGCGAGGGACACACACAGAGAGCGAGGGGTACACAGAGAGCGAGGGACACACACAGAGAGCGAGGGACACACACAGAGAGCGAGGGACACACAGAGAGCGAGGGATGCACAGAGAGCGAGGGACACACACAGAGAGCAAGGGAAACACAGAGACCGAGGGACACACAGAGAGCGAGGGACACACACAGAGCGAGGGACACACACAGAGCGAGAGACACACACAGAGAACGAGGGACACACACAGAGAGAGAGGGACACACACAGACCGAGGGACACACAGAGAACGAGGGGCACACAGAGAGCGAGCGACACACACAGAGAACGAGGGACACACAGAGAGCGAGGGACACACAGAGAGCGAGGGACACACAGAGAGCGAGGGTTTAACAGAGAGCGAGGGACACACACAGAGAACGAGGACACACAGAGTGCGAGGGACACACACAGAGAACGAGGGACACACAGAGAGCGAGGGACACACAGAGAGCGAGGGACACACAGAGAGCGGGGGTCACACAGAGAGCGAGGGACACACAGTGAGCGAGGGATTCACAGAGAGCGAGGGACACACAGAGATTGAGGGACACACACAGGGAGCGAGGGACACACACAGAGAGGGAGGGACACACAGAGAGCGAGGAACACACAGAGAGCGAGGGACACACAGAGAGCGAGGAACACACAAAGATTGAGGGACACACAAAGATCGAGGGGTGCACAGAGAGCGAGGGACACACACACAGAGCGAGGGACACACAGAGAGCGAGGAACACACACAGAGAGCGAGGGACACACAGAGAGCGAGGGACAAACAGAGAGCGAGGGACACACAGAGAGCGAGGGACACACACAGAGCGAGGAACACACACAGAGAGCGAGGGACACACACAGAGAGCGAGGGACACACACAGTGCGAGGGACACACACAGAGAGCGAGGGACACACAGAGAGCGAGGGACACACAGAGAGTGAGGGACACACAGAGAGCGAGGGACACACACAGAGAGCGAGGGACACACACAGAGAGCGAGGGACACACACAGAGAGCGAGGGACACACAGAGAGCGAGGGACACACAGAGAGTGAGGGACACACAGAGCGAGGGACACACAGAGAGCGAGGGACACACAGAGAGCGAGGGACACACAGAGAGCTGGGACACACAGTGAGCGAGGGACACACAGAGAGCGAGGGACACACAGAGAGCGAGGGACCCACACAGAGAGCGAGGGACACACAGAGAGCGAGGGACACACAGAGAGCGAGGGACACACACAGTGTGAGGGACACACACACAGAGCGAGGGACACACAGAGCGCGAGGGACACACAGAGAGCGAGGGACACACATAGAGTGAGGGACACACAGAGAGCAAGGGACACACAGAGAGAGCGAGGGACACACACAGAGAGCGAGGGACACACACAGATAGCAAGGGACACACAGAGAGCGAGCGACACACAGAAAGCGAGGGACACAGAGAGAGCGAGGGACACACAGAGCGAGGGACACACAGAGAGCGAGGGACACACAGAGAGCGAGGGACACACAGAGAGCAAGGGACACACAGAGCGCAAAGGACACACACAGAGCGTGGGACACACAGAGATCGAGGGACGCACAGAGAGAGGGACGCAGAGAGCGAGGGACACAGAGAGCGAGGGACACAGAGAGCGAGGGACACATAGAGCGAGGCACACAGAGAGCGAGGGACACATAGAGCAAGGGGTGCACAGAGAGTGAAGGACACACACAGAGAGCGAGGGACACACAGAGAGCGAGGGACACACAGAGAGCGGGGGGGGACACAGAGAGCGAGGGGCGCACAGAGAGCGAGGGACACACACAGAGATCGATGGACGCACAGAGAGCTAGGGACACACAGAGAGGGAGGGCACAGAGAGCGAGGGTGCACAAGAGCGAGGGACACACAGAGAGAGTGAGAGACACACAGAGAGCGAGGGACACACAGAGAGTGAGGGGCACACAGAGAGCGAGGGGCACACAGAGAGCGAGGGACACACAGGGAGCGAGGGGCACAGAGAGCGAGGGGCACAAAGAGAGCGAGGGACACACAGAGATGGAGGGACACACAGAGAGCGAGGGATGCACAGAGAGCGAGGGACACACACAGAGAGCGAGGGACACACAGAGAGCGAGGAACACACACAGAGAGCGAGGGACACACAGAGAGCGAGGGACACACACAGAGAGCGAGGGACACGCACAAAGAGCGAGGGACACACACAGAGGGCGAGGGACACACACAGAGAGCGAGGGGTGCACAGAGAGCGAGGGACACACACACAGAGCGAGGGACACACACAGAGAGCGAGGGACACACAGAGAGCGAGGGATGCACAGAGAGCGAGGGACACACACAGAGAGCAAGGGATACACAGAGACCGAGGGACACACAGAGAGCGAGGGACACACACAGAGCGAGGGAGACACACAGAGCGAGGGACACACACAGAGAACGAGGGACACACGCAGAGAGAGAGGGACACACAGAGACCGAGGGACACACACAGAGAACGAGGTACACAGAGAGCGAGGGACACACACAGAGAACGAGGGACACACAGAGAGCGAGGGACACACAGAGAGGGAGGGACACACACAGAGAACGAGGACACACAGAGTGCGAGGGACACACACAGAGAACGAGGGACACACAGAGAGCGAGGGACACACAGAGAGCGAGGGACACACAGAGAGCGAGGGACACACACACAGAGCGAGGGACACACAGAGAGCGAGGGACACACAGAGCGAGGGACGCACAGAGGGAGGGACACACACAGTGAGCGAGGGGCACACAGAGAGCGAGGGACACACAGAGAGCGAGGGACACACAGAGAGCGAGGGGCACACAGAGAGCGAGGGACACCAAGAGAGCGAGGGACACACAGTGCGAGGGACGCACAGAGGGAGCGACACATACAGAGAGCGAGGGGCACACAGAGAGCGAGGGACACACAGAGAGCGAGGGACACACAGAGAGCGAGGGGCACACAGAGAGCGAGGGACACACAGAGAGCGAGGGACGCACAGAGAGCGAGGGACACACAGAGAGCGAGGGACGCACAGAGAGCGAGGGACACACACAGAGAGCGAGGGACACACAGAGAGCGAGGGACACACGGAGAGCAAGGGGCACACAGAGAGAGAGGGACACACGGAGAGCGAGGGACACACAGAGCGAGGCATGCACAGAGCGAGGGACACACAGAGAGCGAGGGACACACAGAGATCGAGGGACACACAGAGCGAGGGACACACAGAGAGCAAGGGACACATAGAGCGAGGGACACACACAGAGAGCGAGGTACACACAGAGAGCGAAGGACACAGACAGCGAGGGACACAGACAGCGAGGGACACAGATAGCGACGAACACAGAGAGCGAGGGACGCACAGAGCGAGGGACACACAGAGAGCGAGGGAAGCACAGAGGGAGGGACACGCACAGAGAGCGAGGGACACACAGAGAGCGAGGGACACACAGAGAGCGAGGTACACACAGAGAGCAAGGGACACACAGAGAGCAAGGGACACACAGACAGCGGGGGACACACAGAGAGCGAGGCACACACAGAGAGCGAGGCACACACAGAGAGCGAGGGACACACAAAGAGCGAGGGACACACAAAGAACGAGGGACACACAGAGAGCTAGGGACACACAAAGAGCGAGGGACACACAGAGCGAGGGACATACAGAGCGAGAGACACACACACAGAGCGAGGGACACACAGAGAGCGAGGGACGCACAGAGAGCGAGGGACACACAGAGAGCGAGGGACACACAGAGAGCGAGGGACACACAGAGAGCGAGGGACACACAGAGCGAGGGACACACACAGAGAGCGAGGGACACACAGAGAGCTAGGGACCCACAGAGCGCGAGGGACGCACAGAGAGCGAGGGACGCACAGAGAGCGAGGGACACACAGAGAGCAAGGGACACACAGAGAGCGAGGGACACACAAAGAGCGAGGGACACATAAAGAGCGAGGGACACACAGAGAGCGAGGGACACACAGAGCGAGGGACACACACAGAGAGCGAGGGACACACAGAGAGCTAGGGACACACAGAGAGCGAGGGACACACAGAGCGAGGGACACACAGAGCGATGGACACACACAGAGAGCGAGGGACACACAGAGAGCGAGGGACGACAGAGAGCGAGGGGCGCACAGAGAGCGAGTAACGCACAGAGCGAGGGACACACAGAGCTAGGGACACATAGAGAGCGATGGACACACAGAGAGCGAGGGACACACAGAGGGCGAGGGACACACAGAGAGCGAGGGACACACAGAGAGCGAGGGACACACACAGAGCGAGGAACACAAACAGAGAGCGAGGGACACACACAGAGCGAGGAACACAAACAGAGAGCGAGGGACACACAGAGGGCGAGGGATGCACAGAGAGGGAGGGACACACAGAGAGCGAGGGACACACAGAGAGCGAGGGACACACAGAGAGCGAGGGACACACAGAGAGCGAGGGACACACAGAGAGCGAGGGACACACAGAGCGAGGGACACACAGAGAGCGAGGGACACACACAGAGAGCGAGGGACACACAGAGAGCGACGGACATACAGAGAGCGAGGGGCGCACAGAGAGCGAGGGATGCACAGAGAGGGAGGGACGCACAGAGAGCGAGGGACACACAGAGAGCGAGGGACGCACAGAGAGCGAGGGATGCACAGAGAGGGAGGGACGCACAGAGAGCGAGGGACACACAGAGAGCGAGGGACGCACAGAGAGCGAGGGATGCACACAGAGGGAGGGACGCACAGAGAGCGAGGGACACACAGAGAGCGAGGGACGCACAGAGAGCGAGGGATGCACAGAGAGGGAGGGACGCACAGAGAGCGAGGGACGACAGAGAGCGAGGGGCGCACAGAGAGCGAGGGATGCACAGAGAGGGAGGGACGCACAGAGAGCGAGGGACACACAGAGAGCGAGGGACGCACAGAGAGCGAGGGATGCACAGAGAGGGAGGGACGCACAGAGAGCGAGGGACACACAGAGAGCGAGGGACACACAGAGAGCAATGGACACACAGAGCGAGGGACGCACAGAAAGCAAGGGACACACAAAGAAAGCGCGGGACACACACACAGAGCGAGGGACACACAGAGAGAGAGGGACGCACAGACGGATGGACACACACAGAGAGCGAGGGACTCACAGAGATCGAGGGACACACAGAGAGCGAGGGACACACAGAGAGCGAGGGGCGCACAGAAAGCGAGGGACACACAGAGAGTGAGGGACACACAGAGAGAGCGAGGGACACACAGAGAGCGAGGGACACACAGAGAGCGAGGGACACACAGAGCGAGGGACACACAGAGAGCGAGGGACACACACAGAGAGCGAGGGACACACAGAGAGCGACGGACATACAGAGAGCGAGGGACACACAGAGAGCGAGGTACACACAGAGAGCAAGGGACACACAGAGAGCAAGGGACACACAGACAGCGGGGGACACACAGAGAGCGAGGCACACACAGAGAGCGAGGCACACACAGAGAACGAGGGACACACAAAGAGCGAGGGACACACAAAGAGCGAGGGACACACAGAGAGCTAGGGACACACAAAGAGCGAGGGACACACAGAGCGAGGGACATACAGAGCGAGGGACACACACACAGAGCGAGGGACACACAGAGAGCGAGGGACGCACAGAGAGCGAGGGACACACAGAGAGCGAGGGACACACAGAGAGCGAGGGACACACAGAGAGCGAGGGACACACAGAGCGAGGGACACACACAGAGAGCGAGGGACACACAGAGAGCTAGGGACCCACAGAGCGCGAGGGACGCACAGAGAGCGAGGGACGCACAGAGAGCGAGGGACACACAGAGAGCGAGGGACACACAGAGAGCGAGGGACACACAAAGAGCGAGGGACACATAAAGAGCGAGGGACACACAGAGAGCGAGGGACACACAGAGCGAGGGACACACACAGAGAGCGAGGGACACACAGAGAGCTAGGGACACACAGAGAGCGAGGGACACACAGAGCGAGGGACACACACAGAGAGCGAGGGACACACAGAGAGCGAGGGACGACAGAGAGCGAGGGGCGCACAGAGAGCGAGGGATGCACAGAGAGGGAGGGACGCACAGAGAGCGAGGGACAAACAGAGAGCGAGGGACACACAGAGAGCAATGGACACACAGAGCGAGGGACGCACAGAAAGCAAGGGACACACAAAGAAAGCGCGGGACACACACACAGAGCGAGAGACACACAGAGAGCGAGGGACGCACAGACGGATGGACACACACAGAGAGCGAGGGACTCACAGAGATCGAGGGACGCACAGAGATCGAGGGACACACAGAGAGCGAGGGACACACAGAGAGCAAGGGGCGCACAGAAAGCGAGGGACACACAGAGAGCGAGGGACACACAGAGAGCGAGGGACGCACAGAGAGCGAGGGACACACACAGAGAGCGAGGGAGACACAGAGAGCGAGGGAGACACAGAGAGCGAGATACACAGAGAGCGAGGGACACACAGAGAGCGAGGGACACACAGAGCGCGAGGGACACACAAAGAGAGAGGAATACACAGAGAGCGAGGGACACACAGAGAGCGAGGGACGCACAGAGAGCGAGGGACACACAGAGAGCGAGGGACACACAGTGAGCGAGGGACACACACAGAGCGAGGCACACACACACAGAGCGAGGGACACACAGAGAGCGAGGGACGCACAGAGAGCGAGGGACACACAGAGAGCGAGGGACACACAGAGAGCTAGGGACCCACAGAGCGCGAGGGACGCACAGAGAGCGAGGGACACACAGAGAGCGAGGGACACACAGAGAGCGAGGGACACACAAAGAGCGAGGGACACACAGAGAGCGAGGGACACACAGAGCGACGGACACACACAGAGAGCGAGGGACACACAGAGAGCTAGGGACACACAGAGAGCGAGGGACACACAGAGCGAGGGACACACAGAGCGATGGACACACACAGAGAGCGAGGGACACACAGAGAGCGAGGGACGACAGAGAGCGAGGGGCGCACAGAGAGCGAGGGATGCACAGAGAGGGAGGGACGCACAGAGAGCGAGGGACACACAGAGAGCGAGGGACACACAGAGAGCAATGGACACACAGAGCGAGGGATGCACAGAGAGCGAGCGACACACAGAGAGCAAAGGACACACACAGAGAGCGAGTGACACACAGAGAGCGAGGGACACACACAGAGAGCGAGGGACACACAGAGCGAGGGACGCACAGAAAGCAAGGGACACACAAAGAAAGCGCGGGACACACACACAGAGCGAGGGACACACAGAGAGCGAGGGACTCACAGACGGATGGACACACACAGAGAGCGAGGGACTCACAGAGATCGAGGGACGCACAGAGATCGAGGGACACACAGAGAGCGAGGGACACACAGAGAGCGAGGGGCGCACAGAAAGCGAGGGACACACAGAGAGCGAGGGACACACAGAGAGCGAGGGATACACACAGAGGGCGAGGGACACACACAGACAGCGAGGGGTGCACAGAGAGCGAGGGACACACACAGAGAGCGAGGGACACACACAGAGAGCGAGGGACACACAGAGAGCGAGGGATGCACAGAGAGCGAGGGACACACACAGAGAGCAAGGGATACACAGAGACCGAGGGACACACAGAGAGCGAGGGACACACACAGAGCGAGGGACACACACAGAGCGAGGGACACACACAGAGAACGAGGGACACACTCAGAGAGAGAGGGACACACACAGACCGAGGGGCACACAGAGAACGAGGGGCACACAGAGAGCGAGCGACACACACAGAGAACGAGGGACACACAGAGAGCGAGGGACACACAGAGAGCGAGGGACACACAGAGAGCGAGGGTTTAACAGAGAGCGAGGGACACACACAGAGAACGAGGACACACAGAGTGCGAGGGACACACACACAGAACGAGGGACACACAGAGAGCGAGGGACACACAGAGAGCGAGGGACACACAGAGAGCGGGGGTCACACAGAGAGCGAGGGACACAAAGAGCGAGGGACACACAGAGAGCGAGGGACTCACAGAGAGTGAGGGACACACAGAGATTGAGGGACTCACACAGGGAGCGAGGGACACACACAGAGAGCGAGGGACACACACAGAGAGCGAGGGACACACAGAGAGCGAGGGACACACACAGAGAGCGAGGGACACACACAGAGAGCGAGGGACACACACAGAGAGCGAGGGACATACAGAGAGCGAGCGACACACAGAGAGCGAGGGACACACAGTGAGCGAGGGACACACAGAGCGAGGGACACACAGAGAGCGAGGGACACACACAGAGAGCGAGGGACACACAGAGAGCTGGGACACACAGTGAGCGAGGGACACACAGAGAGCGAGGGACACACAGAGAGCGAGGGACACACACACAGAGCGAGGGACACACAGAGAGCGAGGGACACACAGAGAGCGAGGGACACACACAGTGTGAGGGACACACACAGAGAGCGAGGGACACACAGAGCGCGAGGGACACACAGAGAGCGAGGGACACACATAGAGTGAGGGACACAGAGAGAGCAAGGGACACACAGAGAGAGCGAGGGACACACACAGAGAGCGAGGGACACACACAGATAGCAAGGGACACACAGAGAGCGAGCGACACACAGAAAGCGAGGGACACAGAGAGAGCGAGGGACACAGAGAGCGAGGGACACACAGAGAGCGAGGGACACACAGAGAGCGAGGGACACACAGAGAGCAAGGGACACACAGAGCGCAAAGGACACACACAGAGCGTGGGAAACACAGAGATCGAGGGACGCACAGAGAGAGGGACGCAGAGAACGAGGGACACAGAGAGCGAGGGACACAGAGAGCGAGGGACACAGAGCGAGGCACACAGAGAGCGAGGGACACATAGAGCATGGGGTGCACAGAGAGTGAGGGACACACACAGAGAGCGAGGGACACACAGAGAGCGAGGGACACACAGAGAGCGAGGGACACACAGAGAGTGAGGGACACAGAGAGGTCGAGGGACACAGAGAGCGAGGGGTGCACAGAGAGCGAGGGACACACACAGAGATCGAGGGACACACAGAGAGCTAGGGACACACAGAGAGGGAGGGCACAGAGAGCGAGGGTGCACAGAGAGCGAGGGACACACAGAGAGAGTGAGAGACACACAGAGAGCGAGGGACACACAGAGAGTGAGGGGCACACAGAGAGCGAGGGGCACACAGAGAGCGAGGGACACACAGGGAGCGAGGGGCACACAGAGAGCGAGGGACACACAGAGAGCGAGGGACAAACAGAGAGCGAGGGACACACAGAGAGCGAGGGACACACACAGAGCGAGGAACACACACAGAGAGCGAGGGACACACAGAGCGAGGGACACACAGAGAGCGAGGGACACACAGAGCGAGGGACACACAGAGAGCGAGGGACGCACAGAGAGCGAGGGACGCACAGAGAGCGAGGGACACACAGAGAGCGAGGAACACACAAAGATTGAGGGACACACAAAGAGCGAGGGAAGCACAGAGAGCGAGGGACACACAGAGAGCGTGGGACTCAGAGAGCAAGGGGTGCACAGAGAGCGAGGGGCACACAGAGAGTGTGGACCACACAGAGAGCGGGGGACACACAGAGAGCGAGGGACACACAGAGAGCGAGGGACACACAGAGAGCGTGGGACTCAGAGAGCAAGGGTGCACAGAGAGCGAGGGGCACACAGAGAGTGTGGACCACACAGAGAGCGGGGGACACACAGAGAGCTAGGGACGCACAGAGAGGGAGGGACACAGAGAGAGCGAAGGACACAGAGAGAGCGAGGGACACAGAGAGAGCGAGGGACACAGAGAGAGCGAGGGACACACAGAGAGCGAGGGACACACAGAGAGCGAGGGACACACAGAGAGCGACGGACTCACAGAGAGCGAGGGATGCACAGAGAGCGAGGGACACACACAGAGGGCGAGGGATACACAGAGACCGACGGACACACAGAGAGAACGAGGGACACACAGAGAGCGAGGGACACACAGAGAGGGAGGGACACACAGAGAGCGAGGGTTTAACAGAGAGCGAGGGGCACACACAGAGAACGAGGACACACAGAGTGCGAGGGACACACACAGAGAACGAGGGACACACAGAGAGCGAGGGACACACAGAGAGCGGGGGTCACACAGAGAGCGAGGGACACAAAGAGCGAGGGACACACAGAGAGCGAGGGACTCACAGAGAGCGAGGGACACACAGAGATTGAGGGACACACACAGGGAGCGAGGGACACACACAGAGAGCGAGGGACACACACAGAGAGCGAGGGACACACAGAGAGCGAGCGACACACAGAGAGCGAGGGACACACAGAGAGCGAGGGACACACAGAGCGAGGGACACACAGAGAGCAAGGGATACACAGAGACCGAGGGACACACAGAGAGTGAGGGACACACAGAGAGTGAGGAACACACAGAGAGCGATGGACACACAGAGAGCAAGGGGCACACAGAGAGAGAGGGACACACGGAGAGCGAGGGACACACAGAGCGAGGGATGCACAGAGCGAGGGACAGACAGAGAGCGAGGGACACACAGAGAGCGAGGGACACACAGAGCGAGGGACACACAGAGAGCGAGGGACACACAGAGCGAGGGACACACACAGAGAGCGAGGTACAAACAGAGAGCGAGGGACACAGACAGCGAGGGACACAGACAGCGAGGGACACAGAGAGCGACGAACACAGAGAGCGAGGGACGCACAGAGTGAGGGACACACAGAGAGCGAGGGAAGCACAGAGGGAGGGACACGCACAGAGAGCGAGGGACACACACAGAGAGCGAGGGACACACACAGAGAGCGAGGGACACACAGAGCGAGGGACACACAGAGCGAGGGATACACAGAGAGTGAGGGACAAACAGAGAGGGAGGGACACACAGAGAGCGAGGGACGCACAGAGAGCGAGGGACACACAGAGAGCGAGGGACGCACAGAGAGCGAGGGACACACAGAGAGCGAGGGGCACACAGAGAGCGAGGGACACACACAGAGAGCGAGGGACACACAGAGAGCGAGGGACACACAGAGAGCGAGGGACGCACAGAGAGCGAGTAACGCACAGAGAACAAGGGACACACAGAGAGCGAGGGACACACAGAGAGCGAGGGACACACAGAGAGCGAGGGACACACAGAGCTAGGGACACATAGAGAGCGATGGACACACAGAGAGCGATGGACACACAGAGGGCGAGGGACACACAGAGAGCGAGGGACACACAGAGAGCGAGGGACACACACAGAGCGAGGAACACAAACAGAGAGCGAGGGACACACAGAGGGCGAGGGACACACAGAGAGCGAGGGACACACAGAGAGCGAGGGACACACAGAAAGCGAGGGACGCATAGAGAGCGAGGGACACACAGAGAGCGAGGGACACACAGAGAGCGAGGGACACACAGAGAGCGAGGGACACACAGAGCGAGGGATACACAGAGAGCGAGGGACACACAGAGAGCGAGGGACGCACAGAGAGCGAGGGACTCACAGAGCGAGGGGCACACAGAGAGCGAGCGACACACAGACAGCTGCGGACGCACAGAGAGCGATCACAGTTTATCAGAGAATTTAAATTGCAGAAGGAGGCCATTCAGCCCGTCGTGTCACCACCGCCTCTTGGAAAGAGCACCCTATCCAAACCCACACGCCCACCCTATCCCCATAACCCAGCAACCCCACCCAACACTAAGGGCAATTTTGGACACTAAGGGCTATTTATCAAGGCCAATCCACCTAACCTGCACATCTTTGGACTGTGGGAGGAAACCGGAGGACCCGGAGGAAACCCACGCACACACGGGGAGGATTTGCAGACTCCGCACAGACAGTGACACAATCCGGAATCGAACCTGGGACCCTGGAGCTGTGAAGCAATTGTGCTATTCACAATGATATCATGCGCATGGGCGCACCCAGAGCGAGGGGCACACAGAGAGCGAGGGACACACAGAGCGAGGGACACACAGAGCGAGGGACACACAGAGAGCGAGGGATGCACAGAGAGCGAGGGACGCACAGAGAGCGAGGGACGCACAGAGCGAGGGACACACAGAGAGCAAGGGACACACAGAGAGCGAGGGACGCACAGAGAGCGAGGGACACACAGAGAGCTAGGGACACACAGAGAGCGAGGGACACACAGAGCGAGGGACACACAGAGCGAGGGACAAACACAGAGAGCGAGGGACGCACAGAGAGCGAGGGACGCACAGAGAGCGAGGGGCGCACAGAGAGCGAGGGATGCACAGAGAGCGAGGGACACACAGAGCGAGGGACACGGAGAGAGCGAGGGACACGGAGAGAGCGAGGGACGCACAGAGTGCGAGGGACGCACAGACAGCGAGGGACGCACAGTGAGCGAGGGACACACAGAGAGCAAGGGACGCACAGAGAGCGAGGGACGCACAGAGAGCGAGGGATGCACAGAGAGTGAGGGGTACACAGAGAGTGAGGGGCACACAGAGAGTGAGGGGTACACAGAGAGCGAGGGACTCAGCAAGAGCGAGGGACACAGCGAGACCGAGGGACACAGCGAGAGCGAGAGACACAGCAAGAGCGAGGGACACAGCGAGAGAAGGCGAGTGAGAGATAGAGTGATAGAAAGAGAGAGAGATGTACACAGTGAGAGAGTGGGACAAAGAGAGAGAGGGATAGAGATAGAGGGAGAGGGAGAGAGGGGGACAGAGAGAGGGTGATACATAAAGGGAGAGGGCGACAGAGAGAGTGACACAGAGAGAAAGAGGTAGACAGTGAAAGAGAGGGATAGAGTGAGAGGACACTTTGAGAGCAACAGGGACACAGAGGGAGAGAGGGACAGAGAGAGGTGGGCACACGGAGAGAGTGAGGGACACACACAGAGAAAGAGGTACACAGCGGGTCAGGATCTGAGGTTTCGGGGACGGGAGTGGGTCAGGATGTGAGGGTTAGGGGACATGAGGGTGTGATGGTGTGTGGGTGCCAGGACGTGAGGCAGTCAGGGCATTAGGGTTATCAAACTGACCGTTTTCATTCAATCCAAATTGTTTCTTTATTAATTCTAATCTCAGGAATTAACATCAGAAGATTTCAGTGAAAAATCTGTCCGTGAACAACAAGTAAAATATGAAGTGAAACTTTGCAATGAGCTTTGTTTGTCTGGCCAGGAATCTTCTCTCTAAATGGAAGCAGAAATGAAGTTGTGTTTAACTCACATTCTGTGATTTCTTGCTGGTTTTTACTCATTCTATGGAAAGCCTTCCTAAGGCGACAGACGAATGGTCATTCCCAACAGGTCAGAAATTCAGAGGGAACAAATGTTAAACAAAGACAGAAATAAGGACAGGACATTGTGAATCTGTGGCTGTCTGCTGAATTAACATAACCATAGACAGGACAAGTGTTACCTTTGCAGACAGGAAACACACCGAGGGGGACATTCCTGACAGAAAGTCGGGGGTGGGGACTGCACACAGGTCACTGAGGAGATCTCAGCCCAAACTGTTTCTAATCATTTCCCAATACTATTTTAAATTATGATTCAATCCTATTGGGAGGGGAGTGAGTGAGAGAGAGATGTGGCAGATGCAGTATAACATGGATAAATGTGAGGTTATGCACTTGGGTAGAAAAAATAAGAACGTCCCTGTCTAATAATTACATTTAATCCAATTTTTTCCGGCCTGCTCAGTGAACAACACTGGTGTGGGGAAGGCCAAGGTTTAGCTGAAGTCACATTCTGTGTGTGTGGGGCTGAGCAGCAAGGAGATCAGCATCTCTTGTCACTCATTTACATGTCAATAGAGAGCTGTCCTCTGAGACAGACATTCCACACATGGCAGAGACTAGGGGTGGAGTCTGCTCACAGCTCACTGAGGATACATCTGTGTCTGAGGGACTTCAGTTCACAAACCAAAAACCCACGACACTGAAAACATTACCCCTCTGCTTCAGTGTGTGTGTGTGTGTGTGTGTGTGTGTCGCTGGGCGTGTCAATCTCTCTGTTTTGAGCTGTGCATTTTGGGTGTTGACATGTTGCTGATTGGCTCGAGATTGGAAATGTTGGACTCCTGTTGTGCTGTTTTTTATATTTTTTTTAAATGTCCCTGTTATTGTCTTTATAACCAATTTTATCTCCTTTTTTTCTCCAGAGGCATCTTTATTTGGAAAACTGGAAGGAGGTCGGGAATCCTGTGAGGAGGACGAGGGAGTGTGAATTCTTCCCGAGGGAGCGCTGGCTGAGGCCTGTTCCGCAGGCTTCACCCGGGTTATTACCCTGACTGAGGTTTAATTTTAATATTGGAGGGATCAAAGAGAGTGAGGGAGGGAGACATAAATATGTATAAGAGGTACAGAGAGACAGCAAGAAACACAAGAGAAGGGGATTTTCACAGTAACTTCATTGCAGTATTAATGTAAGCCTAATTGTGATAATAAAAAGATTTTGAGTATTAATTGTCTCTCAATCTTTTTTAACCTCTGGTTGAAAGCTGTGACTTATTTGTATTCGGATGTTGCTGAGGAGTTGTAAAACTGAAAAGGGAACCCTGGGCTCTCGCTGTATTAAATAGTTTCAATCTTTTCCAGTGGTTTAGTTAACTTTCTCCCTCTTTTTCCCAGGAATTTGAATTTTGAAAGACTGCAATGTGAGCAGGAATCTTTGGGCAAAGGCTATTCTCCAGAGGACAAGTGGATGGACTGAGGCCTAATCCACAGGCCGCACTCACGTGAGTTGTCTGTTTATTGCCTCCCCGGCCTTGCACTAAGACACAAACACATTAAACCTTTGGTGGGCGGCAAAGAGTAAAATACAAATCTGGAATATGAAGCTGTCGAATTTTGTTCCAAAATGACAGGGGTTATATTAATTCTGAGCATCCCAGGGGTGGGGGGTGGGGGGAGGGGGGGGGGGGGGGGTGCCGGGGGTGGGGGGGGGGGGGTGCCCGGGGGGGGGGGGGGGGGCATTTCACTGTTTCAGCCAATCTCTGAAATCTGGTAGAGAGAGCGAGAGAAATCTCAGATCAGAAACTCTGAACTCAATTTTGAAAGTGGTCATCATTTGTTGGGCTCTCCCTGTGCACAGGTTGCCTGCAGAATTCACAAAATTAACGATAGTGGGGTCACTTTTAAAATGAATCCATCGACTGTAAAGTAATCTCGATTGCCCGGAATTAAAGTCCCTTAACTTGAAGCGGGTATAATTCTGGAATGAAGCCTGTGTTTTAGGCCGAGACACAAGTTTTTTTTTAGAAAATACAGCACAGAACAGGCCCTTCGGCCCACGATGTTGTGCCGAACCTTTGTCCTAGATTAATCATAGATTATCATTGAATTTACAGTGCAGAAGGAGGCCATTCGGCCCTTTGAGTCTGCACCGGCTCTTGGAAAGAGCACCCTACTCAAACTCAACACCTCCACCCAACACAAAGGGCAATTTTGGACACTAAGGGCAATTGTTCATGGCCAATCCACCTAACCTGCACATCTTTGGACTGTGGGAGGAAACCGGAGCACCCGGAGGAAACCCACGCAGACACGGGGAGGATGTGCAGACTCCGCACAGACAGTGATCCAAGCCGGAATCGAACCTGGGACCCTGGAGCTGTGAAGCAATTGTGCTATCCACAATGCTACCGTGCTGCCCTTAAGAACAAATAAATCTACACTATATCATTTAACCGTAATCCATGTAACTATCCAATAGCTGCTTGAAGGTCCCGAATGTTTCCGATTCAACTACTTCCACAGGCAGTGCATTCCATGCCCCCACTACTCTCTGGGTAAAGAACCTACCTCTGACATCCCTCCTATATCTTCCACCTTTCACCTTAAATTTATGTCCCCTTGTAATGGTTTGTTCCACCCGGGGGATAAGTCTCTGACTGTACTCTTATCTATTCCCCTGATCATCTTATAAACCTCTACCAAGTCGCCCCTCATCCTTCTCCATTCTAATGAGAAAAGGCCTAGCACCCTCAACCTTTCCTCGTAAGACCTGCTCTCCATTCCAGGCAACATCCTGGTAAAGTATGAGGGTGAAATTAAATTCGCAGGAGGTCATTTGAATTCAGTTTGCTATGGTTATGAATGTTGGATTCCTGTGTGTGACCCTGTCTCTCTTTCTTTCTCCTTCCCAACTATTAGAATGAGAGTGAGAAAGAGAGAGAGAGTACAGAAAGAGTGTGGGGCTGGGGGGTAATGGAGATTAGAGAGAGGGAGAGGAGAAAGAAAGAGAGGGTGGAGGGAGAGGGTGGTCGTGAAAAAGAGAGGCTTGCTCTCCCTTTCTGTCTTCTTTCCATTCTTGCCTCTCTCTGTCTCTCTCTGTCTCCCCTGCTTTCTGCCTCTATCTGTCCATTTCTCTCCAGCTTTTTAGTGTCTCTTTAAACCTTTAATCGAAGAAAACCACCCCACAAACTGCAATGGGGAGTCTCATCACATCTTTCTGGGGATACTCTGATTAGAGAAATAAATAGAAATAAATGCTGGGAGGGTGATGAGGGATAACGAGGGAGACAGAAATATGAATGACAGGGATAGAGAGACCGAATGAGATAGCGAGAGAGAGAGAGAGAAAGAGAAACACAAGGGAAGCGGGAACTATCTCTCAATCATTTTTATTCTGTGGTTTATAACTGAGATTATTGTAGGTGGATGTTGCTGAGAGTGTGTGTGACTGAGAGGGGAAATCTTGGCCTCTTGCTGTGCTACAAGTTTAAACATTTTCCTGCGTTTAATTAATTTTCTCCCTCTTTTTCCCAGGAATTTGAACTTTGAAGACTGCAATGCGACCAGGAATCTTTGGACAAAGGCTATTCTCCAGAGGCAAGTGGATGGACTGAGGCCTACTCCACAGGCCGCACTCACGTGAGTTGTCTCTTTATTGCCTCCCCGGCCTTGCACTTAGACACAAACACATTAACCCTTTGGTGGGCGGCAAAGAGTAAAATACAAATCTGGCATATGAAGCTGTCTAATTTTGTTCCAAAATAACAGGGGTTATATTAATTCTGAGCGTCCCGGGTATTTGTGGTGGGGTAGGGGGTAGGGGGTAGGGGGCGGGGGGGGGGATTTAACGGTTTCAGCCACTCTCTGCAACCTGGTAGCAAATATAAACGACACTCAACACTGCCGACTGCACCTTCTGGGATCTTTCTGTGTGCCAATGGATTTCGTTTTTAAAGGTTTTTCTTCATTTTAAGAGGCAGTTTAACTCTTTCAGAAACTGAAGGGACTTCTCCAGGGATGTTCCAATCCACACATGACACGGCGGTGGGGGTGGGGTTGTTAGGTGCAGTGGGGAATGGGGCACCCAGCAGGAGTGAAGTGGGGGGGGAGGAAGGACAGTGTCCCATCGGTTAGGTCTAGATAGCTGCCGCTGTGGGATCTTGCTGTTCACTCACAGGCCTGTGGCCTTTTACGCGCAGCAACAGTGACCACAACTCTTACAATAAAATAGCTCTCCCAGTGTTTGCGTGGGTTTCGCCCCACAACCCAAAGATGGGCAGGCTCGGGGGACTGGCCACACGGAATTGTCCCTGAATTGGACAAAATGAATTGGGCACTCTAAATTTATAAAAATAAATAAATAAATCTACAGTCCCTACTTCTTTAAAAAAAACAATGAAATCGCTCACAGACTGCAAAGTGGGTTTGAAGGTCTCGAATGTTAAAGTTTTAAACTTGAGTGGTTGGGAACGAGGGAGTTAATGAACCCTTCCTGCTGCACTGACGGGATATTCAGCCAGATCTCATAGCCGCTGAGAGAGAAATCCACCATCAGAAACTCGGAACTCAATTTGGAAAGTGTCACCATTTTGGGGATCTCCCCGTGCACAAGTTGCCTGCAGAATTCCGGAAATGAAACAACAGTGGGGTCACTTTAATAATGAATCCATCGACTGTGAAGTAATCTCGAATTATAGTCCCTTAACTTGAAACGGGGATAATTCTGGAATAAAGCCTGTGTTTTAGGCCGAGATTTAAATGTGAGGGTGAAATGAAATTGACGGGGCCATTTGAATACAGTTTGCTGTGGTAGTGATTGCTCGATTCCAGTGTGTGACCCTCTCAGTCTCTCCATCCCTCTCAGTCTCTCACCCTCTCAGTCTCTCTCACCCTCTCAGCCTCTCACCCTCTCAGTCTCTCTCTCCCTCTCAGTCTCTCACCCTCTCAGTCTCTCACCCTCTCTCTCCCTCTCAGTCTCTCTCCCTCTCAATCTCTCACCCTCTCAGTCTCTCCCTCCCTCTCAGTCTCTCCCTCTCTCTCTCTCTCTCCCTCTCAGTCTCTCACCCTCTCAGTCTCTCTCACCCTCTCAGTCTGTCACCCTCTCAGTCTCTCACCATCTCTCTCCCTCTCAGTCTCTCTCCCTATCAATCTCTCTCCCTCTCAGCCTCTCCCTCCCTCTCAATCTCTCACGCTCTCAGTCTCTCTCCCTCTCAGTCTCTCTCTCTCCCTCTCAGTCTCTCCCCCTCTCAGCCTCTCCCTCCCTCTCAGTCTCACCCTCTCTCTCTCTCTCCCTCTCAGTCTCTCACCCTCTCAGTCTCTCCCTCTCAGTCTCTCCCTCTCAGTCTCTCTCTCCCTCTCAGTCTCTCCCCCTCTCAGCCACACCCTCCCTCTCAGTCTCACCCTCTCTCTCTCTCTCCCTCTCAGTCTCTCACCCTCTCAGTCTCTCCCTCTCAGTCTCGCTCTCCCTCTCAGTCTCTCCCTCTCAGTCTCGCTCTCCCTCTCAGTCTCTCCCTCTCAGCCTCTCTCACCCTCTCAGTCTCTCTCTCCCTCTCAGTCTCTCTCTCCCTCTCAATCTCTCTCCCTCTCAGTCTCTCTCTCCCTCTCAGCCTCTCTCCCTCTCAGCCTCTCTCAGCCTCTCTCTCCCTCTCAGCCTCTCTCTCCCTCTCAGCCTCTCTCTCCCTCTCAGTCTCTCTCACACTCTCAGCCTCTCTCCCTCTCAGTCTCTCTCGCCCTCTCAGCCTCTCTCCCACTCAGCCTCTCTCTCCCTCTCAGCCTCTCTCCCTCTCAGTCTCTCTCCCTCTCAGTCTCTCTCTCTCTCAGTCTCTCTCCCTCTCAGCCTCTCTCCCTCTCAGCCTCTCTCCCTCTCAGCCTCTCTCCCTCTCAGTCTCTCTCTCCCTCTCAGCCTCTCACACTCTCAGTCTCTCTCACCCTCTCAGTCTCTCTCCCTCTCAGCCTCTCTCACCCTCTCAGCCTCTCTCCCTCTCAGTCTCTCTCCCTCTCAGCCTCTCTCCCTCTCAGCCTCTCTCCCTCTCAGTCTCTCTCTCCCTCTCAGCCTCTCACACTCTCAGTCTCTCTCCCTGTCAGCCTCTCTCCCTCTCAGTCTCTCTCCCTCTCAGCCTCTCTCCCTCTCAGCCTCTCAGCCTCTCAGCCTCTCACCCTCTCAGTCTCTCTCTCTCTCCCTTTCAGTCTCTCTCCCTCTCAGTCTCTCTCTCTCTCAGTCTCTCTCCCTCTCAGCCTCTCTCCCTCTCAGTCTCTCTCCCTCTCAGCCTCTCTCCCTCTCAGCCTCTCTCTCCCTCTCAGCCTCTCTCTCACCCTCTCAGTCTCTCTCTCCCTCTCTGCCTCTCTCACCCTCTCAGCCTCTCTCACCCTCTCAGTCTCTCTCTCCCTCTCAGCCTCTCTCACCCTCTCAGCCTTTCTCTCCCTCTCAGTCTCTCTCTCCCTCTCAGTCTCTCTCCCTCTCAGTCTCTCTCCCTCTCAGTCTCTCTCCCTCTCAGTCTCTCTCCCTCTCAGCCTCTCTCACCCTCTCAGCCTCTCTCCCTCTCAGTCTCTCTCACTCTCAGTCTCTCACCATCTCTCTCCCTCTCAGTCTCTCTCCCTCTCAATCTCTCACCCTCTCAGTCTCTCCCTCCCTCTCAGTCTCTCCCCCTCTCAGCCTCTCCCTCCCTCTCAATCTCTCACCCTCTCAGTCTCTCTCCCTCTCAGTCTCTCTCTCTCTCCCTCTCAGTCTCTCCCCCTCTCAGCCTCTCCCTCCCTCTCAGTCTCACCCTCTCTCTCTCCCTCCCTCTCAGTCTCTCACCCTCTCAGTCTCTCCCTCTCAGTCTCTCCCTCTCAGTCTCTCTCACCCTCTCTCTCTCTCTCCCTCTCAGTCTCTCCCTCTCAGTCTCTCTCACTCTCTCTCTCTCTCCCTCTCAGTCTCTCACCCTCTCAGTCTCTCCCTCTCACCCTCTCAGTCTCTCCCTCTCAGTCTCTCCCTCTCAGTCTCTCTCTCCCTCTCAGTCTCTTCCTCTCAGCCTCTCTCTCCCTCTCAGTCTCCCTCACCCTCTCAGCCTCTCTCTCCCTCCATGTCTCTCTCTCCCTCTCAGTCTCTCTCTGTCTCTCTCTCCCTCTCAATCTCTCTCCCTCTCAGTCTCTCTCTCCCTCTCAGTCTCTCTCCCTCTCAGCCTCTCTCACCCTCTCAGTCTCTTTCCCTCTCAGTCTCTCACTCTCAGCCTCTCTCTCCCTCTCTCCCTCTCTGTTTCACTCCCTCTCAGTCTCTCTCCCTCTCAGCATCTCTCTCCCTCTCTCCCTCTCTGTCTCACTCCCTCTCAGTCTCTCTCCCTCTCAGTCTCTCTCCCTCTCAGCCTCTCTCTCCCTCTCTCCCTCTCTGTCTCTCTCCCTCTCAGCCTCTCTCTCTCTTCAGCCTCTCTCACCCTTCAGCCTCTCTCACCCTCTCAGCCTCTCTCTCCCTCTCAGTCTCTCTCCCTCTCAGTCTCTCTCCCTCACAGCCTCTCTCTCCCTCAGCCTCTCTCACCCTCTCAGCCTCTCTCCCTCTCAGTCTCTCTCTCTCTCAGCCTCTCTCCCTCTCAGTCTCTCTCCCTCTCAGTCTCTCTCTCTCTCAGCCTCTCTCCCTCTCAGTCTCACTCCCTCACAGCCTCTCTCCCTCTCAGTCTCTCTCCCTCTCTGTCTCTCTCCCTCTCAGTCTCTCTCCCTCTCAGCCTCTCACCCTCCCTTCCTCTAAGTCTTTCTCCCTCTCTGTCTCTCTCTCTCTCATTCTCTCTCCCTCTCACCCTCAGTGCATCTCTGCCTCTCAGTCTCTCTCCCTCTCAGTCTCTCTCACCCTCTCAGTCTCTCTCCCTCTCAGTCTCTCTCCCTCTCAGTCTCACTCCCTCTCAGTCTCTCTCCCTCTCAGCCTCTCTCTCCCTCTCAGCCTCATTCACCCTCTCAGCCTCTCACCCTCTCAGCCTCTCTCCCTCTCTGTCTCTCTGCCTCTCAGTCTCTCTCCCTCTCAGTCTCTCTCCCTCTCTGCCTCTCTCCCTCTCAGTCTTTCTCCCTCTCACCCTCACTGTCTCTCTCCCTCTCAGCCTCTCTCCCTCTCAGTCCCTCTCTCCCTCACCCTCTCAGTCTTTCTCCCTCACTCCCTCTCAGTCTCTCTCTCCCTCTCAGTCTTTCTCTCTCTCTCCCTCTCAGCCTCTCTCTCCCTCTCAGTCTCTCTCCCTCTCAGTCCCTCTCCCTCAGTCCCTCTCCCTCTCAGTTTCTCTCTCCCTCTCTGTCTCTCTCCCACTCTGTCTCTCTCCCGCTCAGTCTCTCTCTCCTTCTCAGCCTCTCTCTCCCTCTCAGTCTCTCTCCCTCTCAGACTCTCCCTCTCAGTCCCTCTCTCCCTCACCCTCTCTCCCTCTCAGTCTTTCTCCCTCTCTCCCTCTCAGTCTCTCTCTCCCTCTCAGTCTTTCTCCCTCTCTCCCTCTCAGTCTCTCTCTCCCTCTCAGTCTCTCTCTCCCTCTCAGCCTCTCTCCCTCTCAGTCTCTCTCCCTCTCAGCCTCTCTCCCTCTACGTCCCTCTCCCTCAGCCTCTCTCCCTCTCAGTCTCTCTATCCCTCTCAGTCTCACTCCCTCTCAGTCTCTCTCCCTCTCAGCCTCTCTCTCCCTCTCAGCCTCTCTCCCTCTCAGTCTCACTCCCTCTCAGTCTCTCTCCCTCTAAGTCTCTCTCCCTCTCAGTCTCTCTCTCCCTCTCAGTCTCTCTCCCTCTCAGCCTCTCTCCCTCTACGTCCCTCTGCCTCAGCCTCTCTCCCTCTCAGTCTTTCTCCCTCTCTCCCACTCAGCCTCTCTCTCCCTCTCAGTCCCTCTCCCTCAGTCCCTCTCCCTCTCAGTCTCTCTCTCCCTCTCAATTTCTCTCTCCCTCTCTGTCTCGCTCCCTCTCTCCCTCTCAGCCTCTCTCCCTCTCAGTCTTTCTCCCTCTCTGTCTCGCTCCCTCTCACCCTCTCAGTCTCTCTCCCTCTCAGCCTCTCTCCCTCTACGTCCCTCTCCCTCAGCCTCTCTCCCTCTCAGTCTCTCTCCCTCTCAGTCTTTCTCCCTCTCTCCCCCTCAGTCTCTCTCCCTCACTCCTTCTCAGTCTCTCTCTCCCTCTCAGTCTCTCTCCCTCTCAGCCTCTCTCTCCCTCTCAGTCTCTCTCCCTCCCAGTCTCTCTCTCCCTCTCAGCCTCTCTCCCTCTCAGTCTCTCTCCCTCTCAGCCTCTCTCTCCCTCTCAGTCTCTCTCCCTCCCAGTCTCTCTCTCCCTCTCAGCCTCTCTCCCTCTCAGTCTCTCTCCCTCTCAGTCTCTCTCACCCTCTCAGTCTCTCTCCCTCTCAGCCTCTCTCCCTCTCAGTCTCTCTCACCCTCTCAGTCTCTCTCTCACCCTCTCAGTCTCTCTCACCCTCTCAGTCTCTCTCCCTCTCAGTCTCTCTCACCCTCTCAGTCTCTCTCTCCCTCTCAGCCTCTCTCCCTCTCAGCCTCTCTCCCTCTCAGTCTCTCTCCCTCTCAGCCTCTCTCCCTCTCAGTCTCTCTCACCCTCTCAGTCTCTCTCTCACCCTCTCAGTCTCTCTCCCTCTCAGCCTCTCTCTCCCTCTCAGTCTCTCTCCCTCTCAGTCCCTCTCTCTCTCAGCCTCTCTCCCTCTCAGCCTCTCTCTCCCTCTCAGTCTCTCTCACCCTCTCAGTCTCTCTCCCTCTCAGCCTCTCTCCCTCTCAGTCTCTCTCCCTCTCAGTCTCTCTCACCCTCTCAGTCTCTCTCCCTCACAGTCTCTCTCCCTCTCAGCCTCTCTCCCTCTCAGTCTCTCTCTCCCTCTCAGTCTCTCTCCCTCTCAGCCTCTCTCCCTCTCAGTCTCTCTCTCCCTCTCAGTCTCTCTCCCTCTCAGCCTCTCTCCCTCTCAGTCTCTCTCTCCCTCTCAGTCTCTCTCCCTCTCAGCCTCTCACCATCTCAGTCTCTCTCCCTCTCAGTCTCTCTCCCTCTCAGTCTCTCTCCCTCTCACTCTCTCTCCCTCTCAGCCTCTCTCACCCTCTCAGTCTCTCTCTCCCTCTCAGTCTCTCTCCCTCTCAGCCTCTCTCCCTCTCAGTCTCCCTCCCTCTCAGTCTCTCTCACCCTCTCAGTCTCTCTCCCTCTCAGTCTCTCTCTCCCTCTCAGTGTCTCTCCCTCTCAGCCTCTCACCATCTCAGTCTCTCTCCCTCTCCGGTCTGTCTCTACCTCTCTTTGACTACCTGTCTCTCTCTTTCCTTCTCTCTCAGTCCCTCTGTCTCTGCCTGCCTGTGTGTGTGTCGTTGTGTCGCTCTCTTTCTCTGCCTGTCTGTCTCTGTGTGTAAATGCTTGTCACAGGGTTTAAAGTGCTCCACACAGCTGACATTGCAATAAATCCAGGTTCCAGTTAAATGCACAGGAAATATTTGGATTTGAGGTTTAGTGATGGACTGACTTTGCATTTTCCCTTTCTCTCTGTCTGTTTCTGTCTCTCTGTCTGTTTCTCTCTCTCCCTCCCATCTTTGTCTTCAGCTTGTGAAGTATCAGAGAGAGAGAAAGAGAGACAGAGAGAGAGTGAAGTATCAGAGAGAGAGAAAGAGAGACAGAGAGAGAGTCAGACAGAGAGAAAGACAGAGAGAGCGAGAGAGACAGAGTGAGAGAGACAGAGAGAGAGGGAGAGACAGAGAGTCAGAGAGAGACTGAGAGATAGAGTCAGAGAGAGACCGAGAGAGAGAGAGTCAGAGAGAGAGAGTGAGAGAGACAGAGAGAGAGACAGAGAGAGAGAAAGAGAGACAGAGAGAGAGTCAGACAGAGAGAAAGACAGAGAGAGCGAGAGAGACAGAGTGAGAGAGACAGAGAGAGAGGGAGAGACAGAGAGTCAGAGAGAGACTGAGAGATAGAGTCAGAGAGAGACCGAGAGAGAGAGAGTCAGAGAGAGAGAGTGAGAGAGACAGAGAGAGAGACAGAGAGAGAGAACAGAGAGAGAGAGGGAGAGACAGAGAGAGAGAGAGTCAGAGAGAGACTGAGAGAGAGAGAGAGTCAGAGAGAGACCGAGAGAGAGAGAGTCAGAGAGAGAGAGTGAGAGAGACAGAGAGAGAGACAGAGAGAGAGAGACAGAGATAGTCAGAGAGAGAGAGACAGAGAGAGAGAGAGAGAGAGAGTCAGAGAGAGATAGTCAGAGAGAGATAGTCAGAGAGGGAGAGATAGATAGAGAGAGAGAGAGAGACAGAGAGTCAGAGAGAGAGAAACAGAGAGAGAGACAGACAGAGAGAGAGAGACAGAGAGGGAGCGAAAGAGTCAGAGAGAGAGAGACAGAGAGAGAGACAAAGAGAGATGCAGAGAGAGAGAGACAGAGAGAGAGAGAGTCAGAGAGGGAGAGAGTCAGAGAGAGAGAGACAGAGAGAGAGAGACAGAGAGAGAGTCAAAGAGAGAGAGAGACAGAGAGAGAGTCAGAGAGAGAGACAGAGAGAGAGAGAGACAGAGAGAGTTACAGAGAGATAGACAGAGAGAGGGAGACAGGGAGAGAGAGTCAGAGAGAGAGAGACAGAGAGAGAGAGAGACAGAGAGAGAGAGGCAGAGAGAGAGACAGAGAGAGAGTCAGAGAGAGAGAGACAGAGAGAGAGAGAGACAGAGAGAGAGACAGAGAGAGAGTCAGAGAGAGAGACAGAGTGAGAGAGAGAGACAGAGAGAGACAGAGATAGAGAGACAGGGAGAGAGAGACAGAGAGAGAGAGAGACAGAGAGAGAGAGGCAGAGAGAGAGACAGAGAGAGTCAGAGAGGGAGAGAGAGAGACAGAGAGAGAGAGGCAGAGAGAGAGACAGAGAAAGAGTCAGAGAGAGAGACAGCGAGAGAGAGAGAGACAGAGAGAGAGTCAGAGAGAGACAGAGAGAGAGAGACAGAGGCAGAGAGAGAGAGAGAGGGAAGCCAGAGGGGCAGGGAGAGGGAAAGGACAGCACGGTAGCATTGTGGATAGCACAATCTCTTCACAGCTTCATGTCCCAGGTTCGATTCCGGATTGTGTCACTGTCTGTGCCGAGTCTGCACATCCTCCCCGTGTGTGGGCGGGTTTCCTCCGGGTGCTCCGGTTTCCTCCCACAGTCCAAAGATGTGCAGGTTAGGTGGATTGGCCATGATAAATTGCCCTTAGTGTCCAAAATTTCCCTTAGTGTTGTGTGGGGTTACTGGGTTATGGGGATGGTGTGGACCTTGGGTAGGGTGCTCTTTCCAAGAGACGGTGCAGACTCGATGGGCCGAATGGCCTCCTTCTGCACTGTAAAATCTATGAAATCTATAAGAGATTTTTGGGTGGGTGTCTCTGCTGCACAGCCAGGGCTCAGACCCCCACCTCCCCACCCCATATTCCTCACCCCACCATGGTGTCCACACTGTAAACCTAACTAGACGGAGGGAAAGGGCGGGGGGAGAAACAGGGTGAGGGAGAACCAAACTGGGAGGGGTGGGGAATGTTGGGGACTCAGTGGGGGAAATCGATGCTGCATCTTGGGAGCGGTTGAGTCCTCCTCCGTTGTGGGGCTGCCCGTGGGATCCTGCTGTGCAGACTGGTCTACATTGTAACTTTAGTCATTAGTACATTGACTGGCCGGGGGGGGGGGTAAGGTTTTGGGTTTTAGTTCTGTAATCATAAATATTAAACATGTCCAGTGTGGTGGGACACTTATTCCAAATGGGAAGACAGGAGATTTTCCGAGGACATTTCAATCCAGCTCTCTCAAAGGGCCTGGAACGGGAAAGGCTGCGATTGGGGCCTGGCTTAATTTACCAATCGCACAGTGCCCGTGTTTTACTGGAATTAATGGGAAAGGAGAGAGAGAGAATGGGAAAGGAGAGAGAGAGAATGGGAAAGGAGAGAGAGAGAATGGGAAAGGAGAGAGAGAATGGGAAAGGAGAGAGAGAATGGGAAAGGAGAGAATGGGAAAGGAGAGAGAGAGAATGGGAAAGGAGAGAGAGAGAATGGGAAAGGAGAGAGAGAGAATGGGAAAGGAGAGAGAGAATGGGAAAGGAGAGAGAGAATGGGAAAGGAGAGAATGGGAAAGGAGAGAGAGAGAATGGGAAAGGAGAGAGAGAGAATGGGAAAGGAGTGAGAGAATGGGAAAGGAGAGAGAGAGACAGAGAATGGGAAAGGAGAGAGAGAGAGAATGGGAAAGGAGAGAGAGAGAGAATGGGAAAGGAGAGAGAGAATGGGAAAGGAGAGAGAGAGAATGGGAAAGGTGAGAGAGAGAGAGAGAGAGAATGGGAAAGGAGTGAGAGAATGGGAAAGGAGAGAGAGAGAGAGAGAATGGGAAAGGAGAGAGAGAGAGAATGGGAAAGGAGAGAGAGAGAGAATGGGAAAGGAGAGAGAGAATGGGAAAGGAGAGAGAGAGAATGGGAAAGGTGAGAGAGAGAGAGAGAGAGAATGGGAAAGGAGTGAGAGAATGGGAAAGGAGAGAGAGAGAGAGAGAATGGGAAAGGAGAGCGAGAATGGGAAAGGAGAGATAGAGAATGGGAAAGGAGAGAGAGAGAATGGGAAAGGAGAGAGAATGGGAAAGGAGAGAGAGAGAGAGAGAGAATGGGATAGGAGACAGAGAGAGAATGGGAAAGGAGAGAGAGAGAATGGGAAAGGCGAGAGAGAGAGAGAATGGGAAAGGAGAGAGAGAATGGGAAAGGAGAGAGAGAGAATGGGAAAGGAGAGAGAGAGAATGGGAAAGGAGAGAGAGAATGGGAAAGGAGAGAGAGAGAGAATGGGAAAGGAGAGAGAGAATGGGAAAGGAGAGAGAGAGAGAGAATGGGAAAGGAGAGAGAGTGAGAATGGGAAAGAAGAGAGAGAATGGGAAAGGAGAGAGAGAGAATGGGAAAGGAGAGAGAGAGAGAGAGAATGGGAAAGGAGAGAGAGAGAGAGAATGGGAAAGGAGAGAGAGAGAGAATGGGAAAGGAGAGAGAGAATGGGAAAGGAGAGAGAGAGAATGGGAAAGGTGAGAGAGAGAGAGAGAGAGAATGGGAAAGGAGTGAGAGAATGGGAAAGGAGAGAGAGAGAGAGAATGGGAAAGGAGAGCGAGAATGGGAAAGGAGAGATAGAGAATGGGAAAGGAGAGAGAGAGAATGGGAAAGGAGAGAGAATGGGAAAGGAGAGAGAGAGAGAGAGAGAATGGGATAGGAGACAGAGAGAGAATGGGAAAGGAGAGAGAGAGAATGGGAAAGGCGAGAGAGAGAGAGAATGGGAAAGGAGAGAGAGAATGGGAAAGGAGAGAGAGAGAATGGGAAAGGAGAGAGAGAATGGGAAAGGAGAGAGAGAGAGAATGGGAAAGGAGAGAGAGAGAGAATGGGAAAGGAGAGAGAGAGAGAGAATGGGAAAGGAGAGAGAGAGAGAATGGGAAAGAAGAGAGAGAATGGGAAAGGAGAGAGAGAGAATGGGAAAGGAGAGAGAGAGAGAGAGAATGGGAAAGGAGAGAGAGAGAGAGAATGGGAAAGGAGAGAGAGAGAGAATGGGAAAGAAGAGAGAGAATGGGAAAGGAGAGAGAGAGAATGGGAAAGGAGAGAGAGAATGGGAAAGGAGAGAGAGAGAGAGAATGGGAAAGGAGAGAGAGAGAGAGAGAGAATGGGATAGGAGAGAGAGAAAATGGGAAAGGAGAGAGAGAGAGAGAATGGGAAAGGAGAGAGAGAGAGAATGGGAAAGGAGAGAGAGATAGAGAATGGGAAAGGAGAGAGAGAGAATGGGAAAGGAGAGAGAGAATGGGAAAGGAGAGAATGGGAAAGGAGAGAGAGAGAATGGGAAAGGAGAGAGAGAATGGGAAAGGAGAGAGAGAGAATGGGAAAGGAGAGAGAGAATGGGAAAGGAGAGAATGGGAAAGGAGAGATAGAAAGGAAAATGAGAGAGAGAATGGGAAAGGAGAGAGAGAATGGAAAAGGAGAGAGAGAAAGGAAAAGGAGAGAGAGAGAGAGAGAATGGAAAAGGAGAGAGAGATAGGAAAATGGGAGCGAGAATGGGAAAGGCGAGAGAGAATGGGAAAGGAGAGAGAGAAAGGAAAAGGAGAGAGAGAATGGGAAAGGAGAGAGAGAATGCGGTGAAGGGGGAAGGAGAGAGAGAAGGGGACGGAGATTGGTAACGGTGCCTTGGAGTCTTGCTGGACAGAGATGACCCGGAAAGTGCCTCCCGAAAGAAGCAGCCGCTGGGTTTTAAATCCATCCCCCACTTGTGAAGCTGGTGGGAGAGGGACGGGAATTGAAAGTTGTTTAAGGTGAAGTTTTATTCCTGGATAATTCTGCTGCCAGTTTTCCCCACACGGGGATGAATTGAGGGATTCAGTGCACTGTGCAGGAAGCATTTTGAGTTTATTGAGGTGTTGACTGGATTTCTCTCTCTGTCTCTCTCTGCCTGCCTGTCCACATTTTGGCCCACCTGTGAATTTTGTGTTGATAAAGATCCACCCTGGATAATGTTGCTGGTCAGCTTGTTTTAAAGAAGGATACAGCTCTGGGGAGGATCAGAGGATGCGGGGGGGGAACAGGTTACTGAGTTGCATGGTCAGCCGTGATAATGAATGGCAGAGCAGGTTGGAAGGGCCGAATGGCCTGCTCCTGGTTTCAGTGTTTAAATTGTTCCCCTGTCCGTGAGCAGGTTGTGTGTGTGTGTGGAATCGTGCTGTGTACTCGCCTGGTCTGGCTCCCTATTACTTACAAACACCCGCGAGCTGACTGTAAATGGAAAAGATTGAGGGAAAGAGGGAGGCTGGGAGAGGGAGAGGCAGACACAGAGAGAGAGAGATGGGGAAATGGAGGGAGGGAAGGGCAGCTGAACAGGGAGGGGCTGGGAATGGGGGTGTGAGGGGCTCAGGAAGGGTAGTGGAAAGAGACAGAGTGTCAGGGTGGGGGTGTCCACCGCTGCCGTGGGACTGTTACTGGGATCTTGCTGTGCGGAACTGCCTTCATTGCGACTGTAATCGATTCATTGACTGGAGAGGGTTTGGGATGTGATTGTGGAATGTTAAACACTGACACATGTCCCGTGTGGCGGCACTTTATTCAGAATGATAAGACATGAACATTTCGAAGGACATTTCGATCGAGCGCTGACAAGGGCCTGGAATGTAAAAGGCTGTGACTGGAAGGGGGCTTAAATTGCCAATCAGAACAGGGCCTATGTCTTGGTGTCAGTCATGTCACATTTACATGTAAAAGGCCAGGGACCATTTCAATTCACTTTACTGAGTTTCTGAGTGTAGAATGTTCTTGTCTCTCTGCCCTTCCAGATTTCTCTCTGATGGAGAGAATTGGGCGGTTCAACGTGTGGTAACATTCAAGGCTCTGGGCCTAGTTCTGGGCAGAGGGATTGGAGCAGATTAGAGTATTTACACTTGTCTCTCCAGGCTTGGTGGGTGGAAGGGCCAGTTCTGTATGGTCTGATTCTGTGGAGATCCGGCTCAGAGAGGGATAGAGAGAGAGAGCAATGAAATGAGAGAGAGGGAGAGAGAGCAATGAAATGAGAGAGAGGGAGGGAGAGAAATGAAATGAGAGAGAAAGAGAGAGATGGAGGCAGAGGTAAGTGTGGAAGTTGAAGGCTAGGGATGTGAAGGGGATCTGGTGGGGTGGGGGAGAGAGACAGAGAGTGTGGGAGGCGTGTCCTGCACCATCGTGGTACTGCCAGTGGGATCTTGCTGTGTAGAATTGCCTTCATTGCTCATGTACACTGACTGGAGGGGTGATTGGATCCGATTGTGCAATTAGGATGGAGATAGGGGAGAGTGCAAAGCCAGAGGGAGCGGAGAGAGAGAGACAAGAGTCGTGGCTGGGGGGTAGAGTCAGGGTCCAGCTTCCTCCCCCCTCCTTGTGCCCACACAACCCACCCCATATTCCTCGCACGGCGACAGTGTCCACACTGGGGGGGGGTGGGGAATGTTGGGGGCTGTGTGGGTGAAAGAGAGCCAGTGAGGCGATGGCGTGGGAGGGGGTATCCAGAGACAGCAAAGCAGAGGTGGACATTGGTTGGTGGGTCAAGGGAGGGGGAGGGGATAAAGACACAGGATCTGATGGTCTCCAGTGTGGGATCTTGCTGTGCGAGGCGGAGGGAAATATTGACGTGGAGCGGTGGGGCTGGAGAATCAATCTCCACTTGGGAGAGGCGAGCTTTGATCAGGAATAGTCAGCGTGGCAGAGGGAGGCCGTGCTGAACAAATGGGACTGAATTATTGGAGGAGGTGACCAGATGAGGGTGGTGCAGTTGATGTAGTTTATCTGGATTGCAGCCAAGCCTCTGACAAGGCCCCACATGGGAGACTGACAAAGAAGTCAAATGCACATGGGAGATGGGGTAACCTGGAAGCAGAACTGAGTTAGTGATAGGAGACAGAGGGCGGTGGGAGAAGGCTGTTTGTGTGACTGGAGGCCAGTCATAGAGTGAAAGATGTTTACAGCATGGAAACGGTCCCTTCGGCCCAGCTTGTCCGTGCCGCCCAGTTTCTATCACTAAGCTAGTCCCACTTGCCCGCATTTGGCCCATATCCCTCTGTACCCACCCTGTCCACGGATGGGAGGGTTCTTGCCCCCCTAGACCCCGCCCCACATTCCTCGCACAACAACTGCGGCTATTCTCACCTCAAACACTTTTTTTTTCAAATCCGGCCGATCCCACACTGGAGTGTGTGTGTGTGTGTGTGTGGGGGGGGATCCTGCTGTGCGAGGATGAGGGACATATTGAAGTGGAGTAAGAGGGGGTAGTTTGTTTGGAGAGAGGTAAATGTTCTCGGGTGTTTGTGGGATCTGACTGTGCACTGCCACTGTACCATGGAATATACAGACTCCCAAGTGTTTGGGAGAGAGGGAGAGGTGACTGATGGAAGGGGAAGTGTCCGTATTAATACTGAATGAGGAAACAGCAGCAAGCCTGGAGCCAGTGGCTCGGGAGACATTTTTGACAGTAAAATTCTCTCGTCCCACATTGTTGTAATGATGTAAAGATGTTCCAGCTGTGCAGTGATTGAGTAGCAGGTGCTACATCGGTGTTGTAATAGGTTAGCGGGTGCCCCATCAGTGCTGTAATTAATAATTGTGCTCGCTCAGTGTTGTAATTGGGTATTGGGTGCTCCCTCAGTGTTGTAATTGGGTATTGGGTGCTCTGTCAGTGTTGTAATTGGGTACTCCCTCAGTGTTGTAATTGGTTTTCGGGTGGTCCCTCAGTGTTGTAATTGGGTATCGGGTGCCCCCTCAGTGTTCTAATTGGGTATCGGGTGCTCCCTCAGTGTTGTAATTGGGTATCGGGTGCCCCCTCAGTGTTGTAAGTGACTATCGGATGCCCCCTCAGTGTTGTAATTGGTTTTCGGGTGCTCCCTCAGTGTTGCAATTGAGTATCGGGTGCTCCCTCAGTGTTGTAATTAGTTTTCGGGTGCTCCCTCAGTGTTGTAATTGGGTACCGGGTGCTCCCTCAGTGTTGTAATTGGTTATCGGGTGCACCCTCAGTGTTGTAATTTGTTTTTGGGTGCTCTGTCAGTGTTGTAATTGAGTATCGGGTGTTCCCTTAGTGTTGTAATTGGGTATTGGGTGCTCTCTCTGTGTTGTAATTGGTTATCGGGTGCTCCCTCAGTGTTGTAATTGGGTATTGGGTGTTCCCTCAGTGTTGTAATTGGGTATTGGGTGCTCCCTCAGTGTTGTAATTGGGTATCGGGTGCTCCCTCAGTGTTGTAATTGGGTATAGGCTGCTCCCTCAGTGTTGTAATTTGTTTTTGGGTGCTCCCTCAGTGTTGTAATTGGGTATTGGGTGCTCCCTCAGTGTTGTAATTGGGTATCGGGTGTTCCCTTAGTGTTGTAATTGGCTATCGGGTGCTCCCTCAGTGTTGTAATTGGTTATCGGGTGTTCCCTTAGTGTTGTAATTGGGTATTGGGTGCTCCCTCAGTGTTGTAATTGGTTATCGGGTGCTCTCTCAGTGTTGTAATTTGTTATCGGGTGCTCACTCAGTGTTGTAATTGGGTATAGGCTGCTCCCTCAGTGTTGTAATTGGGTATCGGGTGCTCCCTCAGTGTTGTAATTTGTTATCGGGTGCTCCCTCAGTGTTGTAATTGGGTATCGGGTGCTCCCTCAGTGTTGTAATAGTTTTTTGTGTGATCCCTCAGTGTTGTAATTGGTTATCGGGTGCTCCCTCAGTGTTGTAATTGGGTATCGGGTGCTCACTCAGTGTTGTAATTGGTTATCGGGTGTTCCCTTCGTGTTGTAATTGGGTATTGGGTGCTCCCTCAGTGTTCTAATTGGTTATCGGGTGCTCCCTCAGTGTTGTAATTGGGTATCGGGTGCTCTCTCAGTGCTGTAATTGGGTATCGGGTACTCCCTCAGTGTTGTAATTAGGTATTGGGTGCTCCCTCAGTGTTGTAATTGGTTATCGGGTGCTCACTCAGTGTTGTAATTGGGTATAGGCTGCTCCCTCAGTGTTGTAATTGGGTATCGGGTGCTCCCTCAGTGTTGTAATTTGTTATTGGGTGCTCCCTCAGTGTTGTAATTGGGTATTGGATGCTCCCTCAGTGTTGTAATAGTTTTTTGTGTGATCCCTCAGTGTTGTAGTTGGGTATCGGGTGCTCCCTCAGTGTTGTAATAGTTTTTTGTGTGATCCCTCAGTGTTGTAATTGGGTATTGGGTGCTCCCTCAGTGTTGTAATTGGGTATCGGGTGCTCCCTCAGGTGTTGTAATTGGGTATCGGGTGCTCCCTCAGTGTTGTAATTGGGTATCGGGTGCTCCCTCAGTGTTGTAATTTGGTATCGGGTGTTCCCTCAGTGTTGTAATTGGGTATCGGGTGCTCCCTCAGTGTTGTAATTGGGTATTGGGTGCTCTCTCTGTGTTGTAATTGGCTATCAGGTGCTCCCTCAGTGTTGTAATTGGGTATCGGGTGCTCCCTCAGTGCTGTAATTGGGTATAGGCTGCTCCCTCAGTGTTGTAATTTGTTTTTGGGTGCTCCCTCAGTGTTGTAATTGGGTATAGGCTGCTCCCTCAGTGTTGTAATTTGTTTTTGGGTGCTACCTCAGTGTTGTAATTGGGTATTGGGTGCTCCCTCAGTGTTGTAATTGGGTATCGGGTGTTCCCTTAGTGTTGTAATTGGCTATCGGGTGCTCCCTCAGTGTTGTAATTGGTTATCGGGTGTTCCCTTAGTGTTGTAATTGGGTATTGGGTGCTCCCTCAGTGTTGTAATTGGTTATCGGGTGCTCTCTCAGTGTTGTAATTGGTTATCGGGTGCTCACTCAGTGTTGTAATTGGGTATAGGCTGCTCCCTCAGTGTTGTAATTGGGTATCGGGTGCTCCCTCAGTGTTGTAATTTGTTATCGGGTGCTCCCTCAGTGTTGTAATTGGGTATCGGGTGCTCCCTCAGTGTTGTAATAGTTTTTTGTGTGATCCCTCAGTGTTGTAATTGGTTATCGGGTGCTCCCTCAGTGTTGTAATTGGGTATCGGGTACTCACTCAGTGTTGTAATTGGTTATCGGGTGTTCCCTTCGTGTTGTAATTGGGTATTGGGTGCCCCCTCAGTGTTGTAATAGGGTATTGGGTGCTCCCTCAGTGTTCTAATTGGTTATCGGGTGCTCTCTCAGTGTTGTAATTTGTTATCGGGTGCTCCCTCAGTGTTGTAATTGGGTATCGGGTGCTCCCTCAGTGTTGTAATTTGTTATTGGGTGCTCCCTCAGTGTTGTAATTGGGTATTGGATGCTCCCTCAGTGTTGTAATAGTTTTTTGTGTGATCCCTCAGTGTTGTAGTTGGGTATCGGGTGCTCCCTCAGTGTTGTAATAGTTTTTTGTGTGATCCCTCAGTGTTGTAATTGGGTATTGGGTGCTCCCTCAGTGTTGTAATTGGGTATCGGGTGCTCCCTCAGGTGTTGTAATTGGGTATCGGGTGCTCCCTCAGTGTTGTAATTGGTTATCGGGTGCACCCTCAGTGTTGTAATTTGTTTTTGGGTGCTCTGTCAGTGTTGTAATTGAGTATCGGGTGTTCCCTTAGTGTTGTAATTGGGTATTGGGTGCTCTCTCTGTGTTGTAATTGGTTATCGGGTGCTCCCTCAGTGTTGTAATTGGGTATTGGGTGTTCCCTCAGTGTTGTAATTGGGTATTGGGTGCTCCCTCAGTGTTGTAATTGGGTATCGGGTGCTCCCTCAGTGTTGTAATTGGGTATAGGCTGCTCCCTCAGTGTTGTAATTTGTTTTTGGGTGCTCCCTCAGTGTTGTAATTGGGTATTGGGTGCTCCCTCAGTGTTGTAATTGGGTATCGGGTGTTCCCTTAGTGTTGTAATTGGCTATCGGGTGCTCCCTCAGTGTTGTAATTGGTTATCGGGTGTTCCCTTAGTGTTGTAATTGGGTATTGGGTGCTCCCTCAGTGTTGTAATTGGTTATCGGGTGCTCTCTCAGTGTTGTAATTTGTTATCGGGTGCTCACTCAGTGTTGTAATTGGGTATAGGCTGCTCCCTCAGTGTTGTAATTGGGTATCGGGTGCTCCCTCAGTGTTGTAATTTGTTATCGGGTGCTCCCTCAGTGTTGTAATTGGGTATCGGGTGCTCCCTCAGTGTTGTAATAGTTTTTTGTGTGATCCCTCAGTGTTGTAATTGGTTATCGGGTGCTCCCTCAGTGTTGTAATTGGGTATCGGGTGCTCACTCAGTGTTGTAATTGGTTATCGGGTGTTCCCTTCGTGTTGTAATTGGGTATTGGGTGCTCCCTCAGTGTTCTAATTGGTTATCGGGTGCTCCCTCAGTGTTGTAATTGGGTATCGGGTGCTCTCTCAGTGCTGTAATTGGGTATCGGGTACTCCCTCAGTGTTGTAATTAGGTATTGGGTGCTCCCTCAGTGTTGTAATTGGTTATCGGGTGCTCACTCAGTGTTGTAATTGGGTATAGGCTGCTCCCTCAGTGTTGTAATTGGGTATCGGGTGCTCCCTCAGTGTTGTAATTTGTTATTGGGTGCTCCCTCAGTGTTGTAATTGGGTATTGGATGCTCCCTCAGTGTTGTAATAGTTTTTTGTGTGATCCCTCAGTGTTGTAGTTGGGTATCGGGTGCTCCCTCAGTGTTGTAATAGTTTTTTGTGTGATCCCTCAGTGTTGTAATTGGGTATTGGGTGCTCCCTCAGTGTTGTAATTGGGTATCGGGTGCTCCCTCAGGTGTTGTAATTGGGTATCGGGTGCTCCCTCAGTGTTGTAATTGGGTATCGGGTGCTCCCTCAGTGTTGTAATTTGGTATCGGGTGTTCCCTCAGTGTTGTAATTGGGTATCGGGTGCTCCCTCAGTGTTGTAATTGGGTATTGGGTGCTCTCTCTGTGTTGTAATTGGCTATCAGGTGCTCCCTCAGTGTTGTAATTGGGTATCGGGTGCTCCCTCAGTGCTGTAATTGGGTATAGGCTGCTCCCTCAGTGTTGTAATTTGTTTTTGGGTGCTCCCTCAGTGTTGTAATTGGGTATAGGCTGCTCCCTCAGTGTTGTAATTTGTTTTTGGGTGCTACCTCAGTGTTGTAATTGGGTATTGGGTGCTCCCTCAGTGTTGTAATTGGGTATCGGGTGTTCCCTTAGTGTTGTAATTGGCTATCGGGTGCTCCCTCAGTGTTGTAATTGGTTATCGGGTGTTCCCTTAGTGTTGTAATTGGGTATTGGGTGCTCCCTCAGTGTTGTAATTGGTTATCGGGTGCTCTCTCAGTGTTGTAATTGGTTATCGGGTGCTCACTCAGTGTTGTAATTGGGTATAGGCTGCTCCCTCAGTGTTGTAATTGGGTATCGGGTGCTCCCTCAGTGTTGTAATTTGTTATCGGGTGCTCCCTCAGTGTTGTAATTGGGTATCGGGTGCTCCCTCAGTGTTGTAATAGTTTTTTGTGTGATCCCTCAGTGTTGTAATTGGTTATCGGGTGCTCCCTCAGTGTTGTAATTGGGTATCGGGTGCTCACTCAGTGTTGTAATTGGTTATCGGGTGTTCCCTTCGTGTTGTAATTGGGTATTGGGTGCCCCCTCAGTGTTGTAATAGGGTATTGGGTGCTCCCTCAGTGTTCTAATTGGTTATCGGGTGCTCTCTCAGTGTTGTAATTTGTTATCGGGTGCTCCCTCAGTGTTGTAATTGGGTATCGGGTGCTCCCTCAGTGTTGTAATTTGTTATTGGGTGCTCCCTCAGTGTTGTAATTGGGTATTGGATGCTCCCTCAGTGTTGTAATAGTTTTTTGTGTGATCCCTCAGTGTTGTAGTTGGGTATCGGGTGCTCCCTCAGTGTTGTAATAGTTTTTTGTGTGATCCCTCAGTGTTGTAATTGGGTATTGGGTGCTCCCTCAGTGTTGTAATTGGGTATCGGGTGCTCCCTCAGGTGTTGTAATTGGGTATCGGGTGCTCCCTCAGTGTTGTAATTGGTTATCGGGTGCACCCTCAGTGTTGTAATTTGTTTTTGGGTGCTCTGTCAGTGTTGTAATTGAGTATCGGGTGTTCCCTTAGTGTTGTAATTGGGTATTGGGTGCTCTCTCTGTGTTGTAATTGGTTATCGGGTGCTCCCTCAGTGTTGTAATTGGGTATTGGGTGTTCCCTCAGTGTTGTAATTGGGTATTGGGTGCTCCCTCAGTGTTGTAATTGGGTATCGGGTGCTCCCTCAGTGTTGTAATTGGGTATAGGCTGCTCCCTCAGTGTTGTAATTTGTTTTTGGGTGCTCCCTCAGTGTTGTAATTGGGTATTGGGTGCTCCCTCAGTGTTGTAATTGGGTATCGGGTGTTCCCTTAGTGTTGTAATTGGCTATCGGGTGCTCCCTCAGTGTTGTAATTGGTTATCGGGTGTTCCCTTAGTGTTGTAATTGGGTATTGGGTGCTCCCTCAGTGTTGTAATTGGTTATCGGGTGCTCTCTCAGTGTTGTAATTTGTTATCGGGTGCTCACTCAGTGTTGTAATTGGGTATAGGCTGCTCCCTCAGTGTTGTAATTGGGTATCGGGTGCTCCCTCAGTGTTGTAATTTGTTATCGGGTGCTCCCTCAGTGTTGTAATTGGGTATCGGGTGCTCCCTCAGTGTTGTAATAGTTTTTTGTGTGATCCCTCAGTGTTGTAATTGGTTATCGGGTGCTCCCTCAGTGTTGTAATTGGGTATCGGGTGCTCACTCAGTGTTGTAATTGGTTATCGGGTGTTCCCTTCGTGTTGTAATTGGGTATTGGGTGCTCCCTCAGTGTTCTAATTGGTTATCGGGTGCTCCCTCAGTGTTGTAATTGGGTATCGGGTGCTCTCTCAGTGCTGTAATTGGGTATCGGGTACTCCCTCAGTGTTGTAATTAGGTATTGGGTGCTCCCTCAGTGTTGTAATTGGTTATCGGGTGCTCACTCAGTGTTGTAATTGGGTATAGGCTGCTCCCTCAGTGTTGTAATTGGGTATCGGGTGCTCCCTCAGTGTTGTAATTTGTTATTGGGTGCTCCCTCAGTGTTGTAATTGGGTATTGGATGCTCCCTCAGTGTTGTAATAGTTTTTTGTGTGATCCCTCAGTGTTGTAGTTGGGTATCGGGTGCTCCCTCAGTGTTGTAATAGTTTTTTGTGTGATCCCTCAGTGTTGTAATTGGGTATTGGGTGCTCCCTCAGTGTTGTAATTGGGTATCGGGTGCTCCCTCAGGTGTTGTAATTGGGTATCGGGTGCTCCCTCAGTGTTGTAATTGGGTATCGGGTGCTCCCTCAGTGTTGTAATTTGGTATCGGGTGTTCCCTCAGTGTTGTAATTGGGTATCGGGTGCTCCCTCAGTGTTGTAATTGGGTATTGGGTGCTCTCTCTGTGTTGTAATTGGCTATCAGGTGCTCCCTCAGTGTTGTAATTGGGTATCGGGTGCTCCCTCAGTGCTGTAATTGGGTATAGGCTGCTCCCTCAGTGTTGTAATTTGTTTTTGGGTGCTCCCTCAGTGTTGTAATTGGGTATAGGCTGCTCCCTCAGTGTTGTAATTTGTTTTTGGGTGCTACCTCAGTGTTGTAATTGGGTATTGGGTGCTCCCTCAGTGTTGTAATTGGGTATCGGGTGTTCCCTTAGTGTTGTAATTGGCTATCGGGTGCTCCCTCAGTGTTGTAATTGGTTATCGGGTGTTCCCTTAGTGTTGTAATTGGGTATTGGGTGCTCCCTCAGTGTTGTAATTGGTTATCGGGTGCTCTCTCAGTGTTGTAATTGGTTATCGGGTGCTCACTCAGTGTTGTAATTGGGTATAGGCTGCTCCCTCAGTGTTGTAATTGGGTATCGGGTGCTCCCTCAGTGTTGTAATTTGTTATCGGGTGCTCCCTCAGTGTTGTAATTGGGTATCGGGTGCTCCCTCAGTGTTGTAATAGTTTTTTGTGTGATCCCTCAGTGTTGTAATTGGTTATCGGGTGCTCCCTCAGTGTTGTAATTGGGTATCGGGTGCTCACTCAGTGTTGTAATTGGTTATCGGGTGTTCCCTTCGTGTTGTAATTGGGTATTGGGTGCCCCCTCAGTGTTGTAATAGGGTATTGGGTGCTCCCTCAGTGTTCTAATTGGTTATCGGGTGCTCTCTCAGTGTTGTAATTTGTTATCGGGTGCTCCCTCAGTGTTGTAATTGGGTATCGGGTGCTCCCTCAGTGTTGTAATTTGTTATTGGGTGCTCCCTCAGTGTTGTAATTGGGTATTGGATGCTCCCTCAGTGTTGTAATAGTTTTTTGTGTGATCCCTCAGTGTTGTAGTTGGGTATCGGGTGCTCCCTCAGTGTTGTAATAGTTTTTTGTGTGATCCCTCAGTGTTGTAATTGGGTATTGGGTGCTCCCTCAGTGTTGTAATTGGGTATCGGGTGCTCCCTCAGGTGTTGTAATTGGGTATCGGGTGCTCCCTCAGTGTTGTAATTGGTTATCGGGTGCACCCTCAGTGTTGTAATTTGTTTTTGGGTGCTCTGTCAGTGTTGTAATTGAGTATCGGGTGTTCCCTTAGTGTTGTAATTGGGTATTGGGTGCTCTCTCTGTGTTGTAATTGGTTATCGGGTGCTCCCTCAGTGTTGTAATTGGGTATTGGGTGTTCCCTCAGTGTTGTAATTGGGTATTGGGTGCTCCCTCAGTGTTGTAATTGGGTATCGGGTGCTCCCTCAGTGTTGTAATTGGGTATAGGCTGCTCCCTCAGTGTTGTAATTTGTTTTTGGGTGCTCCCTCAGTGTTGTAATTGGGTATTGGGTGCTCCCTCAGTGTTGTAATTGGGTATCGGGTGTTCCCTTAGTGTTGTAATTGGCTATCGGGTGCTCCCTCAGTGTTGTAATTGGTTATCGGGTGTTCCCTTAGTGTTGTAATTGGGTATTGGGTGCTCCCTCAGTGTTGTAATTGGTTATCGGGTGCTCTCTCAGTGTTGTAATTTGTTATCGGGTGCTCACTCAGTGTTGTAATTGGGTATAGGCTGCTCCCTCAGTGTTGTAATTGGGTATCGGGTGCTCCCTCAGTGTTGTAATTTGTTATCGGGTGCTCCCTCAGTGTTGTAATTGGGTATCGGGTGCTCCCTCAGTGTTGTAATAGTTTTTTGTGTGATCCCTCAGTGTTGTAATTGGTTATCGGGTGCTCCCTCAGTGTTGTAATTGGGTATCGGGTGCTCACTCAGTGTTGTAATTGGTTATCGGGTGTTCCCTTCGTGTTGTAATTGGGTATTGGGTGCTCCCTCAGTGTTCTAATTGGTTATCGGGTGCTCCCTCAGTGTTGTAATTGGGTATCGGGTGCTCTCTCAGTGCTGTAATTGGGTATCGGGTACTCCCTCAGTGTTGTAATTAGGTATTGGGTGCTCCCTCAGTGTTGTAATTGGTTATCGGGTGCTCACTCAGTGTTGTAATTGGGTATAGGCTGCTCCCTCAGTGTTGTAATTGGGTATCGGGTGCTCCCTCAGTGTTGTAATTTGTTATTGGGTGCTCCCTCAGTGTTGTAATTGGGTATTGGATGCTCCCTCAGTGTTGTAATAGTTTTTTGTGTGATCCCTCAGTGTTGTAGTTGGGTATCGGGTGCTCCCTCAGTGTTGTAATAGTTTTTTGTGTGATCCCTCAGTGTTGTAATTGGGTATTGGGTGCTCCCTCAGTGTTGTAATTGGGTATCGGGTGCTCCCTCAGGTGTTGTAATTGGGTATCGGGTGCTCCCTCAGTGTTGTAATTGGGTATCGGGTGCTCCCTCAGTGTTGTAATTTGGTATCGGGTGTTCCCTCAGTGTTGTAATTGGGTATCGGGTGCTCCCTCAGTGTTGTAATTGGGTATTGGGTGCTCTCTCTGTGTTGTAATTGGCTATCAGGTGCTCCCTCAGTGTTGTAATTGGGTATCGGGTGCTCCCTCAGTGCTGTAATTGGGTATAGGCTGCTCCCTCAGTGTTGTAATTTGTTTTTGGGTGCTCCCTCAGTGTTGTAATTGGGTATAGGCTGCTCCCTCAGTGTTGTAATTTGTTTTTGGGTGCTACCTCAGTGTTGTAATTGGGTATTGGGTGCTCCCTCAGTGTTGTAATTGGGTATCGGGTGTTCCCTTAGTGTTGTAATTGGCTATCGGGTGCTCCCTCAGTGTTGTAATTGGTTATCGGGTGTTCCCTTAGTGTTGTAATTGGGTATTGGGTGCTCCCTCAGTGTTGTAATTGGTTATCGGGTGCTCTCTCAGTGTTGTAATTGGTTATCGGGTGCTCACTCAGTGTTGTAATTGGGTATAGGCTGCTCCCTCAGTGTTGTAATTGGGTATCGGGTGCTCCCTCAGTGTTGTAATTTGTTATCGGGTGCTCCCTCAGTGTTGTAATTGGGTATCGGGTGCTCCCTCAGTGTTGTAATAGTTTTTTGTGTGATCCCTCAGTGTTGTAATTGGTTATCGGGTGCTCCCTCAGTGTTGTAATTGGGTATCGGGTGCTCACTCAGTGTTGTAATTGGTTATCGGGTGTTCCCTTCGTGTTGTAATTGGGTATTGGGTGCCCCCTCAGTGTTGTAATAGGGTATTGGGTGCTCCCTCAGTGTTCTAATTGGTTATCGGGTGCTCTCTCAGTGTTGTAATTTGTTATCGGGTGCTCCCTCAGTGTTGTAATTGGGTATCGGGTGCTCCCTCAGTGTTGTAATTTGTTATTGGGTGCTCCCTCAGTGTTGTAATTGGGTATTGGATGCTCCCTCAGTGTTGTAATAGTTTTTTGTGTGATCCCTCAGTGTTGTAGTTGGGTATCGGGTGCTCCCTCAGTGTTGTAATAGTTTTTTGTGTGATCCCTCAGTGTTGTAATTGGGTATTGGGTGCTCCCTCAGTGTTGTAATTGGGTATCGGGTGCTCCCTCAGGTGTTGTAATTGGGTATCGGGTGGTCCCTCAGTGTTGTAATTGGGTATCGGGTGCTCCCTCAGTGTTGTAATTGGGTATCGGGTGCTCCCTCAGGTGTTGTAATTGGGTATCGGGTGCTCCCTCAGTGTTGTAATTGGGTATCGGGTGCTCCCTCAGTGTTGTAATTGGGTATCGGGTACTCCCTCAGTGTTGTAATTGGGTATTGGGTGCTCCCTCAGTGTTGTAATTGGGTATCGGGTGCTCCCTCAGGTGTTGTAATTTGGTATCGGGTGCTCCCTCAGTGTTGTAATTGGGTATTGGGTGCTCCCTCAGTGTTGTAATTTGGTATCGGGTGCTCCCTCAGTGTTGTAATTGGGTATTGGGTGCTCCCTCAGTGTTGTAATTGGGTTTCAGGTGCTCCCTCAGGGCTGTAATTGGGTATTGGGTACTCCCTCAGTGTTGTAATTGGGTATTGGGTGCTCCCTCAGTGTTGTAATTGGGTTTCAGGTGCTCCCTCAGTGTTGTAATTGGGTATCGGGTACTCCCTCAGTGTTGTAATTGGGTATTGGGTGCTCCCTCAGGGCTGTAATTGGGTATCGGGTGCTCCCTCAGGGCTGTAATTGTGAAGCAGAGGGGCTGAAAGTGTCTCAGTCCTCAGCAGCGGCAGGGTGGTGAATAGACTCGATAGGTACAGCTGCTTCAGGAGGGACAGAGGTGCAGGAAAGAGAGGAGGGGGAAGTGCTTTGATCAAGGGGAGCCTCACGGGAATAGTCAAGAGATGAAATAACCGAGGAATCATCCAGCGATGTTTTGTGGGTAAACCAAGTATGGGATGGTGACCTCATTGGGATTGTACCCAAATAGTCAACAGGAATTAGCAGATGGAACAGGCAGGGAGATTGGGGAAACTTGCAGGAGGAATAGGGTGGTCACACTCGGGGATTTTAATTTTCCTAATATAGTCTCTGTGAAGGTTGTGGAGGGAGGGTGAGGGAAAGAGTGTGCAAGAGGGTAGGTGGAGTCTGAGGGGGAGAGGGTAGGGGGAGTCTGAGGGGGAAGGGTGAGTCTGAGGCGAGGTGCAATATGGTTAAGGGATACAGAAGGGGTTGGGTGGGAAATGTCTAGTTTACCATGTTGATGGTTATGTTATTATTGCTTTTGTTATTGTTATAAAAATTTTGCAAGTACTTCAATAAAAATATTTTATTTAAAAGCAACAAAATTGTGCATCGTCTGGCGTGTTTATAAAATGGGTTATATAACACAGATCGGGGCAGTCCCAGAATGTTGCTGTGCCTTTATTATTTCAATAACGCTTTGCTGTAATCAATTTCCAGCTTTCTCTTTCTCCCCGAGGAGAGTTGATTTTGAAGCTTGGACGACGCAAAGAGAATCTTTCCTCGGCGAGGAATCCTCAGACAGGAGTTCGAACCTGAGAGAAACAGAATAAATGTCAATGTGTCTTTGTCCGTCATTATTGGGGTTTCATTATTCTGATGGGCCCTCAAGCGGTGGGCTGTATTTTGTTTTTTTTGGGAGGGGGGCAGGAGTCTCAGTGTCTCTGGGGGGAGTGGGAGACCGGTGACATTTTCACACCGAGGGTTGGGTGAGTTATTCCAGTGAACAAGGTGGAGAGTGGGAGCAGGAGGGAACGCAGCCTCAGGAAGGGATTAAGGAGGTGGAGAGTGGGAACAGGAGGGAACGCAGCTTCAGGAGGGGATTAAGGAGGTGGAGAGTGGGAGCAGGAGGGAACGCAGCCTCAGGAAGGGATTAAGGAGGTGGAGAGTGGGAACAGGAGGGAACGCAGCATCAGGAAGGGATTAAGGAGGTGGAGAGTGGGAGCAGGAGGGAACGCAGCCTCAGGAGGGGATTAAGGAGGTGGAGAGTGGGAGCAGGAGGGAACGCAGCCTCAGGAAGGGATTAAGGAGGTGGAGAGTGGGAGCAGGAGGGAATGCAGCCTGAGGAGGGGAGTAAGGAGTAGAGTGGGAGCAGGAGGTAATGCAGCCCGAGGAGGGGAGTAAGGAGTCGAGTGGGAGCAGGAGGGGTCTGGTGACGAAACCCCCCCCACCTCTGTATCCAGTTTGGCAATAAAATAATTTTTGGGGGTAAAATGTTTTTGGGAGGGGGTGGATAAGTTTGGGAGGGGGGAATTGAGGGGGGGTAATGACATTTGGGGGGAGAATAAAATGGGAGGGGGGCAAATTTGGGAAAGGAATAAATTGGGGGGAGGAAATTATGGGGTGGGCGAATTGTGGGGGGGATAAAATGGGGGGGAATAAAATTGAGGGAGCAATAAATTGGGGCGCGAATTGTGGGGGGGGAATAAAATTGGGGGAGGAATAAATTGGGGGGAAATTATGGGGGTGGGGGAATAAAACTGGGGGGGTGAATATACTGGGGGGGAAGAGATAAATGGGGGGGGGAAGAGGATAAATGGGGGGGAGGATAAATGGGGGGGGGGGGGAGGATAAATGGGGGGGGGGAGGATAAATGGGGGGGGAGGATAAATGGGGGGGGGAGTAAATGGGGGGGGGAGATAATGGGGGGGAGATAATGGGGGGGGGAAATAAATGGGGGGGAGATAAATGGGGGGGAAGAGAGATAAATTGGGGGGGAAGAGATAAATGGGGGGGGGAGTAAATGGGGGGGGGGGGGGGAGTAAAATTGGGGGGGGGAGATAAATGGGGGGGGGGGAGATAAATGGGGGGGGGGGGAGATAAATGGGGGGGGGGGAGATAAATGGGGGGGGGGGGAGATAAATGGGGGGGGGGGGAGATAAATGGGGGGGGAGTAAATGGGGGGGAAATAAATGGGGGGGAGATAAATGGGGGGGAGATAAATGGGGGGAGATAAATGGGGGGGAGATAAATGGGGGGGGGAGTAAATGGGGGGGAAATAAATGGGGGGGGGAGATAAATGGGGGGGGGAGATAAATGGGGGGGGGGGAGATAAATGGGGGGGGAGATAAATGGGGGGGAGATAAATGGGGGGGGAGTAAATGGGGGGGGGAGTAAATGGGGGGGGGGGGAGTAAATGGGGGGGGGGGGAGTAAATGGGGGGGAAGAGAGATAAATTGGGGGGGAAGAGAGATAAATTGGGGGGAAGAGAGATAATTGGGGGGGGAAGAGAGATAATTGGGGAAGAGATAAATTGAGGGGGAGTGATAAATGGGGGGGGAGTAAATTGGGGGGGGAGATAATGGGGGGGGAGAGATAAATGGGGGGGGGGAGATAAATGGGGGGGAGATAAATGGGGGGGAGATAATGGGGGGGGAGTAAATGGGGGGGAAATAAATGGGGGGGGGAGATAAATGGGGGGGGAGATAAATGGGGGGGGGAGATAAATGGGGGGGGGGGGGGAGATAAATGGGGGGGGAGATAAATGGGGGGGGAGTAAATGGGGGGGGAGTAATGGGGGGGGGGGAGTAAATGGGGGGGAAGAGAGATAATTGGGGGGGAAGAGAGATAAATTGGGGGGAAGAGAGATAAATTGGGGGGAAGAGAGATAAATTGGGGGAAGAGATAATTGAGGGGGAGTGATAAATGGGGGGGGAGTAAATTGGGGGGGGGAGATTATGGGGGGGGAGAGATAATGGGGGGGGGAGGATAAATGGGGTGGGGGGAGGATAAATGGGGGGGGGGGGAGGTAAATGGGGGGGGAGTAATGGGGGGGGGAGTAAATGGGGGGGGAGTAAATGGGGGGGGGAGATAATGGGGGGGGGAGATAATGGGGGGGGGGAGATAATGGGGGGGGAAATAAATGGGGGGGAGATAATGGGGGGAGAGAGATAATTGGGGAAGTGATAATTGAGGGGAGAGATAATGGGGGGGGGAGTAATGGGGGGGGGGGAGTAAATTGGGGGGGGGAGTTAAATGGGGGGGGAGTGATAAATGGGGGGGGGGTGATAAATGGGGGGGAGATAATGGGGGGGAGAATAATGGGGGGGAGATAATTGGGGGGGGAGTAAATGGGGGGGAAGTTAATGGGGGGGGTGATAATGGGGGGGGGAGATAATGGGGGGGGAGATAAATGGGGGGGGGAGATAAATGGGGGGGAGATATATGGGGGGGGAGATAAATGGGGGGGGAGTAATGGGGGGGGGAGTAATGGGGGGGGGAGGGGGGAGTAATGGGGGGGAAGAGAGATATTGGGGGGGAAGAGAGTTAATTGGGGGGGGAGTGAGTTAATTGGGGGGGGGGGGTGTTAAGTTTGGGGGGGGGGTGTTATTTGGGGGGGTTAATTGGGGGGGTTGTGTTAATGGGGGGGGGTGTTTGTGTTGGGGGGGGGGTGATAATGGGGGGGGGAGTTAATGGGGGGGAGAGATAATGGGGGGGTTGGGGGTTAATGGTTGGGGGGGTGATAATGGGGGGGTGGAGATTGATGGGGGGGGGGGTGAGATAATGGGGGGGGGGAGATAATGGGGGGGGAGATATATGGGGGGGTGAGATAAATGGGGGGGGAGGTAAATGGGGGGGGAGTAAATGGGGGGGGGGGAGTATTAATGGGGGGGAGGTGGGGGAGATAAATGGGGGGGAAGAGTGATAATTGGGGGGGGAAGAGAGTATATTGGGGGGGAAGAGAGATAATTGGGGGGGGATAGTGAGTTAATTGGGGATGAGATTAATTGAGGGGGTGTGATAATTGGGGGGGGTGTAATTGGGGGGGGGGAGATTTTGGGGGGGGAGAGATAAATGGGGGGGGGAGTGTTAAATGGGGGGGGGGGAGTTAAGGGGGGGGGAGTATATTGGGGGGTGTTTGGGGGAGATAATGGGGGGGGGAGATAATGGGGGGGGGAATAAATGGGGGGTGGGGAAGTAAATGGGGGGGGATGATAAATGGGGGGGAAGAGGAATTGGGGAGAGATAAATTGAAGGGGGAGAGATAAATGGGGGGGGGGGGGGAGTAAATGGGGGGGGTTGGGGGAGTAATTTGGGGGGTGGGGAGATAAATGGGGGGGGGAGAGATAATGGGGGGGGGGGGATAAATGGGGGGGAGATAAATGTGGTGGGGGAGTAATTGGGGGGGAAATAAATGGGGGGGGAGATTAAATGGGGGGGGGAGATAAATGGGGGGGGGAGATAAATGGGGGGGAGATAA